>NC_141803.1:15195037-15510287 GCF_057944985.1 Cucurbita pepo subsp. pepo
TAATTCGAAGGGTACCAAGAAGTTTAATAGTTTTGAGGTTATGTCACAGAATTCCTTCTAGGTTTACCTAATATAGCGAAAGGTCACACCGCCATTCAAATAGTGGTGGATGGTTGCACTCACAAGCTTACACAAGTTACTTCTAGGGGTGTACATTCAACCCGGCAACCCGACAATCTGGACCAACCCAACCAGAACTATAAGGGTTGGGTTGGGTTGGATTAGTAGTTCGGGTAGTGTTGAGTTCATTTTTTTAAACCCGAACTGAATTAGTTCGGTTTCGAGTTCATGGGCAAAACCTTCGAGTTGACCCGAGCCAAATAAAAATATATAAAATGTATTAAAAATCCTTTCGTATTAATGGGTTTGCTAGAGTGGTAATGAGGCGAGTCCAAAGAATGCTTTTGTTTATATAATTGTGTTATATATATTTCTTTTTATTATTTTGTTTAATTTTTTTATATTATTTTGTTATTTTATTATTTTCAATTTTTTTTGTTTAGTTTGTTATATATATATATATTTAAAATACCTTAATATTCCATACTATTTTTAAAACACAATAACTAAACTAACATATAACTATTAATACATTTTATATGAGATATTTTAAAATATATGATTTATTATATAATACAAAGATTTATTAATTAGGATTTATAACTATGTTTGAGTTATTTTGATCGATGTTCATAAATTATATATATATATATATATATATATATATATAATTTTAAAACATATTCTAAATTATAATATATTTATTATCTATTTGTTGTAACATTATTATATCACAATTTATATATATTTTTATTTTTCTAATAGTTTAGAATTGAAGGTAATATATAAATAAGCATATTTCAATTAAAATATTTTTATATATTTTTTATTTTTGTTATATACAATACCCCTGAACTAAACATTTTTATGGTTTATTTAATTTTATCATCTATACTTTGTTTTTGATACTTTAACCAATTATCAAGAAATGTCGGTATTTAGTTATCTTTAGTTTTATGACAATGTTGAACTATGTTAATATGTTACAATTTTCGCTCGTTTTTTATTGATTTTTTTTTTGTCAATAATTATAGATTGATTTGTGTTTGTTTGTGAACTTTTAATATATTTTATGTAAGATTGTATCCGAATAATTATAATGTGGATAAATAAAACTTTAAAAAAAAAAATTGACAACCCAACCCGAAAATAGAGGGTTTTGGGTTGGATTGGGTTGTGAAAAGTTTTGGGTTGGGTTGGGTTACCAATCCAACCAACCCGAACTTTTGGGTTCGGTAAAAAAAAATCCCAACCTGACCCAACCCGGACCATGTACACCCCTAGTTACTTCAAGTAATGTCTCCGTCCTAGGAGGAATAGGTGAGATTATGTAATGTTTGTATTAATAGTAACAAGACCTAATAGTAACATGACCTAAGATTCAGAAATAAGTTTGTTTCCAAGTAGCATTTTATGGAGATTGCTCATAACCATGGTTATAAATGGACTATTGGTATGACACTATTTCAAGCCTTATATGGAAAACGTTTCAGGCAAGCACGAATTTTTTTATCTAAAATAGGTCCAGGCCACCAACGACGACTCATGGTAGACATAACAATTATGGTAATGAGTCCACCTATTCATTCAATGTGCATGTGCATGGGTCGTATGTAGCGAAGTACTATAGAGCTAACCCTACATTGATTGAAAAGTAGAGACCAAAGAAAAAATTTATGAAAGGATAGGTCCTATTATGATTGCATGTAATTGCAATTTCCGACCCCAACAGTAGGACTACATACTTAATACTTTTAAATACTCAAGCAATGTGCTACTTTTTTATTCAAGTATACGAAAGACACCCAAATATAGATGTCAACGTCACTATAGAGGCAATGAAGTAATGTTAGAGTAGTCACATTTGCAATATATATTTTAGTGTTTAGGTTAGGTGGCGAAGTTTGGTTTTCTTTTTCTTCTTATTTTGGTCTTGTTGTTTTATTTACAAGGAAAAATAGGGTCATTATTACAAAGTGCCACTTATGCCTTTCTGGAAACTTATTTTGCTACTTTGTAAACTATGGAGAGTAGGGTAAAGAAGATTAATATTTCACAAGATGATCATATATGACTCGATCTTAGTCCAGAGTAAATTTTGTATGGACGGTAATTACTTTTATACTTGATTCAATATGCTTAAAATTTTGGGTTATTACCTAATAAGCAGCAACTCAAATAAGAAAAATTAGACGAGTAGTTATCTTATAAATGTTGAATTCAGAACTCAAATAATGGAGCCTCATTGTCTCATTGTGTAACGACCCACTTTTCGAGAATTCGAATCAAGAATCGTTACATACATTCGAGGGTAAAATAGTGATAATATTCTTCATTTTTTAAAATAGGTGACTCAAAAGTAATTCAAAACATTAGAAATATAAATTTACATTAAGAATTTGAAACGTACAATATATGTCCATGGAAGTTATACAAATGTTACAAACAAATACAATGTTCTAAAATGAAATTAAAATATAAAACTCGGACAATGATATAGATTTATCAGCCCTTGCAGTTACACAACTCTTGGATGCTCCCATCATCGACCATCAATCAAAATTTGTTGCTTTGGCTGAGTGGTTAAGGCATGTGCTTGCTAGGATTTCTTGTGAGAGTTCAAATCTCTCGGTTAACAGATTTTTTATAATCCCCCCCCCCCCCGGTGTTAAAAACCCTACTCTCATGATCCCATCACCTTCCTTCTTGCAACCCAGCGACACATCTGAGTGAGAGTTATCAAGAAAAGAAAACGAGAGCATTGTTTGATAAGGAAACCGAAATTTGTTGGGTTTTATGTCCTAAAACTCATAGTTTGTAAACAAAAAACATATTCTATTTTCAATAAAGTTATTATTGTTGTTTATTCAGTAAAGATTGTTATTGAATAAAGTGAACTTTACGATCATTAATCTAAATCCAATAAACTAAGAACACTCTGGCTATAGTATGATTACTTGAACTATATGTAGAGACATAAGAGTGGATCAAGTTCAAGTATATAGTCAAAATGATCTATAGTATAAGGATAAGGCTGAGTACCTTAGTCTGGGGACACTATGGATGCGGCCCACTTTTGTATATGATATAAACAATGTGATCACTAAATTGTACATGTGGAGACATGTGAGTGGGGGCGTCCTATGCAATGAGTATTGCATAAGATCGGACCATGAAGAAAACCACTCTCACTTTATAATGTCGTTTACTGTTGAGACTGATTTTCTTTTCATTCGATAACCTAGGTAACTCGGTTTTAATCCTGAGCTAACCATGAACTCCTGTTTATTCGGAATCATTCTTAGATTTGCACGGGTGAGAGTGGCTCTAGTTCGCTGACTCAATAGGCCTCCCATTTCAGGGGTAAGACTGGGTGAATGGCTGGGGACGTGGGGTGCAAGCGGAATTCACTCCTACCCACTTTTAGGGATAGAAGAGAGGTAGTTCCCTTAAGCACTGACTCCAGGTCTTGAACAAGGGGCCCCACCCTCTCATTAGCCTGAGAGGGATTCGGTTTACTGGTTGGACCACAAACCAATTGTTCATTAGAGGATCAGTGAGACATAAGGAACAAGAAGTAACTTTAGGGGTAAAACGGTAAATTGACGCAGCTCTAGTTACGAACAACCTGTGAAGGATTGACTTACTAATCATGGTTATATCAAATGGACAGAAATATATCTATAGTGAGGGGAGTGCAACTACTAGGCTATAGTGGAGTGTCCTAGTAGTTAACGAATGTTGGTTAACAAGGTTAATGAGTTTAACCGGTTAATCATTGATCGTTGGAGCCCATGATCTATAGGTCCATTAGGTCCCTCTGCTAGCTCATATCGGACTAAATCATAGAACAGTGTGACGTGTGAATTCGAAGTGTTCGAATTCAAATTAGGGAATATGCGCTACATATATACGATATATTTAACCGCATTTTTGTTTTATTTACGAATTAAACAAAAAGAGAGAATCAGAGATATTTAAATAAGATTTAAATATCTTAATCAATTATGTGTCGGAATTGATTGGGATCGACATTTGAATTAATATTAAATATTAATTAAATAGTTTAATTAATCATTTAATGTTACTTTAATTTGAAATTCATTATTCAAATTAATTGTTGAATTAAAATGAAGAAAGTCAAAATGTTAACTTCATTTAATGGAAAAATCCATGTTAGTGGAATCTTGAGGTGTCAAAATTTGATTTAACCAAACTTGCTTGCCAAATAAACCCCACAATTTTGAGTCTCAAAATTTGGTTAACTCAAACATGCATGCTTGCCACATAATTTCAAACCTTTGAGTGGAATTTTAAGTGTCAAAATTTGGTTAACTCAAACATGCATGCTTGCTTCATAATCCAAAAGATTTGAATTGAATTTTAAGTATCAAAATTTGGTGATCTCATGTTTGCATGAACATGCAAACATGACTCTTTAAATAGAGTGATCATGGTACATGTAAGGTCTTCTTCTTGGTAACCTTGAGAAAAACCTCTCACAAACACTCTCTTCACATATACAAAATCCCTCCCAAGTTTAGTCAGTCACCGGATTCCACAATCCCGTTCTAAGGCCAGAGGATAGTGGAGAAGACACTAGTGGTGGTTCGAAACCGGTTCGTGAGGAAAAAGGAGTTTGAACTACAAAAGATTAGTATCTAAACTCATTAAGTTTTAATACTTATGAACATGCTTGTTATTTACTACAATTGATGTTCTAAAAGTGCCTAAGATCCAAATTGCTTCCGCATGTGTTATATTAACATCATCACACCTAAGATCCGACGAAGCCACAAAATTGGGGCGAAAAATATGAATGAGTCTTTAGTTCCCCTTAAGGCTTGTCATGAGCATGTGAAGATCATGACGCCGCATGCTTGAAGATGTATGATCGTGACATATAACTCTCATGCACACCCACACGTCGACAAGTGGTATCATTCACCTAAAAAATAAAAGGTAGAAAGAGGTGAATATAAAAATACTTAGTAACAAAAATCTATTTCAGGCTTTCATAGCATTTTTTACCTAATAGGTGTCCTTAGATATTTTTCTCCGAGCTTTAGAAAGTTTGAACCTAGTCTCATAGGACCATAAAGTCAATCTAGTGCCCTATGGCCACCAGCTAAACATAGTCACACCCAATCTTAGGATGGATTTACTGCTCAGTGATCCTGAACCGCTAAATTTCCCATCGGAAAGGTGCTAAAGTTTAAGCAACCTATCCTAGCCTAGGGGCCTAGGAAACCCTATCTACCAAGAATCCAATGGTAGCTAGAAGTGACTCGAAAGGAGAAGGTATGATCCCAGGTGAAAGAACTTTCTATACATATCTAACTGGATGGCTAGGAACGAAGGAAGGAGAAAAGAGTGGAGTAGGGGGGGGGTGAAAGAACTTTCTATACATATCGAACTTGATGGCTAGGAACGAAGGAAGGAGAAAAGAGTGGAGTAAGGGGGGGTGAAAGAACTTTCTATACATATATAACTGGATGGCTAGGAACAAAGGAAGGAGAAAAGAGTGGAGTAAGGGGGTGAACTGTCTATACATATCTAACTGGATGGCTAGGAACGAAGGAAGTAACTTTCTATACATATCTAATTGGATTGCTAGGAACGAAGGAAGGAGAAAAGAGTGGAGTAAGGGGGTGAACTTTCTATACATATCTAACTTGATGACTAGGAATGAAAGAAGGAGAAAATAATGGAGTAGAAAACAATGGAGTAAGGGGGTGAAGTAAGGGGGTGAACTTTTTATACCGGATAAACGAGGGGAGTAAGGGAAGAAAAGAGTGGAGTAAGGGGGTGAACTTTCTATACACTAGGAACGAAGGAAGGAGGGGTGAACTTTCTATACAGGAGAAAAGAGTGGAGTAAGAGGGTGAACTTTCTATACAGTGGAGTAAGGGGGTGAACTTTCTATATAGGAGAAAAGAGTGGAGTAAGGGGTGAATTTTAAAAGAGAGTGGAGTAAGGAGGTGAATTTTAAAAGAGTGGAGTAGGGGGTGGACTTTCTATACACTAGAATGAAGAAGGAGAAAAGAGTAAAAGTGGAGTAAGGGGGTGAATTTTAAAAGAGTGGAGTAAGGGGGTGAACTTTCTATACACTAGGAACGAAGAAGGAGAAAAGAGTAAAAGAAAAAGTGGAGTAGGGGGGGTGAACGGGATGAACTTTCTATACACTAGGAAGGAAGGAGAAAAGAGTAAAAAGAGTACGAGACATTGACACGCCCAATGGGACTCAAACCCACAATCGCCTGTTTAGAAGTCAGACGCCTTATACATTAGGTCATGGACACTTTTCATTATGTGACTACATTAAACACTTTTCATTATGTGAACTAAAAAAAATGAATATCACCATGTTCTAGGAAATTACATAACAAATCTGTCACCAAAAGGGGTTTAAAATCGATAATAAGTGGCCACATTTGACTTAAAAATTGTAGTAAAAGGAGTTTTTTTTTTTTTTTTATTTTTATTTTTTATTTTTATTACGATTGTGGCTGGTTGCGAGGTTGGTTTGAAAATCGCCTCAGGATGGACCTTAGCTAAAGTTACTTGTTATAAAATACATCTCGTTTATTTCTTCATGAAACTGGAAGATTATGTTTCATGGAAGAGCTAGAGATCAAGAATTCACCTCAGGATGGACCTTAGCTAAAGTTATAAACTTCAAAGTTCGTTGGGAAATTTAAATCTCGCCAAGGTTAAAACCCAGAAACTTGTTAATTGTTGAAATGTTCTAGACATGTTCTAGGCACTTTTATCTCCCAATTCATTCATGAGGTTTCTTCCTTGTCTTTCTCTTAACCTTGGGAATTCATTTTTGAAGGAAAATTCCTCATGTATGCAGCAAATTTCTCGATAGATTCTTTCTCTTGACATGATACCAATTTTTTTGCAGACTCTAAAGGTAATTGCGAGACTTGATAGAGAGCTCTTCGGGCGCCAACTTCTTTATGAAATATTCTTTTCTCATCCTCTTCAAGTTTATATAATCCTTGGATTAAAGTTTAATGGACCTTAGTCGAAAAATTTTGAGGTTTTTCCAAAATTCATAAAAAACGAATCTCATAAGTTTTTTTTCTTCGATTGTCATTTATTTTTAGGTCTTTAGATGTTGGGTCTTCATGAAACTTCTTCATTGAGTGCCTAGAAACCGATTCGTATTGGTTTGACTAGATGAATTTTCTTGTAGCTTTTTCCATACCACCACCATGAAAACTCAAATTGAGGGAATGTGTTTGGGATGTTTTCGGCACTTAATTCCTCCGTGAAACTTGTTGGGGAGCTAATTTTAAAGCGATTATGAACTGTAGTCTCTTAATTTTGAAAAACCTGAGATCAATGAAATTCATAATCCAAAAGCTTCAAACTCGAGTTTAAGGAACTTTCAGGACTTCATTTTTGTTTCAAATGAAATCCCCTACTTAATACTTTATAGAGGAAGCGTAAAATAATAGTGAAACCTTAAAATCCTCGTAAATTTGAAGTTCATTTTTTAGAAAAATTAGAAAATTGACATTTTTGCCCTTTATGCCTACGTTTTCCTTAACAAACCTTTTTTAAACGCCTTGAATCCTTATAATTCCTTACAAGGGTATTAACATTACTTATTTAGGCCCTTTGTCTTTGCTTAGGTCTCTTAGTTTCTATCCTTGAGTCTTTTAAACATCTTGAGGGCTTCCTATACATACTTGAGTTACCTTAACCTTACTTGGGGCCTTACAAGCAAGTAATGTGACCATGTCGCAAGGGATATAGGAGAATGGACGGGGTCACTAGGTGCTCAATCTAATATTTGAATCCTTATCTGAATCTTTGACATGATTCGTTATAAATTGTATTAGATCTCTAGGCTTATAGATTCTATAGACTAGCCTATGATGTACACTCAGAATGTTTCCATTGTCTTGCAGCGGACTATTCATCACACTTAGGTATGCCTGACCAAAGATATAAAAGATATTATTTTTACTTTTTTGTGACTTACTATACTTAGAATGTGAGTGGTACATGATGTATGGACGATTCAATACACGTTTAGATTGAGCAAAATTTGTATTCAAATTGTATGTTGGGGAATGATCATGAATTTATAATCAAGGAATACTCTCTCTATTGGCTGAGGCCGGTTGGGGAAGCCAAAAGTAAAGCCATGAGAGGTTATGCTCAAAGTAGACAATATTATACCATTGTGTAGAGTTGTGTTCATCTAACATGGTATCAGAGCCATGCCCTAAACTTAGCCATGTCAATAGAATCCTGAAAGGTCGAACAAAGGACTCTAAAAGAAAAAGGAGTCGAGCTTATGCTCAAAGTGGACAATATCATACCATTTGGAGAGTTGTGTTTATCTAACATCGTCAAGTTATAGCATCATTAAAAGTAGTAGGCTACTGAAACTAGTGTACACATGAAAATGATTTTGCTGAGGAAGATTAGATGTATTAATCTGATGTTTCAAAACATAAAAGAATATATATATATATATATATATATATATATATATATATATATATATATATATATATATATATATATGTGTGTAGTTTCATGATTATTAATGTTTTCAAGGTTTGTATAGATGTGAATTACAATATGAGGTGTCCAAAATATGATATACAATTATGTAACAATGAATTGAGATTGAGCAAAGTGGGAGATTCACGGTAATGAAAGTATATGAATTTTTTTCAAGCCAATCTAGACTTTTCTCAAGTTTTACTAGTAGGAATCACTCAAAAATCTATATGAACTCTAATTTAAGTAAGAGTTAAGGGATTACGGAAGGATTAAGACAGAACCAAAATTTAAGGTCCTAAACCAGACAATTTTCTCGAGATTCAAGTGACTTTAAAATAACCCTCTGAATGGACTCTGATATCCATGATATTTAATAGAAGACTTAGCACAACATGTTTAGGTTATGCATTAAATTTGGAGGTCATTTTGGAGTGTTAAAGGGTTGAACAAAGGATAAGGGTAAAATAACCAAAATGACTCTGAAGTTACATACCACTAATTTATGATCCATGTGACCTCTAAATGACATTAAATGAAGTCTTATTTTGTGGTTTAAAATGATTGTGAAAAGTTTCAAGATCATTGGAATATGTTCCGAACTTAAACCAAGTTTTGGGTTTTTAAATAGCCAAAATAGCAAAGAATTCTGAGATGTTTCAAGACCCCACGGGACTCCAAGTGTTTGGAAACTTCATGTATTATTCACTTATGATTATAAGGGTAATCAAGGGGGATCTCATGAGGGGATTAGATATGTTTGGGCTATGAACTATGTGGAAAATGACAAACTACTCGTAAAGACCCATTATAAGGAATTAAGATTTTTGTGGCAACGATCAAGATGCTTAAGTAAGATTTATGCATTTAAAGAAGTGCTTAGGATTCATATGGATTAGCCTCTGGTTTTTCTTGGCTCAGTTTTTCCGCTTCCTTTTCTTTTAATCCACTTATTTCTTCTTTCTTTTCTTGCTACCAATGCTAATGGAGGTTTCTAGAAGATGTTGATGGTCTTTCATTAATATCTTATATAGGTGATTTGCAACCATTTACCTTAATCAACAAGGTTCTGTTTTACTCAAATATCTTAATAAACGAGCTTAATAATATTTTATAATTTGACTGAGGATAATAATATTCTTCTTCAAACTTGAGATGTGATATATCTTGGTCATTAAACATTGATCGCGTTCTTACACTGAAACAAGGTGAATCATTTGTCTTGGATCGGTACAATTGATCCATTGTAAAGCTTCATGTTTCCAATGAACATCTCGTTAAGCTCCATTAACTTTGCTCGATCTTTGGTCATGTGCTTGCTCACTCCAATGTCTAAGTACCACATGTTTGTCTCCACTTGGTCTTCAACATCTGTGGAGGGGTTCGCCTTAACCTTTTCTTCATTAAGCACCAATAGGTTTGACATCTTCTTGGGCACATGAGTGCAGGCTCTTTGTCATCTATGAATGTGAAGTTTGCCTCACTAGTGGCGTCATCATTCGTACATTAGTGTCATACCTTTACATGAAAAAGAATTAGCACGTGGCTTAAGTATTTAAATATACTTAGTAAGTAGCCCAACTATTAAAGTTGGAAAATGTAATTACATGCAATTACGGTAAAAACTTATCTTTCCGTAGAACTTTTCCTTGGTCACTACTTTCTAATCCTTGTAGGGTTGGATACGTTGTACTTCTCAATACATGGCTCATGCACATGCACATGAACCAACAAGTCATGGTCATATTTGTATCCATTTACCTGATTATGGCCCAACGCATACTCACGCTACTGGAAGCCACAGAGGGAAAGGAGAATATATAATATCATGGTGCGTGTCTGTACTAATCATAACACAAAAATATCTCGATACACATTACATACAAAATGCATGAAGTACTTTAGTTTCAAACCATGGTACATACTTATGATAAAAATTGTACCTCCATTATTTTCATGATATGACGTTCCTAAGAAGAATACATGGTTTATCAGTGTGTCATATGCATAGTGTTCACATGCAAAAATAATATACGCACCATGACGTATGGAAGGAAATGCATCATATAACATTCATATAAAAACATCATTTCATAATACAACATGATCATAACATAACATAGCATCATAAAAAAATGACACGTACAGGTCCCACAGAGTACGTATCAGTCATACAACACACAGGTTATCTAGGCATTTAACAACAAACCCACTTACCGGTTGACCTAAGCGAGAGTGTATTGTCGCTTACATAGTAGAATGTCTCATTGATAAGCAATTCAACCTTTTTCTCAAATATATTGTGGGTGGTCAAGCATGATTTCCTCTTTTCATCAACTTTTATATCATCAATAGAGATACCGTTTGCAATCATGGATGATCTTGCTACATTATTCATTGTCGTTAACATTGCAAGCCTCCATTCTCTAAATCCATAAACTACAATTCTTTTTTCAGGTAATATGAGTTTAAAATTCTTAGCATGGTCTCTCTCTTAATTTTTAATTTGCACTAAGCTAGAGGTAACGTTAAGAGTTGTTAAAGGATATGTCCAAATAATTGTTCATTTAATTTGAAGGGTACCAAGAAGTTCGATAGGTTTGAGGTTATGTCATGAAATTCCTTCTAGGTTTACCTAATATAGCGAAAGGTCACACCGCCATTCAAATAATGGTGGATGGTTGCACTCACAAGCTTACACAAGTTACTTCAAGTAAAGTCTCCGTCCTATAAAACATAAGTGAGATTATGTGATTTCAGTATTAATAGTCACAAAACCTCAATGAGTTTGTTTCCAAGTAATATTTTATGGAGATTGCTCATAACCATAGTTATCAATGGACTATTGGTATGACACGATTTCAAGTCTTATATGAAAAACGTTTCAGGCTTTGGTACACTGGGACGAGCTAGGAAAGCACAGATTTTTTATCCAAAGAAGGTCCAAGTGACCAACGACGACCCACGGCAGACATAAAAATTATGGTAATGAGTCTGCATATTCGTTTAATGTGCATTTGCATGGGCCATGCATAGAGAAGTACTACATATCTAAGCCTACATGGATTGGAAAGTAGAGACAAATGAAAAGTTTTATGAAAGGATAGGTACTCCTACTATGATTGCATGTAATAGCATTTTCCGACCCCAACACTAGGACTACTAACTTAATATTTTTAAATACTCAAGTCATGTGCTATTTTTTTTTTTTTCAAGTATAGGCAATGAACCCATGTATGGACGTCAAGGTCTCTGTAGAGACAATGAAAATAAAGTTAGAGTAGTCATATTTGCATTATATGTTTTAGTCCTTAGGTTAGATTTTCTTTTTCTTTTTCTTTTGCTTCTTATTTTGATTTTGTTCTTTTATTTACACCATTGTTAGTTTAAATGGATTCTAGGAAGGTTTTAGTCTATTGCATGTATTCAGTAAACTACTTTAAACTAGATATATATATTAGGAATTTCATGCACGTCGTATTGATTTTATTTTTTTTAAAAGAAAAATTGAGTCAGTACACCAAGTGTCACTTATGCACTTTCTGAAACTTATTTTGCTACTTTGGAAGATGTGGAGGGTAGGCTACAGAAGATTAATATTTCACCAGATGATCATAAGTGACTCGATCATAATCCTCACTAAGTTCATAGATGGTACTTATTTTTATAGTTGATTCAAATGCCTAAAATTTTGGGGACTTGACCAAATAAGAAACAGTAATAATTGTCTTACGAGATAAAATTCACTCATTCTCAAATAAGCAAAAGTAGATGAGTAGTTCTCTTATAAATGTTGATTTCAAAACTTGAATAATGGAGCCTCATTTTCTCATTGTCTAATGACCAACTTTTCGAAACTTCGAATCACGAATCGTTACATACATTGGAGGGTAAAACAGTGATAATATTATTCATTTTTTAAAATAGGTGACTCAAAAGTAAATCAAAATATTAGAAATATAAATTTACATTAAGAATTTGAGACGTATCATATGAGTCCATGGAAGTTATACAAATGTTACAAATAAATACAATGTTCTAAAACGAAGTTAAAATATACAACTCGGACAATGATATAGATCTAACACCCCTTCCAGTTACACAACTCTTGGATACTCCTGTCATCGATCATCAATCAAAATTTATTGCTTTGGTTGAGTGGTTAAGGTGTGCGCCTACTAAGTAACAAGGGTTTCCTCGTGGGAGTTCAAATCTCTCAAGCAACGAATTTATTTTAATTGCTTTATTGAATTGTGATAATTTTCTCGTACCACTATCTGGCTAAAAATAAAATCTCTTGTTTAGATTTCCACCATACATGTGCATGATGACATATTTTGGTCATTTAGACAGTTGGGGACCTTAAAGACACGGGGGTTACAACACGGGGTTGTGTATCGGATAAAAAATGTGTAAATCGATTAGAGCCATAACTCTTCTAGGGTTGGGTCCTTAAAGGTCCCATTAAAGACAATTATTTTTGCGGAGTAACCAACCACAACTCCCGTTAAAAACCCTACTCTCATGCTCTCCATCACCAACATAATCTTTTCTTCATTCTGCAACCCAACAACACATTTAAGAGTTATTCACGAAAGAAAACGAGAGCATTGTCTGATAAGGAAATCGAAAGATTACCTCACGAAGATCTCAAATTTTAGTTAAGATTTTTGGGATTTAGGAGCAATGGAGTGTGGTGTGTTATTTTACAAACAAGAGGGAGAAAGATGATGGAATAACGCGTAAACGGTGTCACAAAGCCGTCGAAAAAGAGGGGAGAAAGATCGAGGATTACTCCATGTTCTCGTGCAAAGGAGTTGAAGCTGCTGGACTCAAGTCGAAGCCCTAACGCATGAACCCAACCCATTGCAACCTACAAAACTAATACCTATTCTAGACTTGCACGATCCAAATTTTAGGTAGTTTTAGGACATATGTTTGAAATAATCATCATGTTTAGCTAGAATAAGTTATGGATATGCCCTAAAGTATGTGACATGGTTTGATATGGGTAGAATTAAGCATTGGAATATAGTTTTTAAAGCAGCTAACAAGTAATTAGTAAGTTTAGTCCAGGCCAATCAAGTGAGTGACCTTATCGTTGGAGTAAGATAATTGATTGATGTATGATGGTGCATGCCATGTGGCTCCTGCATGTACCATCGATGGATTATGTGATGATTGTCTATATACATGATGCATATATGAAATATGTTATGGATGAAATGAGAAAGGAAATGAAATTAATGTCATGTTATGAATTAAATTCATGAGACTTTATGCATGTACGTATGTCATGTGCATCGGGATACTTCCCCATTATGTTATGTTAGTACGTATGCGTACATTCGATATTTATGTTTGCTATGATACCATGTGGGCCTTTCCTTTTCTGAGGCATCCAATGACATGTAATGTGTTGTGCCCGACCAAGTCAGGCCAATGGGGTACGTATATGAGCCCACCTGATGGGTCGATGTGTGTGTACATGAGTTGTGTGTGGAGAAGTACTACACATCAAACCTTTCCCAAAATTGGAAAGATCCTATGATCTTGTTACGATTTTAAAAGAACGATCTTAATCATGCTATGTGTGTGATTGCATTACTAGCCCCAATAGTGTGGTGACTTATTAAGTATTTCTTAAAATATTCAAGTCATATGTTACCCTTATATTTTTCAGGTAAAGATAAAGCTCCTATGCGCTCTCATGCACGGATGACAGTAAATACTAGAAATGACATGGAAGTCAAGATATTTCATGATACGCAATTACACATTGAATTTCTTTTAATAGTTGATAGGTGTTTTTAATGCAATTTATTTTATATTAAAAAACTATGTTATCTTTATTTTCTTGTTTGAATTGAATATGTAAGTCGAGGGTTTTATTTAAAAGCATTTATTATGAGTTTCCGCAATATGAGATTAAAGCATGCATAGGGTAACTTAACTCATTATGCTAAGAAAATTAGGGGCTTTACAGGTTGTTTGTCTTTAAATCTCGTAAATATCTCGTCTCTCACATAACCCTTAGATTGTTGGTCGTTTGTTCCTATTTGTTCGGTGTCATAGCCTACATCATTGTGTTATATGTCTTTCACATTATGGCATCTGTAATGGTGTTCGACCCTATTAGAGGTGCCACAGGTGGTACTATAATCAGTGGCACGGTTGGGCAAATCCAACTCTCTGAACTTTGCTAGCGGGATTCCTTCTATCCCTACCTCGACCTATAGCAAGTAGTCGTCCTCTTCCAAGTATTCGAGGTGGAATGATCTATTATTCGATACATAAGACACTAACTCTTTGACACTCGACATGAAATCTTAAATCATGCATAACATTTATTGTAACGACCCTAGATTTCTACTAACCTAAAGTCGCTACTGTATGCATTACATGGCTTCTTATGCAGAAATGATAATTTAAATCGCCTTCGTAAAAAAATGTCATGGACTTGCATGTCTAATAAAGTGTCTTTAAAACAATACAAAAGAAATATTAAATTAAAACAGACATAAGTAAAAATAAAACTGCAATACCTACACTAACCCATAATGTACGAAATTGAATACAACTACCCTATGCATGTGCCATGATCTTCAAATTTGCGATGTCGCCATCAACCGTGCAGGGGTGCTTTGCCTTTACCTGAAATATAGAAGTAGCACGTTGCTTGATTATTTTAAAAAATACTCCATAAGTGATCTCACTGTTGGGGTTAGATGCAAACACATGCAATCATGAATGAAACCTATCATTTAAAACCATATTCCCTTAAGTGAGTATCCTAAGCGTGTCATTGGATGTGTACTTACTATTCTACACACGGCCTATACGTGCAAATATGGACCCACCAGTCGGTTCGCACACCTCTTGGGACCCTTTTCTAGTCGAGCTAGCATTCTCTGGTGCTATTGTCGGATACTCGGTAGGAGTAGTAATCGTCGTAGCATCATGATAGACATAATGATCAATTTTCTTTTTGTAATGTACACATTCTTAGTCAATAAAGGGGGTAATTCCCTGATTCATATAACATACAATGGTGTATGAGATCCCAACATTATTCACATTTATTAAACCATGTAAAACAACTCCTATTTTTCTCTCATATCATATCATCTTATAACATAGCCTTTAAAAGGTTTATGAGAGTTGTATATCATGTCAAAATATATAAATTGTGTATCATTCGTTTCATACATCATATTATGTCATATCATGTACAAAACATATCCTTCAACATAGCATATCATATCATGCACGTATAATAAATCATATCATAACATGTATCATATCATCAAATATATCAGATCATAACATGGATCATATCGTCAAATATATCATATCATAACATGAATCATATCATAGTCATATCATATCATATCATATCATAGACATATCATTTCATAAATATTTCACACATATCAAACATATGACACATGCAAAACCATGAGGCACGTGTCATCACACAGAAAACAAACTTCTAATAATGTCAATAGTAAGACCACTAACTTAGATGGTCATAGCCGACGTTCTCCCTAACTCAAATATTCTTAATTTTTTTCCTTCAAATTTATTTCAAGTATCAATGTAATATTAGAACATACATCTAATTTCTTCAATAATTCACATTTCCGAACTTAAGTCAACTTGAATTTGAGTAATAATCGGACATTATACTGACCTTAATTCTCTTAAATAAGGTCAATTCCAACTTTGAGAGGGTCCAAAACATATGAATTTAAGTCCAATTGTCTAAACCGAGCCAAATGATAAGTTTTTAATGGACGTAGTCGAAGGAGTCGTGGCTGTGAACAAGCGTGACAAGGGTTAAGCTGACGCGTGCACGGGTTTGGCTACATGTTAAAACATGGAGTTTGGGTGGGTTTCACTGATGTGCAAGTTGTTGGGCTGTGTATGGTTTTCAGGTCGCGATTTCGAGTCTACTGGGCCCGAGTGGGAAGGTTGGACTTGAATGTGGGTCGAGGGTAGTTGATTCATTTAGGCTTTGGGTTGTGGGCTGCTGCAGGAGGTATTCAACCAAGATCCGAATGGTCTACTTTTTCATCTGACTACACGCGAAATCTCTGACGTCATTTTCTCGTCGCCCCTCTGTTCTAGATATGACCTCTTCCACTTTGCACTCACCTGCCTTTCCCTTCCACGTTAATACCCTTTGTAAGCACATCCACGTACGATTTTTGCAAGTTTATAAATCCTCTATGTAATGCATATAACGCCAGTGGCAAAAGAATTACCATGTTGAAATAAAATTCGCTCTGATACTAATTTGTTGAAAATAACAATCAACTCTGATACTAATTTGTAGAAATAAACGCTCGCTCTGAAACTAACTTGTTAAAATAACACTCCCAAAGCTGTGAAGGAGATGTCGTGAGGGGAGAGACAAGGAGACAAAGAAGTTCTTCTGCTCTTTGCTTTCTACTTTTTACCATGTAAAACGAATTAATTTATAGGTTTTCTAAATCTAAAATTGGGTATCCCTTAACCCACCCTCTCAATGATTTTTAGCCCTTTCAATTTAAAAAACCTTACTAAAATTAACAAAATTAAAAACTACCTTTTTTCATTTAATTTTATTCACAACAAAACTCCCCCATAAACTTAAATGTTCTATTCAATGATTCCACCTGTGCGGCTTTCATTTTCTCGACCTCAGTCGTGGTTTCTTCGATTTTCTCTCCTTGTCCTCGAGCGATAAACTGAGCTTGTCCTTTTCTGATGAGACTGGAGCTTCTCGAGAACAGCCCATTTGAGATACCAACTCCTCATTTCTCCCGTTCTCAGCCACGCTCAATTCAAATGTCATAGCTTCGTTCAGTTTTCTCAATTCCCTTCACAAGTCCACAACGACATTTTTAGCTTCCATTTTTGCTTCCTCCATTTCGGCTTTATCATGAGTGAGTGTCTCAATCGTGTGTCGTAAATTCACTGTCTCCTGTTGGACTTGATTCAGGTTCACGTCGAATGAGTCTATCTGTTGGGTCAGCATCTCTATATCTTTCTCCTCCCTCACTAGCTCGTCCACCAGAGCATCAATCTCCATTAATAGACAATTCTCTTTCTTCACACCTCTTTCAACTTTTTTCACAAGTTTAGAGATTACCTGCCCATTCTCTTCCTTTTCCTGTTTGAGATAGGAGGAACTCTCACTCAGCTTAGCAATTACCTTCTCTAACCTTTCAACCTTTATTTCAAACTTTCTTTTCTTCTTCCATTTTCATTCTCTTTCGTCTTTCTTCCTCAAATTGCCTTTTCGGCCATTGGAGCTCTCTCTCTTCGAGCTCGGGCTCTCTATTATTCGGTTGTTCATCTTTCTTCGATTTTCTCGTCTCTGCTATCAGGATTTCGCCACATCCGCTGCGCATCACCTCGTTTCCAATAGTTTCCACTACCTCACGACTATCGCCATCGTCTTTCACACCACCGTGTTCTTTTGTTTTCACTCTTCATTTTGGGCCATTAAGAGAATGCCTCCATTTGTTGCGTCATCCAAGGCTAGGTTGATCGTTTCTTCCATCTTTTCCTTGGCTCGACAATCTCTTGCATAGTGACCCATTCGGCCACAATTGTAACATTTGTCGGCGTTACAATTATTTGCATAGTGGCCATATTTTTGACATTTGTAACACTGGACGTTGGAATTATATCCTTGACCACGTCCTTGATTGCGTCCTCTTCCACGCCAATTTGCTTGGCTCGATAGTCTCTTCTCCTTATAATTTTCTTCATTACTTTTTCCTTGACCACCTCGACCATTTCTGCAACTTCCTCGACCTCTACCTTACGTATTTTGAGAGTAGAGTATCTTTTCATCCTTTATTGATGCCTTAGTCTGAAGTGCTTGATCAAGTGTTTCCTCCTTCTTCTTCTTACCATGTTCATGTGCCTCGAGAGAACCGGCGAGCTCATCGACCGTGAACGTCGCTAGGTCCTTCGACTCTACTATGGCACATACAACATTCTCGAAGTTGTCTGTTAACGGCCTCAAGATCTTATCCACAACCTGTGTCTCGGGTAACATTTCTCCATTTCGATTTAGTTAAATTGTCACGATCTGTACGCACGTAATGTAGTCAGATACATTTTCTGACTCCTTCATCTTCATCCTCCTTATTTTGAGCTTAGTATAATCTTTAGTAGTTTTGGTATGATACTAAAACGATAAAAACAACTTTTCTGAACAAGTTATAGACCCTCGTCTCAAAGAGGAAAAAAAAATTCAATTGTACACCTAAGGAAAATGACTCGAAAAGTTTATTCGAGAACCGTTCAGTAAATTTGGTTCTAGAAGCGTTCAGCAAAAGAAAATCAATCGTATCTTCACATCCAACCGTTGGATTGAGTTGCAATTTGGATATACTTAAGAAGACTCTGTTACATAAATCTGTGGGTGAAAAGTCATAAGTAATTTTTAGTTACTATTTTCGAGTTAACTATTTTTCAAGTTAAACCACAAAAGTTTGGAGTCACATCGAGTGAAGAGCTTTAATTAAGGTGCCACTTCTAAGTTGTCACTTCTTTCCATTTATAGCATTTAGGATATAATTGTTATTTAAATATCCCAATTCAACGAGAAAGAAGATAATCAGATCTTCAGCAGAATCTAAAATACATCCTGTCTCTTTATTGTGTTTTTTCTATTTTTCTTCTCCCAACAATTTCTTCGGCATTTTTCCTTCGTCGGATTTCCTCACCAGGCGCTCAGTCAGAGATAACAAGTGGTATCAGAGCCAAGTTCATCTATTGGTGATATATCATTGTGGAGAAATCAAGTCTATTAAAAGCCAAGTTGAATAGCTCAATTGGTTAGAACGTTGACCTAACATAACAACGCACAGGTACAGGCTCACTCACTCCTCCACGAGATAAAGGAGTTCCGTTCGGCAGAACAAGTTGTTACATCAAACGAGGGGTTCATCCCCGGACAGGCTCACTCACTCCTCCACGAAATAAAGGAGTTTCGTTCGTCCGTTCGGCAGAACAAGTAGTTACATCAAATAAAGGAGTTCCTCGGGATTCTTTTCATCTGGCTCAAGTAGTTACATCAAATAAAGGAGTTCCCACTCAAATTCTATAAGCTCAGAATCTAAAATACTCTGTCTCTCTCTTGTGTTTTTCTTGTGTTTTTTCTGTTTTTCTTCTCCCAACAATTACAATTTCTTCGTCACGATTCTTTTCATCACCCTCAAGTAGTTACATCAAATAAAGGACTTCGCTTGGGTAGGATTCTTTTCATGCGGCTCAAGTAGTTACATCAAATAAATAGTTCCCACTCAAATTCTATAACAAATGAAGGAGTTCCCACTCAAATTCTATGAGCGGAACTCAAATTCTATGAGCGCATAATCTAAAATACTCTGTCTCTCTCTTGTGTTTCTCTCTCTTGTGTTTTTTTATGTTTTTCTCTCCCAACAATTTCTTCTATATTTTTCTTCGTCCCATTTTCTCACCAGGTGCTTAGTCAAAGATAACAAACTCATGTTTCGGTAGATCCAACGGTTGAAATTAAAAACCGAGTTCGGTAGCACCCTCATCGGAGTAGATATTTTTTATGGAAATTCCAGAAACATTTAAAATAAAAAACTAGAAACTTCATCAAGATTATGGAACAATGAATGGTGGTGCTAGCTTCATCTATAAATAGGAAGTGGGCAAGGTTTTAAGACCATTTCTAGGACTAAGTTTTAATCTTTTAGATGATGAGTTTTTTTCCTCATATTTCTTCTAAATTCAAGGACTATGGTTAATCATTTTCCTTTCTACCAAATCAGGTTTTAAAAAGCTTTAGAATCAGCTGCCCAACAAAAGGTTTCTAGATTTACTCTGGCGAGAAACATGTTTTCCGACGAACTTTGGAAGGTTATAACTTAAGCTACAAATCATGAAAATGTATCAACTTGGTCTCTACTTCTTCCTTGAAACTTTATCTGAAGGTTTCGTGAAGAAATTGAGTCCATTAGAAGTCTATATAGAGCTTTACAAAGGAAAAACTAGAGAGGTATGATAAAGAAAAATCGTGATTTTTCCAGCAACCAAGGAAGATGATGAAGTCCAAAGTCAAAGGTGAAACTTTGACCAATAAGAGTCAAAGATAGCCATATGTTGACCTTCTCTCGGTCTTTCTCAATTTTAATCCCCTTCCAGACTAGTTCTCATAAAAAAAATTTATGGTTACAGAAAATAGACACAAGAGTTAGTGGAAGAAATTTTGAGGTAATTCGGATGCCGGAAGCTCAAGAACAGAAGTCCCGAACGTCGACGACGAGGTAAGTAGCCACCTTGAACTTTTTTGTTAAGAAATACTTGTAGGAATTGCTTGAATTTTTATATGAACCCAAAACCAAGTATGAATTAAAGATATATGAAAGAAAGACATCAAGAACCAAGAGTTAAGACCTTGAACCGATCAAATTGCTCGAGATTTAAGTAATATGAAAATAACTCCCTAAATGAAGTCTACTGCCTATGAAATTTTAGTACTGAGTATATTATAGTATGTTGGGATTATATATGAAATTTGGTGGTCATTGGATAAGGAAAAGTAGGTAAACCAAGAATCGGTGTAAAATGACCATAATGCCCCTAAGGATACGTACCTACGCTTCATGACCTAGATGACCTTCAAATGCTATGAAACTCTGTAGAAGATCTTATTTTATGACGTTTGATGATGTGGTGAGGTTTGAATTCCATTGGAATTCGTTAAGTAGCAAAACCAAGAATTAGGGGGTAAAATGACCAAAATGCACCTGGGACTACTATGATAATTCAAGGTCGATATGTGCTCCAAATGACTTGCTACTTCTTATAAGGACTATTCCTAAAGACAAGAAGGCATGTTCAAGATTTCAAGTTGATTAAAGCATTTTTGGAACCTAAACCAAGATAGAACCTAAGAACGCTAAAAGAAACACCTCAAGATTCAAGACCCTTCTAGAACCCTCTATGAAATTCATTAGGAATCTATGACTTTCTAGAATAACTCAGGCTAGTTATTATGATGGGTTCATATGCTAGTATTCAATTAGGATTTTAGAATCCTATAAACTTACAAGATTGAGAACCAAGAACACACAAGCTCTACAACTACCCAAGTAAGAAGAATGCTAGGTACCACTAACAGAAACTCAAGAATGTTAGGTAATACTCTAGTCATGTCCAAAGTGACCCATGACCTCCTACCACGCAGTGCTTTCAGAGACCCAAAATTTTCTCTTCTAGGTAGGATGCCCTGCACCATGTTTTCTTTGCAGTGTGTCATGTTTGGCATCATTTCCCTCATCTACATAAGATGTCCTGCAGCATGTTATGGGTACCCAAAATGTTGAAGGATGACATGTTCATGTATGCACCGAGCACGTGACCTTTATGGTCTATCATGAGGAGTAGTCTAGGGCCATGGTGGAACAAGAAGAGAGTAAGTTACCTTAGCCAAGAATCAAGAACCTCCTAAGACCTCCCACGGTACAACATGCTCATGACTTAGACTACGTTACTTGGAACGCATGAAGCCTTGAGCGTAGGTATTCAGATTGTATCACAGGGCAAACCCTAGATGCAGGATTAGACTACATCCTTTGGAATGTAAGAAGCCTTGGATATAGGTTTTCCGACTATACAGCTTGGAACGCATGAAGCCTTGGGCATAGGTTTTCAGACCGTATCGAAGGGCAAGCCCTAAGATGTGGGATCAGACTACGTCACTTGGAACGCATGAAGCCTTGGACGTAGGCTAAGACTGTGTCGCTTGGAACGCTTGAAGCCTTGGGCACAGGTTATCAGGTGCATGGCTAGTGCCGTAAATCCTAGGGGGAGTGTCTTGGAGAAAGAACCAAGAACAGAACAAGAACCTAGAAATTACCAAGAACAAGACAAACATCCAGGACTAGAACATGGATCAAGATCCAAGTTCTAAGGACAAGAACCAAGAACAATAGTACTAAGGCCCCGAGGATAACCAAGGTTTCAGAATCATGGACCAAAGTCCTCAAGAAAGACCATGAAAAGAACTAGAGGGCCGAAGTACTTGCAACAAGAATAAGAACAAGAAAAGAAAGAGTGTGGTACCCTAGCATATCAAGGACACAATTAAGAGCCTACAAGTAGGCTACTTACCGAGTCTTTGTATTCATTCCTTATTCTCTATTTTTTTTTCAGGTAATAAAGAACTAGTCAAGGTCGGGAGCAGACTCTAGAGCAGGTACCATAGACAAACCTCACCCGTCGTCCTCAACTGATTTGTTTTAAAATATTAATTGTTTTATTTCACGAAATATTTACCCGACTTTTTCGAGTCAGCTCAGTCCTTATAGTAGATGACCAAAATACCCCTAGAAGAATTCTAAAATATTTTCAAGGCTATAACTCCAAAATGCACCTCATGGTGGTATAGTTGACACGCCCAATAGGACTCTAACCCAGTCAAAGAAAAGAACCAAGGGCTCATACCCTTAATAAATGGGACAATGTGGATGGATTCAAATGTTAGGAACAACGTTAGTCAAACTCGAACCCATATCACTTGATTAGAAGTTAGACGCCTTATCCATTAGGCCATGGGTGCTTTTAATTATTTGACTACTCGTATAAGGTTTCGCATTGCTTACTCGAAAGTTGTTTTTCAATTAACTCGGGGCACCCATATGAAGAACAAATTACCATGTTATCAAGTAATAGATTGGAAGGAAGGTTCTATTAAAACACTGAAGCCACGAATTCACTAAATGTACTCATTAAGTTTTATCATAAGACTTTATATGATATCACAAGGTTATATATTAAGTTTTATCATAAGACTTTATATGATATCACAAGGTTATATATTAAGTTTTATCCATTAGGTCATGGGTGCTTTTCATTATGTGACAACTCGTATAAGGTTTCACATTGCTTACTCCAAACTTATTCTTCTTACTTGAAACTTGTTCTTCGAGTAACTCGGGGTGGTAAATGACCAAAATACCCCTAGAATAATTTTAAGATGATTTCAAGACCATAACTCAAAAATGTACTTCATGGAATTCTAAAACAACATCTTTCAGCAACTATTGGCATGGTACAGTTTAGGATTTAGGGTTTAGGATTTCATGCCTTCAATAAATTGGGACAAAGTGGATGGATTCAAATGTTAGGAACAAAGTTGGTCAAAGCCACATGTGAGCGATAACACAAGATGAGATAGAAATATTCCAAACTATTTCAAGAAATAGTTGGTAATTTGGAGCATGTCTAGACCTTAAGCTAGGATATGACTACTTGTTTCGTTTTCAGAAAGTAGGCCTTAGAGGTTATCATGTCATGCATCGTGTTTTAGCCTTGAAAACTCTTCAAAAGTAACCCTTAATTTTCTCCCCATGCGTGCATAGGTGGCATCGTCATAATCATGGCATCATGCCGGCAAATCATGATGCAGGGCATCTCATTTAGGTGAGGGAAATAATATGTCCATGGAAACCTACTCATGGTACATATAGCAGGGCATCTCACCTAAAGAGGAATAGGGTCCTTGTGGTACACTTCATGACAGGAGATAATGGTTACTTTGGGCATGGATCCTAGCAACTTGTTAAGCATGATATTTGCATTAACCTAGGTATTTTTTTTGGATTCTTGGTGTTCCTAGGTTTATGCATAACGTCTTGGGTCAAGCTTGGAACTTATAAGTTCTTCTTAAGAATAGCCCAACATGATTTTGTGCACGTACCATCTATTAGCGGCAAAGGGTACATATCTTATATGGAAACATTTCTTGGAGGTGCATAAACTGATTGGGATCATTCTTGCTCGACGAATCATCGTGTATCCTCGGATCAGATTTTCATGTTTTCCTTAAAACTCTTCAATGGCGGATTGGATTGGGGGAATGGTTTCTGGGAACTTTCAGCACTCTATTCCTTGATATAACTTGTGGGTAATCTTGTTTAGAAAATGTAGGAACAAGTTTGAAGAGAAATTGTGGAGAATTGCTCTTAAATTTGGAAGAAATCCGAGATTAGGAGACCCAAATCTAGTCGCTTATTGCATTTGATTGGGTGCTCGATTCTTGTTCCAAACTAGGGAAGCTTACACCAACGTTGAAACCTCCAAAATTGTCGTGATTTGTTAGATTGAATTTCTCGATAATTCGTTCGAAATATCAACTCCGATTAGAGCCTTACCGACTTTGGTTTTGATTACTAACTATTGGATGTGATGATCTGTACGTGTTCTAGATCATATCAAATTTTGGAGGAGATCCAACGGCTGAGATTTGAGTTTCAAAGGATTTGTTCAGATTATCATGGTAGATGCTCCGATTCGGATCAGAGTGGCATTTTTGTAAATATCTATTCTTCGAGGGGTATTTTGGTAATTTGCACTTTCAGAATATTTTAATATGATTTTCCTCCCAAATTCATAATTTTCCTATGATTTTCCTCCCAAATTCATAATTTTCCTAAAACTTTTATATCTTTCTTCTTTTTTTTTGTTTTTTTGTTTTTTTGTTTTTTTTTTTTTTTTTTTGTTCTCGAGCATCTTGAAATTCCTTCTAGATAAGGAATTAATAATCTGGAAAGATTCTTGATAATTGAAAAAAATGACCTTTTTGCTCTTTTCACTTACTTTTTCGTTCGGTATGATATTGTCCACTTTGAGCATAAGCTTTCATGTCTTTGCTTTGGGCTTCACCAAAAGGGTATGATATTGTCCACTTTGAGCATAAGCTTTCATGTCTTTGCTTTGGGCTTCACCAAAAGGCCTCAAATCAATGGAGAGTGTATAAGCTCTCATGTCTTTGCTTTGGGTTTCACCAAAAGGCCTCAAATCGATGGAGAGTGTATTCTTCTTATATTATAAACCCATGATCATTCCCTAAATTACCAATGTGGGACACTTTCATCCAACACCTCCCCTTAATCGAGGCTCGACTCCATCCTATGGAGTCTGTCATTTTTTACTGACTTCGAGGAGGCTTGACTCCTGACATTCGAGGATTTGTCAATCTATTGGCACGACTAAGTTTAGGACATGGCTCTGATACCATGTTAGACGAACACAACTCTCCACAATAGTATGATATTATCCGTTTCGAGCATAAGCTCTCATGACTTTGCTTTGGGCTTCCCCACAAGACCTCAAACCAATGGAGAGTGTATTTTTATATTATAAACCCATGATCATTCCCTAAATTAACCAATGTGGGACATTTTCATCCAACAAAGATTACTTGTTAGTGTGTAGGAGTGGCTTGCTTAAGTCCCTTGTCATTGCTTAATCCTTTAATTTCTTCCCTTTTGATCATTTGGGTCTTACATGGGCGGTTTATTCTTGTTGGAGTTAATTTCGTTTGTTTTTTTGGGTGTTACACCATGTTTACTGAGACAATTAAGTTTATATTCAAAATAGTTGAAGTCTCGACATAAGTGAGAATGAATTCGAAGAATGAAAGCAAGCAAACTTGGTGCTAGATAGAACTTCGGCCAAAACCAACCAAGTAAATAGTCTTACTATTGGCTCGGTCAGAAGACTTGTCTTATGTATGATGACATGTGCACATGTCCAGTGGCCCTTGCACGTACCGTGTATGCTTATATGATGATGCGAATTGATAAGATATGATGATGTGGATTGATATGATATGATGATGTTACACTGTTATGATGATGTATTATGATGATGTGATGTATTATGATGAGGTTATGATGGTACGACGACTTGAATTGATACAATACAATGATGCATTATGATAATGTTACGATGATATGATGGTAAGCAAGAATGATGATGCATTATGACATGATGACATAAGATGTATAATGATGATATGACATAATATGATAATGTTTCATATTATGATAATGTGCATGTATGAGATGTCATGTTACATATGATGAAGAGTTTTCTGATACACAACCCCTATGCATGTTACCTAGAGTACATGTGAAGGATGTGTGGGGTTGTATCACATGAATGATTTAAAATGAAAAGTTTAGAAACCTCATACAGTTCATTTACATCGAGTTACTTCTCCTTCTATGATGATAAGTACAGACACATAGATGATCTTCATTATGTCTTGCATGATACTAATAATAATAATAATAATAATAATATACTTGATTTTGATTGAAATTAATATTTCATAATATTAATAAAACATCTTTAGGGTTGAATTTAATGAAACATAAAAGTCAAAAGAGGAGTATTGTCTTGAACGTTTTATTGTTTCCAAACAAGGATTTGGTCAAAATTAGTAGATTTTGGACCATACAACACAATGATTGAAAGTCAAAGGAACAACACTATTATTCAAATGAAGTATTCAAAGCCTATTGTGAATGGGCTAAGTCAAAGAGAGATTTCAATATTCAACGAAAAATAAAAGGATAGAATAGTACTTTCACACTCACTTTATTTATATAAAAGGATCCTCCAACGAATTAAAGAATCACATCAACCATACACCCATTTTTTTAGAAACGAGAGAGATTCAAAATTTTTGCCAAAAAAAAAAACAATGGAGGCTTCAAGTTCAACTCTTCAAAACAGCAACAACGATAATGCCAAATCTCATCTACGACGGCGTAGGAACACTCGCGGTGACACTCAGATTAACCATCTTTCTAGGCCACTTCGAAGGGTCGGCAACACTCCCACCAACCGTGGTCCTCTGCCCAAGAAGAGCACAGGTGGCGGTGGTCAGACCAACTAAGATCGAAGTTGAAGTTTTCTCTCTTCTATGTCCAATAATATAATTAGTGCTCCAAAACTTTTCTCGAAATAGATTTCTCGTAATGGAAAAGTAAAAATTTTGGTGGCTATGTCTAAAATTTTTATTTCACATTTCTTTAATTTACTTTGCCAATATTATATTAACTAACATTTTGTTTAATTAAAATAAATAAATAAAAAGAAAAAGAAAAAACAACCTCTTGGGTTAATTAAAATAAAATAAAAACTAGTGAGGCAACTAAAAAATTTATGTAATTTATATATGATTACAATAATAGAATAAAAATATATGTAATGTATAAAAAATTTAAAAAGATATTAAAGTACTATTTTAGTCCATTTATCTTGGATTTTAATAATTATAATTTTTTAATACGAGAAGAATATGTTTCTAAAATTTTATAAAAATAAAAGCTATAGTTATTTATTTATTTATTTATTTATTAGAAAAATCAAACATAGGCTAACATTAGAGATTATTATTAAGATTTTGGTAAAATACATTGATTAAATATAAGAATTAGATTGTTATAAAATATAATGAAATTAAAGGCAAAGAGACTAAATGATCTTTTAAATTAAAGGCATTTTATGTCAAAAAATTCCTCGAGTCAAAAACCACACATACAACAAGCCAACAATTCAATTAGACGAGAAAGACTATGTAATGTAGGACATGTCTATAGAACCAAGTCGTGGCGGGGTGTGTTAGCGGGCTGAGTCACAATGGATTAACAACAATCTACCCTAAGTGTCTATTGAACTAACAACCCGATTGTTTTGATACTAAATCTGTCACACCCTGAATTTTAAGGCGTCAAAAGACAGAATGTGACTCAAAAGACTATGTAATGTAGGAAGAGTGAATGAGGTAGAGAACCGAAAAATAGTAATAAATTTTGTGCGAATTTAAATCCTTATCATAGTGAAATCAAAACACATATTTATGTATGCTACGTTTATGTAATGAGGAATGGGTAACGGGATACATGACGTGTACTAAATGTTAGCTACGTATATGTAATCTAGATAGACGCCTTGAGTCGACAAGTCTTCTGTTACTACTAAGCTCCTGAGCACCCCCTTGCCACGATCAACAACATCATGGACATGAAAAAGAAGATGCAGAGAGGAATGAGTATAAATTTACGAATTATTACAACCTATTTGTAAGCTCTCATCATATCCTTGACCCGGAATGAGGCACTGGCTTTACTCTAGGCTCTAGAGGTTCAACACTTCTTATACACACTCCTGTGTAGAAAAGTTAGCCTTTGCCGCAGTAACCGACATCTGAAGATGAGTTTCTACTTTAAATAACTTTGTACCAGGTGAGGGACACATGGTGAGTGCTGGACTATTCGTCATTCATGAGGGAATTAGCTGGTGAACCTATCCCATAAGCCTTGAAGTCACCAAAGGTTAGGTGCACTACCCCTGTACATCGCTCAACTGATATCCTACATGATCAATGCCCTCCCATAGGACGAGTCTGCCGTGCAAAGTAGGTGACGAGTCTGCCATGCAAAGTAGGTGATCTACTATTGAATAACACGACCCTAACCAGTATCACACCTAGCTCGACAATACTGACTAGAGTGGAAAGGGAAGTGGAAGCTCCTCTAGTGGATGCTGTCGGCCTATGAATATAACTTCATCTTTAAGAGATGCCGATGTGGTTTACTAGGTCTTCAGGGTCGTCTAGTGGTCTTGACAATAACTCACGTCTCCAGCTTCATCAATTTCAACTCCCCGGGTTTGTTGTGGTAAAGAACTCTAGGGTATCACCCTCTGATCATTTTTCACGCTTCCATCGTGCTTAGACCTTTAGAGGCGTTCAATCCTAAGATACTGCCTAGCCCATCTATGTTCTCACCCTAGACATATGTCAATCGTATTTCTTATTCTCTATCGGGAGGAATCACACAATCATTCACTTTGAGTTAATGTGTAGCTAACAACACACACAATCATAAATGCTCAACGGGACAATAATATCTATCAGCATCCATAGCACATATACACAAATATCTCATCCACCGTAGTTGCATGATTATGTACAAATAGAGTAAAGTTCATAAATATGGTATGCACGGTACAATCAAGAATATTTCAAAAACTAACAAGTCCCCTTTCATATTGAGTGAAACTTACATGTTTGTCACAGCCGAAAAAGTCACAAAAAAAATTGTGAAAAGCTCATGGACAAACCTAATTACACCAAAAAATAGGATTAGTATTGAAATTAGATGCAGGCAAACAAGGGTGAAGCAAGTTCACTCACGTGCACTCACACGCTTCTCACGTGCTGGAAGAATGTTCCATGCGTATTTCCACGCGTGGGCAAAAGTTGTAGTCGCGAATCACCATTCGGGTCGCAGGGTCGGGTTTGGATCAAGATTTTGATTCTGGTGTAGGGTTCTGATTCACTTGCTTGGGTCTAGAATCGGACGTAGGTCAAGTGGGTTGGGTTGGAAAAATTGGCGTGCCCCGTGTTCTTGTTTAGCGCCATACACGTCTGGCACGTGTTCTACCAATGGCTATGATTGCCCTGTGTTCAATTTTTTTCCAAATTCAGGTCCTCGATGCATTTCAACCTATTTACTTTAAATTTCTTTTTATCTTCAAACCCGAAACTCAAACGACTTGGTTTGTTCACAAAAAATATAAATCTCTAATCCACCTATCCATATACGATTTTCTTGTAATTTTTAGGCACACAACAACCTTAATTATCGAGTACAAACTTTAGAACAAATAGAATTTCTTACTGAAATTATAAATATCTCGAATCCGATTATTGGCCTAGTTTTAACACAAAAATTGCAAGAAACCTTCTCTAGATCATCATAATCAAATATTATGACCTAAAAGTACTCAAAACCCTCCGATCTTTGAGCAAAATTTTAAAACTAAAGATCCGGGGAATAACCTTGTGTTCTTGCTCGTCTCTTTACAAAATCGGATGATCCAACAACCCAGATCGATTAACCTTGATCTTGTAAGTAGGTCTAGGGAAGAATCTTGTGCAAAATCCATTTGGAATAAATTTTATATAGAATAAGTTAGATTTTCCTTATGTTTAAGAATTGGTTAATAGTATATTTGATATATTTGATCTTATTTTTAGATTTGGTTAGTGGAATATTTTCTCTTATTTCTACGATTTAGTTTATAGTTTGTATTTTATTTAAACGTTGTGAACATTAATGAAAAATCGGATTTTTGATCTTACCTATGTTTCTTGGACGTTCGATCCCCCTTATGTTTCTCATTCTTAACGTCCAACCATCGGATCGAGCGTTTTCTTTACTTTCTTCTTCTTCCAACCCACAAAACCCTAACTCTCTCTTCTTTTCATTTCTTTGAAGGTCAACCCAAACCCTTAAAGTCGCAAGTGATGGTCAAAATTACCTCTTTGCCCCCGTTGCCTTTGCACAAACCAATTAATCGATTTTTATTTTATCTTTTCTAGGTCTCCCGAAGTGTCCCAAACATTTTTTTTCCTTATACACCAGTTTGATTTTCACCTTCTAACGTCCCTAATAAAATCTCGAAATTTTCAAAATTGAAGGCGTTTAACTGAGAGTTATGTACTTGTTAAGCTCGAGTGTTATACTTTCCAAAAATACCTTTTTAGGACTACTTTTCCAAAGTAGCACTTTAACATGTCCTTACTTCAACATTTCCATACTCCTCCAAACATAGCATGTAGATGAATCATAAATCATAGATATTATAATCGAGCTTAAAACAAAACTCTTTAGTTGGACTGAAAATGAACTTTTATATTTAATCATAACGTATACACGTAATGTTCCTTAACTTTGAACATGATATGTAGTTAACATTTTAATACTTTTTGTCATATTTACTTTACAAAAGTTTGTTCCTAAAGTAGTTTTACATAAATAAAGTATTCTAATGTCTATCTCCCACTTATCATAATTGCGTTCTTGTGATAACGGGTGCGGCACTTGTTCTAACCAAGCAAACAAGTCAGCCTTGAGAAATTTGGATGTCGCGAACAACGTCAGTGTATGTGCGGGCCTCGAGTCATGTTACGAGAAAAGGTTTAGAAAATGTGAGCGAGGAAATATATTAGAAACCGGTTTGAAGAATTAAAGAAATTAACGTTATATGACTATAAGCAAAGAAACAAATACCACGACTTAAATATTATATAACTCAAGGTAGGAAGAAGTGACAACTAGTCATATTTCTTTATAGTACATTTTGGGGCATTTTAGTTTTGGTGGATGTAGACATGATTTTGGTGAGCGATTATACACCCCCGTATTGACCCAATATGAAATGTTAAAGGCCTATCTAGGATAAAAGCATGTAAAAGGGGTTTGGAACGGACATGCAACCATGGACAACACGTCCTAGACAAGCAAAACTGAGATATCTATCATGAGGCCATAGAGACCACGCCTTAGATAAGCATGACCGTGACATCCTCTCCCACTCAATTTTGAACGGGACACAAACAAATTATGCTTGGTAGATTTTAAAAGTACTTATTTTGTGATATACCAAAAAAAAAAAAAAAAAAAAACCTCTTAGATTTTTACTGAAATTAATATTTCATAATGTTTATAGTTGAATTGAATGAAACCTAAAAGTTGAAATGTGTGGAAATAGGAGTATTCGGTTGATCGTTGACTTGGTCAAAGTCAGTGCATTTTGGTCTCATACGACATAATGATTGAAAGTCAAAGGAACAGCATGATTATTCAAAAGAAGTATTCAAATCCTATTGTGAATGGGCTAAGTCAACGAGAGATTTTAATATTCAACGAAAATGAAAGGATAGAATAGTACTTTCACACGCACTTCATTTATATTTAAAGAGACCTACCATACACCCATTTCATAGAAACAAGAGATTCAAAGTTCTTGCTAGGAAATAAACGATGGAGGCTTCAAGCTCAACTCTTCAAAATAGCAACAACGATAATGCTAAAGCTAGCTATCTATGGCGGCGTAAGAACACTGTCGGTGGCACTCAGATTAACCGTCTTTCTAGGCCATCTCGAAGGGCCAACGGCACTCCCACCAATCGTGGTCCTCCGCCAAAGAAGAGCACGGGTGGCGGTGGTCAGACCAACTAAGATCAAAGTGGGAGTTTTCTCTCTTTTTTGCGTTCAGTTGTGTAATTAGTGCCTCCAAAACTTTTCCGTAGAGAAATAACTCCGTGGAAAATTAAAAAATTTGGTAGCATTATTCTTTAACTTGGTATAACTTTTTATGATTAAAAATGTTATTTCTCATGGAATTAATCATTGAGAATATTTACTAAAACCATCGTACCTAAATGTTATGAAAGTTTTCTATTTATAATCAAATAAATTACAAGGATATAGAAAAAGTAATTAATGAAAAGATACCTTTGTGGTAAACCATATATATATATAAACTATAATTCAGTACTAAATATTTTTAACCTATTATATTTACTAATTCCTCTTCGTTTAATTAAAATAAAAACTAGCCTCTATGATACAATTAATTGAACAAAAGTAAAATTACTATTTTTGCCCATTATCTTCCAATTAATTTTATTTCAGTTTTTTTTTTTTTTTTTTTTTTTTTTTTTTTTTTTTGAAATCAACTATTTATAATTAAGATTTTGTAAAGTACGAAGTAGATTGTTTTAAAATATAATGAAATGTCATGTTCTTAAATTTTAATACGTTGATCTTGAGAGGATTTCGACACATAATGAAAGATGAAATTCTTACTAATTTTAAGAAACAGTAAAAACATAGTTTTTTGCCATCTTTGAGCGTGTTCTTATTTCCACGTGTAGTTAATAAATAATTGAAATTTTTTGTTTAAAAAGTAGAGTTAAAACACTACAAATTTAGTGACACAACCGAGTTGAATTGAATTTGGTAGAAAAAGTTATGAAAAATCAAATAAAATAGTAGGAATAAAAAGAAAATTCAGATCATATAAGATGAATTATATATTGACACACGTTAGGCGAAGAGAAGCACAATACATCAAGCCCGGTAGAGGACTTGGGTCAGACAAGGAGAAGAGATGCACGTCAGTGCCTAACAAGGTCAAGTATTACGACTGTAGAGGAGAACTTGAGACTACATCTGCTTCGACCCAATTCGAATCAATGTGTGACCTTGTTCAACACTCGTGACTCAAGCTGAGTGCCCAACCTGATCAAACTTGGACGCACCTATCATTGAGCGCCACATGTTGCGTACAAGCATAGTATGCAATGCTAAAGCGAATCGAACCTACGCATTTGAGAAGAGATGTGGGAATACAAGCTTGACAAATGTCAAGTAGTTGCCACGAGTCATCTTCGTAAAGTGCATGAGCAAGTCGAGCGTTACATGTGCATGGGAGATCCTCCAAACATGTGAGAGATGCATGAAAGCGTGTGGTGAGCTTCTTTTTGTCCCGTTTGACTATGTTCACTCCAATTTTAATACTAACTTAATTATGACTTTAATTAGGACGTACTACGAGAATTTTCGAAAAATTGGAGCTCATAACACACGAAAAATCTAGATTTGGAAGGCACGTTTCATTCATGTCCATACTCATTCACATTTTTCTTAAGTATTACGTGTACGTATCGCTTAGACGTGATAGAATGCAAGCATATATTACCTTAGGTTATTAGAATATGCATATTTATAACCTTAGAAATACATTTTTAGAAGAAAATACGAGTATGATATATAAAATTATCAAAATCCCCCTAAGATGACAATTTAACATACACGTAGAATTTAATGCTTTCCACTGTATTGTAGTCTATACTCTAGGCGATCGGTGGGTATTATTACTCAATGGAGCTTGTATGAACACATGATATAGTATGTTTAGTTCAACACGATTGATTGTCTATTCTTCATATTCAACATGTTTATCTACACATAAACAAGACTATGACGCTAGAGTTAGGTTGACTTGATGATGACCTAAATCAGTAAAGCTTTAATAGACTGTGTACCTTAAGATAGTGAGCCGTGGTTGACAAAGGAGATGATCATAATCATGTAAAAACGTAAAGAGTCAATAGTATATAGATAAGGTTGGGTGTTTTATCTTGATTACACTATTCATATGATCCACTCTAAATTTGTTACAAATGATTTTGATTTAAATTGTTCATGCGAAGACATGTGAGTGAGGGTATCCTAGACTATGAGTTTATATAAGACTAGACCACAAAAGATATACCTCTACTTTCCTAGTAACAATTTGGATCTGTATAAGATATCCAACCTTATCCATAGACTACAGCTCCATTAAAAGTCTGTTTAATTCCTATAATTAAATCTTATCGCTTAAGTTTAACTTATTTTTAAAATAAGACAGCTTAAATGTTCATAAATTCAATTCATAATTAAAAATAGCACGTAACATAGTTAAACAAAAAACATCTCTTATCAATGTTTAAAAATAAATTCTATAGGCGTATTTGAGCATAAAGTCTAGAATTTAACACAAAAATCTCTCTATTATTATTATTACTTTATTCCAAAACCTCCTCAACTTATATCGTCATTTGTATATAGGGGGTGTACATAGTTCGGTTGGGTCGGGTTGGGAAATTTTTTTGACCCAACCCAAAAGTTCGGGTTGGTTGGATTGGTAACCCAACCCAACCCAAAACTTTTCACAACCCAGCCCAAACCAACCCTCTATTTTCGGTTCGGGTTGTGTTGTCAATTTTTTTCTTTTAAGTTTTATTTATCCACAATTTATAATTATTCGATAATCTTTAGATAAAATATATTAAAAGTTCCCAAACAAACACAAATCAATCTATAATTATTGAAAAAAAAAAACAAATTCAATAAAAAACAATGAGGAAAAATGGTAACATATCAAGATAGTTTAACATTATCATAAAACTAAAGACAACTAAATATAGACATTTCTTGAGAATTGGTTAGAGTAACAAAAATGCAAGATAGATCATGAAATTAAATAAATAATAAAAATGATTAATTTAAGGGTATGGTATATAACCAAACTAAAAAAAATATGCTTATTTATACAATCAATACGTGATTGTAGAGAGTCCTAAACTATTAGAAAAAAATAAATATATATATAAATTGTGATATAACAATTTTGAACAAATAAATAATAAATACATGAATGTCCTCAAACTAGACTCAGTACCACTCTAGCAAACCTGCTAATATAAAAAGATTATTAATATATTTTATATATTTTTATTTGGCTCGGGTCAAACAACAGCTTGGAGTCGGAATTTGGCTAAACGACCTTCCCAAGAAATTCTTATTACTTTGGGAGAACCAACTTAAAAATTTAAATCACGACACGCCATCAAGAATAGAACAAAAACAGAAGGTATGATTATTGAGTTTTTATTCTCAATTTTTCTCTAGATTTGACAGATTTATAAAATATTATATTCTGAATATAGCGATCTTTAAGAGAACGTCAAACAAATTCTATGAAGAAACTTTAAATTATATTCAGACTGAAAGACGGAGTTCTGAGAACTTCATGAAATTGTAAGAACATGGTTTTCTTCCACCTTTGAGCGTGTTTATATTTCCTCGTGTAGTTGACAAACAAAAGTAGAATTAAAACACTACTTGTTTAGTGAAGCTCAGTAGAGGACACGTATCATGCAAGGAGAAGAGATGCAAGTCAGTGCGTGACAAAGCAACACGTTACGACTGTAGAGGATGACCCGAGACTATATGTGTTCAAACCAATTCAAATGAATGCGTGACCTGGTTCAAGACGTGCAACTAGAGTGCTACCATAGATCTCTCTTGAACTAAATCATTATAAACTAATAAAATAATATTCAAAGTTAAGTTCATAAATAATTAAGTGGAAATTAGATTTAAATTATTCAAAGTTGAATGGTTTGTATTGAAAACTAAGCAATGGTCAAACACAGGATTTTGTGTCGAATTCAACGAACAACCAAACATTTTATTGAAAAGTTAAAAGGGTATAACTGTAATTTCATTCAAAAGCCATTCCTCTCTCTTATATATATGGAGATGGGAAGAGCTGATTCGATAGATCTAAAGTTCCTTTTTCTCACCTTAAAAAAATGGAAATTTCAACTCGAGAAATAAGAGATGGTTGTAACTTTGTAAAGTTTCAATTTTGTTCTCCGACAATTTTGTACGGTCGCGGCTTAGCTCTACCGTCTACATCCGTCGACCTAGGTCCTGCTCCTTTACAGCTACCGGCAACTGATACATTTGTAACTGCTTTAAGCCGTAGTGTTCCTCCGCCACCACCAAGTCATGGCAACGGTGGTCAAACAAACTAAGATTTCAGCTGCCGTATTTAAGAATTTAAAGTTAGTACATGAATTTATGTATAAGAACGATGTCAAATTCGTTAAGTTTAACAATATGTTTGGTTATCGATTCAAAAATTGTTTTAGCCAATTTTTAGCGGATGATTTATGCTTTATAGTGGATGAGCAAAATTGATTTCAATATTTTCTATTTGTTTCTTATTTTTTATTGTCATTATCATAAATCACAATAATATTTTCAATTAGTTATATTGTATATATTGAAACTTGTAAATATTTATAATAAACATTAATTGGGAGAAAATAACACATCTAAAGTTTATATTCAACATTTTTTTTTTTTTTTTTTTGGAATAGAGTCCTAATATCTAATTAGAATAAGAAATTAATTATTAATTATTTTAACATTTAAAAGTATTCAATTAAAAAGTAATTTATATTTTTAGATTGATAGACTTTACACGACTCTCCTCAATGGTATGATATTGTCTACTTTGAGTATAAGCTCTCGTGACTTTGATTTGTACTTCCCCAAAAGACAGCACCTCACTTATAAACCTAAGATCATTCTCTAAATTAGCCGATGTGGGACTTTCATCATCCAACACCTCCCCTCGAACAAAGTGCGCCTCCCCTTAATCGAGGCTCGACTCCACCCTTTGGAGTCTTAGTCATTTTTTACTGCCTTCAAGGAGGCTTGCCTCCTTTTCTTTTGGAGTTCTTTGTTCGATATTTGAGGATTTACCAATCTATTGGCACAACTAAGTTTAGGGCATGGCTTTGATACCATATTAGAGGCTTGGCTCCTTTTCTTTTGGAGTTCTTTGTTCGATATTTGAGGATTTACCAATCTATTGGCACAACTAAGTTTAGGGCATGACTTTGATACCATGTTAGACGAACACGACTCTCCACAATGGTATGATATTGTCCACTTTGAGCTCATGGTTTTGCTTTGGGCTTCCCCAAAATGCCTCATTCCAATGGAGTTAGTATTTCTCACTTATAAACCCATGATCATTCCCTAAATTAGCGGATGTGAGACTTTCATCATTCAACAAAAAAAAAAAAAAAAAAAAGAGTGAAGTATCTAAAAAAGTAAATACTGAAGCCCAAAATATTGTTAACATAGTAGAAAAGCACGGAAACAAATAGAAAAGAAAGGAAAGAAATAGAAAATAACAGAAACCACCTACATAGGTTAAGGTAAGACATTCCTGTACAGCTGACGACAGCATCGCAACTCGAGGCCATGACACATGCATAGGGTAGTTCTATTATTTTCTTAGACTTAGGTGTTTTTAATTTAAACGTTTATTTATTTTATTTAGTATTTTTTTGTGTTGTTTTTAAAAGTGTTTTCAAAACCTGTAAGTCTATAGTTGTGTTTTAAGCTGAAGTTTTGGTGCCATTACGTTATGGTTATAGGACAATTGTTAAAATGAGACTTTGAGGATGTATGGTCAAAATGTTCAATTATTGAACCTTTAGCAAAGTTGAGAGAATTTGATTTGGAGAACAATGTAATGAAACTAGTAAAACTATCGATCCAGTTGATAGAATCATCATGAAAAAAAAAAAAAAAAAGTTGAGGATCTTGTGATTAAGATTAAGTTTCCCAACCTTATTGTACACATGAACATTTATTTCAATGAAGCGCCTGAGCCACAAACCTACTGAATGAGTTCTTTTGCTCATGAAATTTTAGGGAAGAATCAATATTACACGATAAGGTTATTTATCAAATTTCGGTGACCATTACAATAGGATAATGGGCTAAACCAAGGGTAGGTGTAAAATGACTAAAATGCTCCTATATTTATGTACTTGTGTAAAATGACTAAAATGCCCCTGTATTTATGTACCACTAGCATATGACCAAAGTGACCTTTAAATGACATGAAATTCGACGAGGAGCCTTATGTCATGGTGTAAAGGAGATTAAATCAAGATTTGAAGTGGTAAAATACGAAAATACCCTTATGAGAATTCTAAGATGTTCTCAATATCATAAAAGACTCAAAATACTACAAAAATTTATGTGACTCATTTTAATAATAAGGAAACATACGAAAGATTTTTGGGAATTAAGACAATTTGGAGTATGAATTAAGATTTAAAATACGTAACTATCCTTCAAGACACTTTATAAGAAATTAAAGTTTTTATGAATACCAAATGATAGGCTTATGAAAGTTTTATGCATGCAAATAAATGTTTATGACTCATATAGATGAGGGCATATTCCTGAGTTGTACTTCAAGACTTAACAAACAACTCTTAAAATAAGGACTCCAGTTATTCAAGGATTAAAACAGTTGGGTGAGAGTTTATTGATGAAATAGCCCAAAAAAATAAATAATTATAAACAAATAAAAATAATCGTTAAAAAAAACAACTTTTACCCATCTCTCCACGGGTGTAGTCTTTAAGGTATCTATTAAATCATTCTTTTTATTTTATCCTAATTTGATTTTTAGAAAATCAATTAAAAACCAACAACATCTAATTAAATCCAAAAAAGATAAAAAGAAAAAAGGAAATATTGTTGGAAGAAAAAGGAAATAAAGTAACGATAGAAAATAAAATATTTAATGAAAATAGAATTTTATATATCTAATCCTCCCAGACGACCCATATAGAATGATTATATAAAGTTTAACACAGGAACTATGGTGGTTCATATAGGTTGACTTGAATATAAAGGACAAAATTGAACTTTCTTTGGGGATACACGTCTAAGCTAATCAAATAAGTGATTTTACTATCGGCATGATTATATTTGATGTTGACACGTGCGGAGGCACGTGTCATATATATTGATATGTGTGAATTGTTTGTGGATCGATATGCTTATGATATGTTATGTATATGTTATAATATGTGAATTGTATGATAATACTTATGATACGATGTGTTCAATGATATGTTTTAGATAGGATACGGGAAGGATGCACTAAACGTAATGTAACGATAGGAGTAAGATATGTTTATGGAACGTTAAGGTTAGGGTTCGTATGGAAGTGCTATGGATATGAGAGATTGATAAAAACGATATGGTCACGATCGATTGATAAAAGAATATGTTAAGGTTAGGGTTAACTTGATTATGATAGATATATAGAATGATAGCGTTAAGATACGTCCATGTAACGATATGATTAAGGTACGTTCATGTAACGATATGACTGTGATATGTTGAGAACGTTAAGGCTGTGTTAAGTTAGGGAACGATATGACCACGAAGTGTACGATATGATATGATTATGATAGGGTTGGCAATGTCATGGATTTGTGAGGTATTGTCACAGCCTCCTCTGCCACCACGTCCACGACCATATCTGCGCACACGTCCATGACCTCTACTTTCCTTGTTATGGCTGTCACGTCCCCTCGTACTTGAAAAAGAAGAGTCAGCTGTATCATTCTTTTTCGTCCGTGTGAGTCTCTCCAATGTGTGAGTAAGTGGTGTTTTTCCTCCTCTTTGTCTTTATACCCACGAAGTCTCTCCTCATGGACCTTAAGACAACCAACAACCTCCTCAACTGACATGTTCTCGAGGAGGTAACAATTTGTATGAATCTTGGGGGAACAATTCGCAAAAACTTGACGACGGAGATCTCCTCCATTATGTCGCCTAATGAATGGATACCACTGATGATCGTCGTCAATTTCAAGGCAATGTTGTCTATTGACTCACCGTCCTTCATATGAATAGCCTTGAATTCACTCTTTAAGGTCTACGCCTTTGCTTCCTTGACACGTTTCGCACGTACATGCATTGTTTGTAGCGTCTCCCACGCTGTCTTTGCCGAGTCCTTCTCTGCCATCATGAAAAGAACATCTATTGGGACTTCTTGGTAGATGGCGGAAAGAGCCAAACTGTCCTCCTGCTCCTCAATGTCACCATGATCGATGGCGTCTCACACGCCTGTGCCTGTAAGTTGACATGCATCTTGATCGACCATGCTGCATAGTTACTCTTCGTTTGTAACGGGTACTGGAGCGTCAATAAGAGATGAGTTGTTGCCGGTAACAATAATGTCATCAACATAAAGAAGCAAATAGATAATGTTAGATTGCTGATGAAAGACAAAAAGGGACGTGTCAGCGCGACTGCAAGAAAACCCAAGTATGAGAAGAAATGAGCTAAAACGCTGAAACCAAGCACGAGGAGCTTGCTTTAAACCATAGAGGGCTTTCTTTAATAGACAAACATGAGTGGGAAATCGAGGATCAATATACCCAGGAGGTTGTTCCATATGAACACGTTCAATAAGAGTTCCATTGAGAAAAGCATTCTTGACATCAAGTTGTCGAAGAGGCCATTTATTTGTGACTGCAATAGAAAGCACAACACGGACAGTGGTAGCTTTGACAACCGGACTGAAAGTGTCAGTGTAGTCAAGACCAGGAACCTGAGTATAACCTTTGGCAACAAGACGAGCCTTGAAACGCTCGACGGATCCATCAGGCAAATATTTAATACGAAACACCCATTTAGAGCCCACGATGTTGGTGTTGGCAGGGCGAGGAACCAAAGTCCAAGTATCATTTTGTTGTAATGCTCGAATTTCTTCATCCATGGCAGCCACCCAAGCAGGATTCTTAGCCGCAGATTTGAATCCTTTTGGCTCAGTGGATGCAAGAAGAGCAGAAAGAAGTCCAGATGAGCCCAAAATACCAAGATTTGCTGGATGACGAGTCTTGAATATACCAGCTTTGGCTCGTGTGATCATAGGATGAGTGCCCAAAGAAGAGAAATCAACAGGAGGTTCAATAGAGGTCGAATTAGAAGTCGAGGGTGGCAATGTGGAACCTGCAAGAGAAGTATCAACCTGCACAGACTCATCTACAAGGTCAGAACAAATATCACACGGGGATGAACTGGATCGAGGAGTTTGCGGTGATGAAGTGGTAGGGGGGATGAATCAATATGATGAAAATGTGGTTATAAGAAATTTGAAATAGGAATAGAGGAAAGAGGTTGGGTCTGGGAACTAGGGATAGCAGGAAAGTGAGTTTCATCAAATTGAGCATGACAGGTGATATATAGCTTAGTGGTGGCGGGATCAAGACAGCGGAACCCTTTATGAGCAGGACTATAACCCAAAAAAATACAAGGAATGCTGTGTGGAGAAAGCTTGTTAGGCATATAATCACGCAAATAAGGATAAACACGACAACCAAAGGGATGAAAATTTTCATAACGTGGAGTGTAGCCATAAAGGAGTCCAAGAAAAGAAGTAGGCAACCGGTTGATAATATAAGCTGCAGTGCTGAAGGCGTCAACCCAAAAACGAGAAGAAAGATGAGAGTGAAAGAGAAGGGCCAAGCCAGTCTCAGTCACATGACGATGTTTTCTCTCAGCACGACCATTTTGAGCAGGTGTATATGGACAAGAGAGTTGATGGTGGATGCCAGAATTACGTAAATGAGTTTTGAAACAAGTACTAGTAAATTCGGTACCACCATCGCTTTGAAATACCTTGATATGAGAAGAATATTGATTTTCCACAAATTTTTGAAATTGAAGAAAAATATCAAAAAAATCAGATTTAAATTTTAAAGGGTAAAACCAAGTGAATCGAGAATAATCATCAATAAAAATAACATAATAAAGGAAACCCGAATTTGATTTGACGGGAGAAGGACCCCAAAGATCACAATGAATAAGATCTAACACACGAGACGACCTACGTTCATTGCGGGAATAAGGCAATCGATGACTTTTCGCAAGCTGACAAGTATTACATAATGATGGAGAAGGCAATAAAGACGTAAGAGAAAGATGACCTTTTCTATTTAAAAAAGAAATAACCGAATGATTCACATGACCTAGACGAGCATGCCATAAATCATATGAAGCACGTAAAGATTTGTTTCTAAGGGCTGAAATAAAAGCAGAGTTGCCGCGCTCCAGCACATATAACCCTCCATCTCTTTTACCGGTTGCCACCACCCTTCCTGTTTGACGATTCTGTATAGTAATAAGATTATTAGTAAATGTAACGGAGAGAGGAAAATCAGACGTTAATTTACTTATGGAAAGAAGATTTTTAGTGAGGTGAGGGACAACCAAGACATCTAACAAGTGAATATTTGGAACAGAAGAAAGAGTACCGGTGTGGGTAATGGGTAGGGATGCACCGTTTCCTACAATCACAGAGTCCTTACCCGTGTAATTTTTAGATTGATCCAAAATAGATGGGTCGGCAGTCATATGGGCCGAAGCTCCAGTGTCCAGAAACCAATCAGCAGCATCGGGTCCAGCAATAGAACATAGCGTGTTAAAGGCTTCAGCAAGGTGAGCATGAGAAGAATCAGGTCGAACATACCGTTGGTTGCAGCGGTCAGCATAATGGCCCTCTTTGCGGCATATTTGGCAGTGAGGTGGTCGACGACCTTGACTTGAGTGGGTTCGTCCTCGATTAGAAGAGTTGTTTTTGTGAGAATAAGAACGACCTCGCTGGTTGGTAAAGGAAGCAGGGTGGCTTCCATGGGTGCGACCACGATTAGTGACTGTGAATGCTGTAGGAGTGGAGTTAGAGGACTCAAGGGAGAGCTGAAACAACTCAAAATTTTCAGCTTTAGAGACTAAATCTGCAAAACAGGGGATAGAGGTGAGAGCCATCTGAGCAGTAGAAAAAGCTGAAAATTCGGTGCCGAGTCCACGAAGGAACCAGTGCACTTTTTCAATGTCCTCGACCGGTCTGCCAATGACATGAAGTTGGTCACAAATTTTTTTGAAGGCACGGGCATACTCAGCAACAGGTTTGGTGCCACGTTTCATCAACTACAAGTCATCCTTGAGTCTCAGTTCACGAGCTTTCGACTGATGGCTGAACGTAGTTTCCAACGCAAGCCAAACATCACGTGCAGTAGAGAGACCAACGACAACAGCCATGGCTTCCTCAGTGAGAGAGGAGAGCAGGAGACAGAGAAGTCGTTGATCGGCTGCTCTCCATGCCAAATATTTGGGGTTGAGTGTTGAAGAGGTTTCTGGTTCAAAGCGAGGTGGTGGAACCATAGTTCCATCGACATAGCCCAGCATGTCTTGACTCTCAAGAAGAGGGAGAAGTTGGCTTTTCCAAAGAAGATAATTGGAGGAAGAAAGTTTGATGATGATCATATGGATTAGAGTATTGAAAGGAAGAAGATGATAAGAAGATTCGGAAGCCATAGAGAAGAAAGGATCAGGGTTGTTAAACCGAAAGGGCTCTGATACCATGTGAATGTTTGATTAATCCACCACACCTAAATGAGGGTGAGAGTTCTCTTATTTATAAGCATTTACAGGATACAGAAATATGGTAAATTACAAATAATATGGAAATAGTAATAAAAGGAAAGAATAATAAATGAATGCAATATATTTGCCTTTAATAAGAGGGCAAATATAGTAACCCGTAATGTAAGGCAAATATCTAGATATTTGCCTTATAATGAACGATCAACTATCCTTAACAGTAATAAATAGGAAAGCAATAACTCATACCTTTGTAGAAATCGTAGATTGCAAGTCTCGATTCTAACAACGAAGCTCTTCCACAAAATCTTCCGTATCGTGACTCTAACACCAGTAAATCAATTTTGACTTAAGATTATGTAAAACTATATTTTTGACTCATTACAAGAGTCTTATTTGTAAGGACTTTGTCAAATAATATATTCCATTACATATTAGGATACAATATTTTATTTAAACCATATTTAAATATCACGATACATCTCAATATATATTCTATTTTTAAATATATATTTTTATTTAGTGTATATACATTGATATATTTTTAATATTTAATGTATCAAATACAATAAATATATTTTTCTAATTTGAACCTTTCAAATTAAATCTATTTTCTCCTTTAATATTTAATATATCAAATATATGAAACTCATATATGGTATTATAAAGGACTATATATGACTTCAAATTTATTACCAAGGTTTAGGTATAAGAAAATACTTTGATAGAAAATTACGAAAATAACCCTAATAATTCTTTCATAAACATTCATGGTTTTTATGAAGTCCAAGCGAGATGATATGTTGTATGATGCTTATTTAATATACTATTAAGGATTCATACATGTGATTACAAATGGTTTATAGTTATGACCTATGTGCTTGGAATAGAGCTTACAAATCTCACATTGTGACTTGTACAAGTTTTTAGAAGAAACCTTAGAGTTAGAACGAAAGAACTTACGAACATACGATGTCGCTCTAAGGTCAAGAACCATGTAAGATAGGTTGGTCCCCAAGAAAGCAAAACTCAAGTAATATGCCACTAAGACTACTAGGTTCTACTCTAACCATAACCCAAGTCACCCTAGACTTCCCACCCTGATATGTATTATGATCCCATGTTTTCCTCGCCTAGATTAGATGTCCTACACATGTTTCTTGTAGGACATCGTGTCCATGTTTCTTGCAGGTTTGCCCTACCTTATGTTTCTTGCAAGATATTCTAACCATGTATTATTTGGAGCAAAAGCGAAAAGAAGGTGTATTTTGGTGTCGTTTGAATCAAGGTAGGAGAAATGTGTTAGACCAATTTTAAATTATGTCATTAGAGAACATCTAAATTTAGTACTATGGTTGCATGGGGACTCGTGAAAAAGATGAGTCGAGAGTGTCAAATGAAAGAATGAAAAAGGTAACCCAACATAAAGAAGTGTAAAGGAACTGAACATCAAGAATAAATTATGTCATTAGGCTAATGGTTGCTCGAGCATTCCTATATTGGATTTGACCCATGTTTGAAATATGTGAAAACAAGTAAAAGAGGCAAAGAAAAAACTTGAGGGGGGAGAGCTTTTGGAACAAAGTAATATTAAGCACTTACCTTTTCGATTCTCTTTTGTTGTTATGTTGTTGTGAAAAAAACATACTTCTCATGAATATTTATAGAGGAGAAAACACTAATTTGCTTCCTAAACTACTGTGTATCCAAGTTAGCCATCCTCTATTCGTTCCCATCCATGATATTCTTGTGGCAGAGAAACTAATCTATGACCACTACTCTATCTATACTAACAACCAATCATGGGGGTTGGAGGAGAAATAGACTTCCATTGCAAATTATGATGGTAATGTCCATGTAGTCCTGTAGTCAAATATGTAGTCAAATATGAGGAAGTGATCCCAATACTTTTAACAAGTCTCCTAATCATCTCCACATGGTCACAACATCCTACCGTATGATATTGACTACTGGTCATAAAATAGACTGTCGTATAGTGCATAACCTAAACCCTTATCATATTCATGTTTCACCTACTTGGCATGGTATCTAACACATACAAATTAGCTACTTTACAACATCGTTGGTTCTCATGGTCTCAAAACTATGAAGACATCAACCTCGTTGTTTCTCATAGTCTTAGAATTAGAATGACAATAACCTTTTTCTTTCTCATAGTCTCAAACGTGATATTAACACTACAAAAATGGCGACAACCTTGCTTTTTCAAAGTCTCAAATATGGTCTCAAAATTAGAAAGAATTACAATACATTTACTAAAGAATTACATTAACTTTACTATTTATCATGATATCAAACTTGGTTTCAAAACTATAAATACGGGTGACAACCTTATTTTGCATGCTATAAATGGATGGTATGAATGAGACAAGTAATCCAATCAAGAAAGGGTATAACATAAAATATCAAAAGTATCCTAGGCTAGCAAGGGTATGTTTTTATTTAAAATATAATTATTTTTAATAACCTCAAATATAATTATTTTTAGAAATTGAGTAGTCAAACATTCTATATTTGGAATACTCCTAACTCAAAAAATTTAAGACCCTTTCTAAATTTGGTGGTCTTTTCTAGATATAGTTTTCCAATCAAACTATATAGAGGGCTTCACATTATCAGGAAAATCCAAGCACTCACACCTTAGCCATTGCTACTCTTCATCATTTGTGAAACGAGCTTGTAATCTTACAACTTTAGGACACTACACAATGACAACAGGCAAAGGTTTCAAGCTCATTCACACCCTTTTCTTAGTGATTGCTTTGCAGTGTTGTGTAAAAGTGGTTGCCGCAAAAGTAGTTGCCACTTTTGGTGATGTCACTGGTGTTGTAGATCACGATCATCAATTTTCATTTCGTGCCTTTGGATAAAATGACAAACAAGCCCCAGGGGTTGCGGGGTTGCGGGGTTGCACCAATTGGTAGTAGCGTAGAAGTCCTAGTAGCTGTACCGTTTGGAAGCACCGCTCAAACTTTGGAGGTTTTAACCCCGGTGGCTTTATCCATTGGAAGTATTGCTCAAACCCCGGAGGCTGCACCACGAGTTGGAAGCATTGCTCAAACCTCAACTATTGCATTAATTTGAAGTAGCACACAAGCATGAGAGTAGCGTTACTGAGCATGGAGGTTTCTTTGGCTATTAACAAACAAAAACCTAAGCCAAACTAAATGACTATTTTGTGGGCAAATTTATTATTTCTATCTTTATTTTTTCTTAAATGGAATGATTTTCCTACCTTTCTCTCCTATTTAATTTTCTATTTTAATTAAAGATATGACTATTTTGTGTGTGTCAATGTACGGTCGACCCCGTTCGCTCTTTCTTTACCACTACCGACAATTGATACATTTGTAACTTCTTTAAGTCTGTTCTTGCGCCGCCATCGAGTCATGGCAACAGTGGTCAAACAAACTAAAATTTCTTTCGGCCGCCGTATTTAAGAATTTAAAGATAATACATGAATTTATGAATAAGAGAAATGTCAAATTATTTTAGTTTAACAATATGTTTGGCGATGGATTAAAACAACATTTTAATCGATTATTAGCAGACAATACACACTTTATACTCGATGAACCATGTTGATTTCAATATTTTCTATTTGTTTCTTATTTTTTATTGTCAATATCATAAATCAAAATAATATTGAGAATGAATATTCTCAATTAGCTATATGGTATATATGGAAACTTGTTAAATATTTGTAATAATTTTTTTACTCGAAAAAAATATCACATCTAATAATTTTATATCCATTTTTTTTTTTTTTTTTGAAATAGAGTCATAATGATCTAATTAGAATAAAAAATTAATTATTAATTATTTTAACGTATAAAAAGTATTCCATTGAAAAGTAATTTATATTTTAGATGGATAGAAGTTGGAGGTTCTGAGAGAGATGTCATTTGAATGTTTGTTATTACTGTAAGTTATATCTTATCTCCTTTTTCTTTTATCTTGATTTTGTTGTAATTATTTAGATTTTTGTTAGAAATTAAATACCAAAAATATTTTACATATTATAGAATCACATGTGTAATGATCCTAAATTCAACATACTCAGAGTCGCTACATGCTCATCTAATGTGCAAATATAACTCTAAAAATCGAACATCATTTATAACATGTGGGGTCAAGCTTGGAACTTAAGAGTTCTCCTTAGGAATCGCCCAATGTGATCTTATGCACTTAGAATCTTGTTAGCGACCAAGGGTACATGTGGGGAATCCCTTATTTCATGGTGTAACGACCCTAATTTTCTAAACCTAATTAGTGACCATATGCATGCATAATTCATTTCGTCATAAATAGAGTCTTTCATAAATCCAAAACAAAACCTAAACTCTAAACATAAACCTTTAATAATTGAATTCAAAAATCAGTAATTAATAAACCTTGGCTTGAGTATTTTATGAAATACTCAGTAAGTCACCCCACTGTTGGCACATGCAACATATGAGCGGGATCTAACTTTTCGTAAACTTTTCATAGCCTTGGGCGCTTTTCTATTCGGGGTAGGGTTGGATGTGTGGTACTCCTTCACACATGGCCCATGTACGTGTACATGGACCCACCAGGCGGGCTCATATACGTACCCTCTGGGCCTAGCTTGGTCGGGCATAATGTATTACACGTCGTCGGACACCACAGAATAGAAAAGGGCCCGCATGATATCATGGCGAACATAAATATCGTAATTCATCATTTCGTATCATAAAGGGGAAGAATCCCAATGCACGTGACATACATATATGCATGAGGTCCCTTAACATATCTAACATGACATTACATAAGCAGTGCTAACATCGCATATACGGTTTTTACATTACATGGCATCTCACATGACTTACATTACATGGCATATTACATAGCATGAAAGTACATTCCAGTTGCATAAACATCTCATGACATGGCTCGATAATTCTACGTGTATCCATGGCATCGATCAACATATTCATGGCATATATTACTAACATCTCATTCATAACTTCACATAATATAAACGGTCAAGAGTCAACATAATTCATACATCACAATACAATTTGGACAGTCAACACAATCTATACATCACGTAATCATATCACATAAATATGGTGCAAGGGGCCACAGGGCACGCACCATCATACAACACGTAGTAAGCTAACTCCAACAGTAAGGTCACTTATCTCAATGGTCTTGGTTGAAGTCACTCACAACGAGCTAATCCTAGCGGTTAAATACATCCTATGATAACCACATAAAAACTTAGAACCTTTCGTAACATACCCTAGCTAAACCTCATGCTATTTATCAAAATAAACCCCCGACCTAATTTGTATTTAACGTTTAGGAATCATACTGACCTCGGATGGTAAAACTAAGGGCAGAAACGGCTTCAGAAGGATCGAAAACCTTGGAATCGATATATTATAGTGATACCGAGTCACCACGCCGAGCTGCTGAGCCGACCAACTAAGCCATCAAGTCGAGCTGTGGAAATTGACGGAGCCGAGCCGCGGGTTTTGACTAGGGGTGTACATTCAACCCGACAACCCGACAACCCGGACCAACCCAACCCGAACTACAAGGGTTGGGTTGGGTTGGATTAGCATTTCGGGTAGGGTTGGGTTCATTTTTCTGAACCCGAACTGAATCGGTTCGGTTTCGGGTTCGTGGGTAAAACCCTCGGGTGAGGCGCCGTACACGTCAATGCGAGCCGAGAGCATGCGTGCAGAGCCGAGACCAAGGCTACAGCGCACGTCCGTGTTGGGCCGAAATGCATAGGGCCCGCATCCGTTCCGTGGGCTGGTCTAGAGGCCGAACGTGAACCCGACCCGTTTTCCTTCGTCTTCCTTACCTGAAATCTTGTGAAAACCCTAATCGTCGTTTCACCGCCAACGACAACGTCACAACTTCGATTCGGACGATGCAACGACACCCCTCGCCTATTCCGACAGACACGCAACAGTATTTAACACCGATAGCTTCAGTCGATTCTCCCTCTGGCCACTCACCGAAGAAAACTCAGCGAACCACACCACACGTTTTCCCGTCTAACCCACTCAGACACCCTCAAAAACCCAACAAGTTTGGAGAAAAAAAGGTTGTTTACAAGGAAAGAGGAGAGTTGAATATGAGAATGTAAAAGGACTTTTATGACTTTTCCATTAAGGTAGTAACTCTCTCGTCATGAATAGCACATTTTCCAGCGACAATAAATGCAGCATAATATCTTGTCATTTATAGAAATAAAAATAAAAATCTTAACCAAATAAGGCAAAAATGGAAAAATCTGAATCGTTACACATGGATACCTCGTTAATCATCCTAGGAGGTAAAGCCGTATGTATCGTGATGAATGTTTTTCCCCATATCTTGGTTTCACTGCCTAATGTTTTGTAATGGCCCCCAAACTTCCCTACCTTATACAAACTCATGAGATAAGGATTCATGCAACATCTCATAATATTTGAAGGTCATTGGATTAACGGTAGGTAGTTTTCCTTAGGGGCACTATGGTCATTTTTCGCTGTTACTTGGTTTTCCTACTTAACCTTATCTAATGACCACCAAATTTTATAATTAATCTCAACGTGTTATAATATGTAGAGCATTAAAATTTCATAAGCAACGGAGTTCATTTAGTGGGTTATTTTAACCATCTCCAACAATTTGATTGTTTTGGGGTCTTAACTAATGGTTCTTTAGATTTTTCTTACATGTAACGTTAAATACATTAAAGAAACACCATAAATCTAAATTATCATCCACCCAAATTTTGTAACTACCTAAGAATAAATGAAGTTTTATTTTTCTCTAAGGTGACATGAATTGCAACATTTTATTATAATTTAAACAATATTTTCTTCACATTTTTTTTACAGTTTATATTGCATGATTGGTGTCTTGGTTCATATCCGATAGCATATACTTGCACTTATACTTATGATTATTTACCCCTTTTTCTATATACATTAAGTGATGAGTAGTAGAATGTTAAGTGCCTAAACAAATTAGAAGGGATAAAATTAGAAAAATGTCCCTGCTAAGTATATAAGTTAAGTTACTTAAAAGATCTTATATGAAACCTATTTTTATGGTTAAGAATTATTGTAAAATATTTCAAAGTAACCTGAGAATGTTTAGGCCCCAAACAAAGGAAGGTGAATAATGACAAATATACTTCTTTTATGCATTTAAGATATTTTATGCCTAAAATGGACTCCAAATGACTTAAAAATCTAAATTATGGATAATTATTATGATATGAAAAACTAGGTAAGATTTCATCCTAATTGGATCAAGTTTAGATCCTAAACCACGATTGGAGTGGAAAGAGACAAATACATGTAAGACCTCGTGATGTTTCTAAGTATTTAACGAACTTGAAATGATATGAAATTTTGTATGAGACTCATTTATAAAATTGTAGAAGATTATATATGACTTGAAATTTATTAAAACATGTTTGGGTATAAGAAAATAATATGATAAAAAATTATGAAAATAACTCTAATGAATCTTTTCTAAACATTGATGATTTTTAAGCACTACGAGTGACATGATATGTTGTAAGCGGCTTATTTAGTATACTATTAAAGATTCATGCATGTAATTACAAAATGTTTATAGTTATGATCTATGTGCTTGAAATGGAGCTTAAAAATATCACATTGTGACTTGTGCATTAAGTTTTGAGAAGAAACTTTAGAGTTAGAACGAAAGAACTTACGAACATAAGATGTCGCTCTAAGGTCAAGAACCTTGTAAGATAGGTTGGTCCCCAAGAAAGTAAAACTCAAGTACTAAGCCACTAAGACTACTATGTTCTACTCTAACCATAACCTAAGTCACCCTATTCTTTCCACCATGATTTGTCACATGTTTTTCTTGCCTAAATCAGATGCCCTATACATGTTTTTTGTAGGACATCGTGTCCATGTTTCTTGCAAGTTTACCCTACCTATGTTTCTTGCTAAGATATTCGAACCATGTTTTATTTGGAGCATGTCCTCTCTCTCTAAAAAGTTTAGGTTCATTATATTCTCCAACCATTTGACATTTTTAGGTCTTCTACCCGAGTAGTTTTTCGACAGGACAGGGTTAGATACAAGGATTGACCAAGTACCATGACTCATGACCCATGATTTAGGACCAAGATCATCATGAGAAGAAACTATGATAAGCTCTTGGTCAAATCATAGAGATACTACCTTAGCACCCACCATGGACACGATTAAGAACCGATATGTAGGCTACAAAGAGCGGCTATAACCTTGTTTTTCACAATCAAACATGATCTCAAAACTACAAAGAATTACAATAACCTTACTATAACAAATGTGGTTTCAAAACTACAAATACTCTGACATCCTTAATCCTCATGCTATAAATGAGCTGTATGAATGAGACAAGTAATCTAATCGAGTACAATTCATGGAGAAGAAAATATCTACCGTGTTATAAAATAATAATATTGAGTTCATGAAAAAACATAAAAGATCAATTTATTGCACATCAAAAGTACCATAAGCTAGCAATGGTATGTTTTTATTTAAAAATATAATTATTCTTAATGATCCTCAAATGAAGGGAGGGAGAAATTAGAAATTGATTAGTCAAACATTCTATACTTGGAATACTCCCAAACTCACAAAATTTAACACCCTTTCTAAATTTGGTGGTCTTTTCTAGATATAGATTTCCCATCAAACTATATATAGGGCTTCACATTGTAAGAAAAATCCAAGCACCAACATCTTAGCAATTACTACTCTTCATCATTTGTGAAACGAGCTTGTAACCTTACAACTTTTAGACACTAAATAATGGCCGTTGGCAAAGGTTTCAAGCTCTTTCATACCCTTTTCCTAGTGATTTCTTGGCAGTATTGTGCAAAAGTGGGTGCCACTTTTAGTGATGTCACCGGTGTCGTAAATCTCGATCATCAATTTTCATTTCGTGCCTTTGCATCACATGACACACAAGCACAAGATGGAAGCATTGCTCTAACCCCGGAGGCTGCATTAGATGGAAGCATTGCTTTAACCCCGGAGGCTGCATTAGATGGAAGCATTGCTTTAACCCCGGAGGCTGCATTAGATGGAAGCATTGCTCTAACCCCGGACGCTGCATTAGATGGAAGCATTGCTCTAACCCCGGAGGCTGCATTAGATGGAAGCATTGCTCTAACCCCGGAGGCTGCATTAGATGGAAGCATTGCTCTAACCCCAGAGGCTGCATTAGATGGAAGCATTGCTCTAACCCCGAAGGCTGCATTAGATGGAAGCATTGCTCTAACCCCGGAGGCAGCATCGGATGGAAGCATTGCTCTAACCCCAGAAGAGGAAGTATCGGATGCTAGCAGCAATGCTCAAACCCCGTCGGAGCCTGCAGCATCGGATGCTAGCAGCAATGCTCAAACCCCGTCGGAGCCTGCTGCATCGGATGCTAGCAGCAATGCTCAAACCCCGTCGGAGCCTGCTGCATCGGATGCTAGCAGCAATGCTCAAACCCCGTCGGAGCCTGCTGCATCGGATGCTAGCAGCAATGCTCAAACCCCGTCGGAGCCTGCTGCATCGGATGCTAGCAGCAATGCTCAAACCCCGTCGGAGCCTGCTGCATCGGATGCTAGCAGCAATGCTCAAACCCCGTCGGAGCCTGCTGCATCGGATGCTAGCAGCAATGCTCAAACCCCGTCGGAGCCTGCTGCATCGGATGCTAGCAGCAATGCTCAAACCCCGTCGGAGCCTGCTGCATCGGATGCTAGCAGCAATGCTCAAACCCCGTCGGAGCCTGCTGCATCGGATGGAAGCGGCATTGCTGCTCAAACCCCGGAGGCTGCGTCTGATGTTAGCAGCATTGCTCAAACCCCGGAGGCTGCGTCTGATGTTAGCAGCATTGCTCAAACCCCGGAGGCTGCGTCTGATGTTAGCAGCATTGCTCAAACCCCGGAGGCTGCGTCTGATGTTAGCAGCATTGCTCAAACCCCGGTCGCTGCACCAATTGGAAGCAGCATTGCTCAAACCCCGGAGGCTGCGTCGGATGTTAGCAGCAATGCTCAAACACCAATTGGAAGCAGCATTGCTCAAACCCCGGAGGCTGCGTCGGATGTTAGTAGCAATGCTCAAACACCAATTGGAAGCAGCATTGCTCAAACCCCGGAGGCTGCGTCGGATGTTAGCAGCATTGCTCAAACCCCGGAGGCTGCGTCGGATGTTAGCAGCATTGCTCAAACCCCGGAGGCTGCGTCGGATGTTAGCAGCAATGCTCAAACACCAATTGGAAGCAGCATTGCTCAAACCCCGGAGGCTGCGTCGGATGTTAGTAGCAATGCTCAAACACCAATTGGAAGCAGCATTGCTCAAACCCCGGAGGCTGCGTCGGATGTTAGCAGCATTGCTCAAACCCCGGAGGCTGCGTCGGATGTTAGCAGCATTGCTCAAACCCCGGAGGCTGCGTCGGATGTTAGCAGCATTGCTCAAACCCCGGAGGCTGCGTCGGATGTTAGCAGCATTGCTCAAACCCCGGAGGCTGCGTCGGATGTTAGCAGCATTGCTCAAACCCCGGAGGCTGCACCAATTGGAAGCAGCATTGCTCAAACCCCGGAGGCTGCACCAATTGGAAGCAGCATTGCTCAAACCCCGGAGGCTGCACCAATTGGAAGCAGCATTGCTCAAACCCCGGAGGCTGCACCAATTGGAAGCAGCATTGCTCAAACCCCGGAGGCTGCACCAATTGGAAGCAGCATTGCTCAAACCCCGGCGGCTGCACCAATTGGAAGCAGCATTGCTCAAACCCCGGCGGCTGCACCAATTGGAAGCAGCATTGCTCAAACCCCGGCGGCTGCACCAATTGGAAGCAGCATTGCTCAAACCCCGGCGGCTGCACCAATTGGAAGCAGCATTGCTCAAACCCCGGCGGCTGCATCCTCAGCTGCACCAAGTAGCACACAAGCTTGAGAGTAATTGTTAAGCATGGATGTTTCTTTGGCTATTAACAAATTAAAACCTAAGCCAAACAACTATTTTGTAGACAAATTCATTATTTCTATATTGTTTTTCTAAATGGAATCATTTTCCTACCTTTTTTCTCTAATTATCTCTTTTAATTGAAGATATTTTGAAAATTTAATGAAACACATTTTTAATATCTTCACAATCTACTGTGATACCATAATCAATGAATTTATCAATAAATTAATACAAAATGTCTCGAATACATAATTAATTTTGTTTTCAATCTCGATAAGTAAATAATAATAGGTTATTATAATTTCTAGAAAGTCACAAGTTCTATAATATAATTAATTCACGTCTTTTACATAAAATTAAAAGAACTTTAGATTTTTAAGCAATTCTACTTTGTTTAACAATTTTGGCGTTATATTATCATCTATCTCTCTATAATATTCTAATGAAAATGATCACCAATATAATGATTAAATTATTATAATCTTATAATAATAGGATTTTTGACTCAAAGTTGAATAATCAAATCCAAGACATCAGTCAAACACAAGATTTTGTGTCGAATTGAGAACTTAACTTTAGTCGAACACCGGATTTTATGAAAAGTTAAAGGGTAAGACTGTAATTCAATTTTGCGTCGAATTGAAAAGTTGTTCCTCTCTCTTGTTTGTGTCGAATTGAAAAGTCATTCCTCTCCCTTATATACATATGGATTCCATGTTGTAAAATTCTTTTTTTTCAAAATAGAATTTCAACTCTACAAAAATAAGGTTGTAACCTTTGTAAGATTTCAATTTTTTAACTTTGTAAGATCTCAATTTTTTTGTTCGCAACTTTGCTCAGCAATCCACGATGGTCCATACTCGTTTATAGTTAGGTTTCATTTATTTGCCTTGTGTAACGCCACTAATTTTGGCTAAGAAAATAGAGCGTTTCATATTTCAAACAACATACGCCACTAATTTTGGCTAAGAAAATAGAGCGTTTCATATACTATTCTTCAAACAACATCTTCAATGCAAATCACATGAGGCACACGTCTAGCAACGTTTACCTTCTTTGTGACACATGCATATGATGACACGTCTAGCAACGTTCACCTTCTTTGTGACACATGCATATGACGCAGGTTATCTCAGTTAGGCAACAGGGCTTAGGGGGTGGTGGAGAGTTTACACCATTCCTCCCTCTAAGGTACATTTTGAACCCTTTCAAATATGGCAAGTGTGAACATGCTTTAGGCAAATAATCATACGCTGTCATAAAGCATCGTATGGTCTTCGATTGACACAAAATTTTGTGAGCTTTCATATTTCATATAGATGGATTTAATTCCAAAACTACATACCCAAATTCTCTCTCACTCAAGCTTTAGAGGTTAATTCTCATGGCTCTACCTTAGCCTTGAAAAAGCCTATTATTGCTAATTATGTCATAATCATTGCATTTGTCTTGCCTATTCCTTAGCTTGGCTTTCTTCGGTGCGTTGGATGATGCAACGTCCTCCTCGATCACTTCATGGATTGTCTATTTTGGTCGTTGCATGGCCGGATTGGTATCACTCGAGGATTTGCCACTTTGCTTGCTGTTACGTAAGGGTCACACTGTTTGAAACCTTACCCCTTCAGCTCCGTTCAATACACTTCTCCCCCTCGATTTCTTCAAGAAACTTAAAAACTAAGTCACAAAGAAGAGTTAGGGATTGATTTCTTACCTTCTCGTGGAATGTACGTTAAGTTATTCTCCTCCAAAGTTCATCAAGAATTGTTTTCCTCACCGGAGCTCAACCTAGAAAAAGCTTATTGGCTAGCCATTTCTAAGGGTTTTTCGGGAATCGCGTCTTTATTATTCCCTCTAGCTAATTAAATTGGTTTGGGGGAAAGTCTTCAAGTGTGTGACCTTAATTTAGAGAAATTTTCTTTGGTCAGCAAATCACCGAAAACACCAAATTAAACTTTCTTTGGCAGCTTGATCTACGACGTTTTCGATTTCTTATCAAAATTACTCATCTCAATCCTCGTAAACAAAAGGAATGCTCAATTTGAAGAAAAATAGATTGTAGATAGGAATTCGATACTTACCCCCAATTTGAACCGAAAATTGACTTTCTTCGATTACACACGTTCTTGAGGTTAATTCTCTTCGTGGTCTGCAACAAGAATGTTTCTTGAAGGTGAAAAAATCGAATGGGATTGGCCTTGCTTGATGAATTTGTGTGTATGGTCGGATTAGATTTTCAATCTTTCTTTGAACTTCTTCAATGGTCATTCGTACTGGGGAAGTGGTTCTAGGCTCATTCAGCGCTCGGTTCCTTTGTAGAACTTGTGGGTAATCTTTCTTACATGGCTTAGGAACAAGTTTGAAGGGAAGTGGTGGAGAATTTCTCTCAAATTTGGATGAAAATCGAGAGTATGAAACCAAAAAAACTTAACGGCTATAACTCACGATTCCAATGATGCCAAAATACACCATCTTTTGGCTTCTGTCATCAAGCATTTTGATATATGGCTTTACAGTCTTAACATGTGCTGCACAACTAAAGATTTTTCGATTCTTGAAGTGAGGTGTCTTACCGATCCATGTTTTGTAGGGGGTGTAAGTGTCCAACGCCTTCGTTGGTAAACAGTTTAGAAGATGAACTATGTCCTATTGCCTTGCCCTAGAAAATTATCAAGACTTGCATGTTCTCGAGTAAGCTTCTTGTAGTATTTAATATGGTGCGACTTCTTCGCTCGACCACACCATTTTATTGTGGATTGTATAGTAAAGTGAGTTGATGCATAGCGTCTTCCACTACCCAAAATTTTGAGAAGTTATGGTTTAAGAATTCCTCACCTTGGTCGATGCGCAAGGTTTTTAGCTTGTGATAGACCTATTGTCAATGGGTCTTTTGAACTTCTTGAACAAACGTAATGCCTCTCCTTTTTCTCTGAGCATGTACACTCACATCCAAAAACTATAATCATGACAAGAGAAAATACTTATTGCCAAAAATCAACGATGAAGTGGTTGGGCTAAATAAATCTTCATGAACCAGTTGCAGTGGTTGTTCAGCACGGAAACTAGTTTGAGCTAGTAATGATAGTCTTGCTTGTTTGGAGACTAGTAAACTTTTATATAGTTGGTTGGGGTGTATAATTTTAGGTAGCCCCATAACAATCAAAGTAAGGGTAAAAGTAATGTAAGAAAGTTTAAGTAGCTAATATAAGGTCTAAATGATCCAAGGAAAGGATCGAAGGATTTCAACAAAGGACAAAGTTCTTAAACAAATCATTTAAATATCCTATAAAAAGTAATTTTAAGGATTCAAGGTATTTGGAGAAGGGATTGGAAAAAAGATAAGCATAAATGATGAAAAGGTAGTTATTCTTTTTTTTTTTTAAGGAACTTTATGAATTTTTTATTCTTAAGGAGGAGAAATTCAAGATGCTCAAGAAGGAAAAGACCCATAAAGGATGAAATTTTGTTAGAATAAGCTTTGAATTTTTGGACAAAGAATAATAAAATATTTTTAAAAACTGGGAAATTACAAAAATACCCCTAAACTTTGAGATATTTACGCAAATGCCACATTTCACAAAATTAGATATGCAACAGGGAGGAGTGATAAGAAAATCCTTGAATATAGGTTTTTAACTTATAGATCTAAACTAAATTTGAATTTGTTCTAGAGGAGACACATCTCATCACATTAACAAAAAAGAATTCAAATTGGAGGTCGGTTGCTCGGTGATAGAAGAGATATTTTCAATGAGAAATCTAGAAAACTCAATCTCAAAATCATGACGATTCTAGAGGTTTCAGTGTCAGTTTAAGCTCCTTCTATATAGTATGAAGTATGACCTTTCATTTGGATCAAGAATTGAGTTAAGTTGAGCTCTCAAGTTCTACAATGGAACCGAGTGCGGAATGAGCTTGTAACCCATTCCCCAATATGGATGACCATTGAAGAAGCTCAAAGAAAGATTGAAAATCTAATTCGAGCATACACACAAATTCATCGAGCAAGGCTAATCCAATTCGAATTTTCCACCTTCAGGAAATATTTTTGGTAAAGACCACGAAAAGAATTAACCTTAAGAACGTGTGTAATCGAAGAAAGTCAATTTCAAGTTTAAATTGGGGTAAGTATCAAATTCGTATCTACGGTCTATTTTTCTTCAAATTGAGCATTCCTTTAGTTTAAGAGGATTGAGATGAGTAATTTTGATGAAGAAATCGAAAGCCAAAACGTCGTAGATCTAGCTGCCCAAGAAAGTTTAATTTGGTGTTTTTGGGTGATTTGCTGACCGAAGACAATTTCTCTAAATTAAGGCCACATACTTAAAGACGTTCCACAAAACTAGTTCATTTAGCTTGAGGGAATAATAAAGAAGAGATTTCCTGAAAAACCCTTAGAAATGGCCGGCCAATAACCTTTTTCTAGGTTGAGCTCTAGTGAGGAAAACAATTTTTGACGACCTTTGGAGGTAAATAACTTAAGGTACTTAAGGTATAATGCTGAGAAGGTAAGAAATCAATCCATAATTCTTCCTTGTGACTTCATTTTTAAGTTTCATGAAGAAATCGAGGGGAGATATACCGTGAATGGAGCTGGAGAGGTGAGGTTTCAAACAGTGTGACCCGTATGTAACAACAAACAAAGTGGCAATCCGGCCATGCAATGATCAATATAGACAATCCATGAAGTGATCGAGGAGAATGGTAAATCCTCCAACGCACCAAGGAAAGCCGAGCTAAGGAATAGGCAAGACAGAGGCAACAATTTTGACATGATTATAAAAAATATAAGCTTTTTCAAGGCTAAGGTAGGGCCCCGAGCATTAACCTCTAAAGCTTGAGTTTTAGAGAGAATTTGGGTATGTAGTTTTGGAATTAAATCCATCTATATGAAATATGAAAATTCAAAATAATTTGTTGTCCATCGAAGACCCTAAGGGTTTGAAATGCCTCAAAATGACAACGTATGATTGTTTGCCTAAATCATGTCCACATTTGACATATTTGAAATGCCTCAAAATGTACATTAGAGGGAGACATTGTATAAACTCTCCACCACCCCTAGACCCTGTTGCCTAAGTGAACTCCGCTGTGGCATATGCGTGTGTTACAGTGAAGGTGAACATTATTAGATGTGTGCCTCGTGTGACTTCTATTGAAGATGTTGTTTCAAGAATAGTATTTGTAATGCCCTATTTTTTTTTAGCCGAAATTAGGGGTGTTACCATAGGCATGGTTTAATCTCATATGCCTAAGTTCATAATAAATAATTTTAAAATAAATTTGTTGACTTATACATTTAATTTAAAACAATAAATTAAACATAACATACTTTTTAAATAAATAAAAAATTGCATTAAAAATAACTCCCAACTACTAAATAATAGTAAAGTTCAATGCATTCTGCTACCCTATCATGACCTATTCTAACTTTTATGGCCTTTCCAGCGTTCACCATCATCCGTACGTGGAACTTTACCTTTACCTGGAAAGTATAAGGGTAGCACGTAGCTTGAGTATTTTATGAAGTACTCAGTAAATCAACTCACAGTTTAGCTTATCAATGCAATCACACACATAACATGATTGAGACCTATCTTAAAACCGTCACATGTGCTTTGACTATTTTCAGTTCCGAGCAGGGTAGGATGTGTGGTAACTTGTTCTACTAAGTCTACTAAAATTACTATATAAGTTAGTAACTCGTTCAGCTAGCTCTAGTTTATTAGCTCGCAGCCTCTAGTTTATTAGCTCACAGCCTCTTTGTGAAAAATATTATAAATAGAAGATTATTTGTCCGTAGCTTGTTTACATTAAATTAATACATGTTTGGAGCAGTGTCAGCCCTAATTATAGGTCCTAATTATAGGTGGCAAATATAGAATCCTATAAATAGAGTAGATTACCTAAAGAAAAAGAAAGTCGCACGAGGAAGGTCTAATAGAAGTGAAACTTCGATGATTAGGTGCGAGCGGGAGCAACCTTCATCATCTATAAATCTACATGAAGGGAAAAACTTTCTGATATCTTTGGTCATTTTTGTATATTTTCTTTATACAATAAGATATAGTTACAGTTGTATTTATTTGTTGAATGAGAAAAAGTTTGAAAGTTAAACCCTAAGACGAGAAAAACATAAGGCTGGGAAGCATTGATAATTCAATAAATATATTTAAATTAATATGACTCAAGGTTAATCGAGAGAGCCGTAAGAAGAAACTGACACACAAGTTTATTAGCACATCATAAGGATGTTAGGAGAGAGTCACCACTCTATTAGGGTAAAGAATAAACTAGCATCTCAAGATTACAGACCCTATCCACCCATCTTAATCGGTTCGATCTTGTTATTCATGACTCCTCTCTACTATATCCCACTTATGCCATCATGGTTGGAATAGTTGGAATAGTTATTAAACAACAACTAAGAGTAACACTCATAAATGATGTTACACATAATTAACTTGGACTTCTCTACTAAGTGATTAAAGAATTTATTAAACTTTGGGAAATTTGTAATTTAGTTTTTACTTGATTGTTTTTTTTTTTTTTTTTTTTTACAAATAAGGAATCAATCTAAGGAAAAGCTTTAATACCAATTGATAAGAAATTACTACTGGGGAAGTAAGATTCAGTTTACGTTGTGATCGAATAGCAAATGATAAGAAACATTTGTTTGAGATTCGAATCACTTCACAACCAAAATCGATCATGTCTAGCTTGAATGATTCTAAACATGCAATCCAAGCTACAAAAAATTGCAAAGAAACTTAGTCGTTGGCCAAAGAAAAAGGTAAAAACACCTTGTCCTAATGATAAGGAATCACTCCAAGGAAAAGTAAAATTTGAATTACCATGTTAATCAAATATCTCACACTTGATTAAGATTCGAATCACTCAACAAGAAAGGTAGATCATATCATACTTGTATGATTCTAAACATACAATCTAAACTACATAAAATTACAAAATAACTTAGCCCTTGGCTAAAGAAGAGCAAAAATGCACTTTTTACTAAATTTTTCAAGTCTTTACAAAGACAACATACATGGCTTTATATAAACTCAAAATTAAAATCCTTAACCTTACCTGAGTTATTTTAAGAGCGGTAACTTTCATATTTTATGACCTTAATTAGCCACTATGTATAATTTATAGTCGTAACAATTACGTAAATAGGCGTGAATACATTAAAGAAACACCATATAAGTCTAAATTATCATCCACAAAAAATTTGTAACTATCTAATAATAAATGAATCTTAATTCTTGTTTAGTGTGACATGAATGGTAACATATTGTTATAATTTAAACAATATTTTCCTTGAAGTTTATAATGTATGATTGATGTCTTGGTTCATATCAGATAGTATATATTTACCCTTATACTTGTGATTATTTACACCATTTTCTATATATGTTGAGAGCCTAAACAATTTCGAAGGGATAAAATTACAAAAATGTCGCTGCTAAGTACGTAAGTTAAATTACTTAAGATCATATATGAAACCTATATAGTTATGCCTATGTGCTTGGAATAGAGCTTACAAGTCTCACATTGTGACTTGTACCTTAAGTTTTGAGAAGAAACCTTTGAGTTACAATGAAGGAACTTATGAACATGAGATGTCGCTCTAAGGTCAAGGACCACGTAAAATACCATTGAAAAGTAATTTATATTTAGATGGACAGAAGTTGGGGGTTCCGAGAGAGATGTCCTTCGAATGTTTGTTATTACTATAAGTTATATCTTACGTCTCATTTTTCTTTTATCTTGATTTTGTTGTAATTATTTAGATTTTTGTTAGAAATTAAATACCAAAAATATTTTACTTATTATAGAATCACATCTATGTAACGACCCTAAATTCAACATACTCAGAACCGCTACATGCTCATCTAATGTGCAAATATAACTCTTCAAATCGAACATCATTTATAACATGTGGGATCAAGCTTGGGTCAAACTTGGAACTTAAGAGTGCTCCTTAGGAATCGCCCAATGTGATCTTGTGCACGTAGAATCTTGTCAGCGACCAAGGGTACATGTGGGGAATCCCTTATTTCATGGATACCTCGTTAGTCATCCTAGGAGGTATAACCATATGTATCGTGATGAATGTTTTTCCCCATATCTTGGTTTTACTGCCTAATGTTTTCCAATGGCCCCCAAACATTAATACCTTCTACAAACGCATGAGAAAAGGATTCATGCAACATCTCATAATATTTGGAGGTCATTTAAGGATTGAACCGTAGGTAGTTTTCCTTAGGGGCACTATGGTCATTTTTCGCCGTTACTTGGTTTTCCTGCTTAACCTTATCTAAGGACCACCAAATTTCATAATTAATCTCAACATGTTATAATATGCAGAGTATTAAAATTTCATAAGCAGCGGAGTTCATTTAGCGGGTTATTTTAACCATCTCCAGCAATTTGATTGTTCCGGGGTCTTAACTAACGGTTCTTTAGAGTTTTCTTACATGTAACGTTAAATACATTAAAGAAACACTATAAGTCTAAATTATCATCCACCCAAATTTTGTAACTACCTAAGAATAAATGAAGTTTTATTTTTCTTTAAGGTGACATGAATTGCAACATTTTGTTATAATTTGAACAATATTTTTTTCACATTTTCCTTGCCGTTTATATGACAAAAATACTTCCTTCATGCGTTTAACATATTTTATGCCTAAAATGACTTAAGAATCTAAATTATGGTAATTATAATGATATGAAAGACGGTAAGATTTCTTCGTAATTAGATCAAGTTTAGATCCTAAACCACGATTGGAGTGGAAAGAGACAAAAATACACGTAGGACATCGTGATGTTTCTAAGTATTTAACAAACTTGAAATGATATGAAATTTTATACGAGACTCATTTATAAAATTGTAAACGATTATATATGACTTGAAATTTATTAAAACATGTTTGGGTATAAGAAAATATTATGATAGAAAATTATGAAAATAACCCTAATGAACCTTTCATAAACATTGATGATTTTTAAGAACTCCGAGTGACATGATATGTTGTAAGCTGCTTATTTAGTATACTATTAAAGATTTATGCATGTAATTACAAAATGCTTATAGTTATGACCTATGTGCTTGAAATGGAGCTTAAAAATATCACATTGTGACTTGTGCCTTAAGTTTTGAGAAGAAACTTTAGAGTTAGAACGAAAGAACTTACAAACATAAGATGTCGCTCTAAGGTCAAGAACCTTGTAAGATAGGTTGGTCCCCAAGAAAGTAAAACTCAAGTACTAAGCCACTAAGACTACTATGTTCTACTCTAACGATAACCTAAGTCACCCTATTCTTTCCACCTTGATTTGCATTATGATCACATGCTTTTCTTGCTTAAATCAGATGCCCTACACATGTTTTTTTGTAGGACATCGTGTCCATGTTTCTTGCAAGTTTACCCTACCTATGTTTCTTGCTAAGATATTCGAACCATGTTTTATTTGGAGCATGTCCTCTCTCTCTAACAAGTTTAGGTTCATTATATTCTCCAACCATTTGACATTTTTAGGTCTTCTACCGGGAGTAGTTTTTCGACAAGGGTTAGATACAAGGATTGACCAAGTACCATGACTCATGAGCCATGATTTAGGACCAAGATCATCATGAGAAGAAACTATGATAAGCTCTTGGTCAAATCATAGAGATACTACCTTAGCACCCACCATGGACACGATTAAGAACCGACATGTAGGCTACAAAGAGCGGCGATAAACTTGTTTTTCATAATCAAACATGATCTCAAAACTACAAAGAATTACAATAACCTTACTATAACAAATGTGGTTTCAAAACTACAAATACTCTGACATCCTTAATCCTCATGCTGTAAATGAGCTGTATGAATGAGACAAGTAATCTAATCGAGTACAATTCATGGAGAAGAAAATATCTACCGTGTTATAAAATAATAATATTGAGTTCATGAAAAAACATAAAAGATCAATTTATATTGCACATCAAAAGTACCATAAGCTAGCAATGGTATGTTTTTATTTAAAAATATAATTATTCTTAATGATCCTCAAATGAAGGGAGGGAGAAATTAGAAATTGATTAGTCAAACATTCTATACTTGGAATACTCCCAAACTCACAAAATTTAACACCCTTTCTAAATTTGGTGGTCTTTTCTAGATATAGATTTCCCATCAAACTATATATAGGGATTCACATTGTAAGAAAAATCCAAGCACCAACATCTTAGCAATTACTACTCTTCATCATTTGTGAAACGAGCTTGTAACCTTACAACTTTTAGACACTAAATAATGGCCGTTGGCAAAGGTTTCAAGCTCTTTCATACTCTTTTCCTAGTGATTTATTGGCAGTATTGTGCAAAAGTGGGTGCCACTTTTAGTGATGTCACCGGTGTCGTAAATCTCGATCATCAATTTTCATTTCGTGCCTTTGCATCACATGACACACAAGCACAAGATGGAAGCATTGCTCTAACCCCGGAGGCTCCATTAGATGGAAGCATTGCTTTAACCCCGGAGGCTGCATTAGATGGAAGCATTGCTCTAACCCCGGAGGCTGCATCGGATGGAAGCATTGCTCTAACCCCGGAGGCAGCATCGGATGGAAGCATTGCTCTAACCCCGGAGGCAGCATCGGATGGAAGCATTGCTCTAACCCCGGAGGCAGCATCGGATGGAAGCATTGCTCTAACCCCGGAGGCAGCATCGGATGGAAGCATTGCTCTAACCTCGGAGGCAGCATCGGATGGAAGCATTGCTCTAACCCCGGAGGAGGCAGCATCAGATGGAAGCATTACTCTAACCCCAGAAGAGGAAGCATCAGATGGAAGCATTACTCTAACCCCAGAAGAGGAAGTATCGGATGGAAGAAGGAATGCTCAAACCCCGTCGGAGCCTGCTGCATCGGATGTTAGCAGCAATGCTCAAACCCCGTCGGAGGCTGCTGCATCGGATGTTAGCAGCAATGCTCAAACCCCGTCGGAGCCTGCTCCGTCGGATGTTAGCAGCAATGCTCAAACCCCGTCGGAGACTGCTCCGTCGGATGTTAGCAGCAATGCTCAAACCCCGCCGGAGCCTGCTCCGTCGGATGTTAGCAGCATTGCTCTAACCCCGCCGGAGGCTGCTGCGTCGGATGTTAGCAGCATTGCTCTAACCCCGCCGGAGGCTGCTGCGTCGGATGTTAGCAGCATTGCTCTAACCCCGCCGGAGGCTGCTGCGTCGGATGTTAGCAGCATTGCTCTAACCCCGCCGGAGGCTGCTGCGTCGGATGTTAGCAGCATTGCTCTAACCCCGCCGGAGGCTGCTGCGTCGGATGTTAGCAGCATTGCTCTAACCCCGCCGGAGGCTGCTGCGTCGGATGTTAGCAGCATTGCTCTAACCCCGCCGGAGGCTGCTGCGTCGGATGTTAGCAGCATTGCTCTAACCCCGGCCGCTGCACCAATTGGAAGCGGCATTGCTCTAACCCCGGCCGCTGCACCAATTGGAAGCGGCATTGCTCTAACCCCGGCCGCTGCACCAATTGGAAGCAGCATTGCTCTAACCCCGGCCGCTGCACCAATTGGAAGCAGCATTGCTCTAACCCCGGCCGCTGCACCAATTGGAAGCAGCATTGCTCTAACCCCGGCCGCTGCACCAATTGGAAGCAGCATTGCTCAAACCCCGGAGGCTGCACCAATTGGAAGCAGCATTGCTCAAACCCCGGAGGCTGCACCAATTGGAAGCAGCATTGCTCAAACCCCGGAGGCTGCACCAATTGGAAGCAGCATTGCTCAAACCCCGGAGGCTGCACCAATTGGAAGCAGCATTGCTCAAACCCCGGAGGCTGCACCAATTGGAAGCAGCATTGCTCAAACCCCGGAGGCTGCACCAATTGGAAGCAGCATTGCTCAAACCCCGGAGGCTGCACCAATTGGAAGCAGCATTGCTCAAACCCCGGAGGCTGCACCAATTGGAAGCAGCATTGCTCAAACCCCGGAGGCTGCACCAATTGGAAGCAGCATTGCTCAAACCCCGGAGGCTGCACCAATTGGAAGCAGCATTGCTCAAACCCCGGAGGCTGCACCAATTGGAAGCAGCATTGCTCAAACCCCGGAGGCTGCACCAATTGGAAGCAGCATTGCTCAAACCCCGGAGGCTGCACCAATTGGAAGCAGCATTGCTCAAACCCCGGAGGCTGCACCAATTGGAAGCAGCATTGCTCAAACCCCGACGGCTGCATCCTCAGCTGCACCAAGTAGCACACAAGCTTGAGAGTAATTGTTAAGCATGGATGTTTCTTTGGCTATTAACAAATTAAAACCTAAGCCAAACAACTATTTTGTAGACAAATTCATTATTTCTATATTGTTTTTCTAAATGGAATCATTTTCCTACCTTTTTTCTCTAATTATCTCTTTTAATTAAAGATATTTTTAAAATTTAATGAAACACGTTTTTAATATCTTCACAATCTACTTAAGTGATACCATAACCAATGAATTTATCAATAAATTAATACAAAATGTCTCGAATACATAACTAATTTTGTTTTCAATAGTTTTCAATAATATAATTAATTTTGGCGCTATATTATTGAAAACACAAGATTTTATGATTTCTAAGTAAATAATAATATAATTAATTTTGGCGCTACATAACTAAGTAAATAATAATAGGTTATTATGATTTCTAGAAAGTCACTATAGTGAAATCGAGTAGCGGCATGCCATTTTATATTATAAACAAGTTCTATAATATAATTAATTCACGTCTTTTACATAAAATTAAAAGAACTTTAGATTTTTAAGCAATTCTACTTTATGTTTAACAATTTTGGCGCTATATTATCATCTATCTCTATAATATTCTAATGAAAATGATCACCAATATAATGAATTAAATTATTATAATCTTATAATAATAGGATTTTTGATTCAAAGTTGAATAATTATTATCCAAGACATCAGTCAAACACAAGATTTTGTGTCGAATTGAGAACTTTAGTCGAACACGGATTTTATGAAAAGTTAAAGGGTAAGACTGTAATTCAATTTTGTGCCGAATTGAAAAGTTGTTCCTCTCTCTTGTTTGTGTCGAAGATTTCAATTTTTTAACTTTGTAAGATCTCAATTTTTTCGTTCGCACTTTGCTCAGCAATCCACAATGGTCCATACTCGTTTATAGTTATGTTTAATTTTGGCTAAGAAAATAGAGCGTTTCATATACTATTCTTCAAACAATATCTTCAATGCAAATCACATGAGGCACACGTCTAGCAACGTTTACCTTTTTTGTGACACATGCATATGACGCCACGTCTAGCAACGTTCACCTTCTTTGTGGCACTTCTTTGTGGCACATGCATATGACGCAGGTTATCTCAGTTAGACAACGGGGCTTAGGGGTGGTGGAGAGTTTACACCATTCCTCCCTCTAAGGTACATTTTGAACCATTTCAAATATGGCAAGTGTGAACATGCTTTAGGCAAATAATCATACGCTGTCATAAAGCATCGTATGGTCTTCGATTGACACAAAATTTTGTGAGCTTTCATATTTCATATAGATGGATTTAATTCCAAAACTACATACCCAAATTCTCTCTCACTCAAGCTTTAGAGGTTAATTCTCATGGCTCTACCTTAGCCTTGAAAAAGCCTATTATTGATAATTATGTCATAATCATTGCATTTGTCTTGCCTATTCCTTAGCTTGGCTTTCTTCGGTGCGTTGGATGATGCAACGTCCTCCTCGATCACTTCATGGATTGTCTATTTTGGTCGTTGCATGGCCGGATTGGTATCACTCGAGGATTTGCCACTTTGCTTGCTGTTACGTAAGGGTCACACTGTTTGAAACCTTACCCCTTCAGCTCCGTTCAATACACTTCTCCCCCTCGATTTCTTCAAGAAACTTAAAAACTAAGTCACAAAGAAGAGTTAGGGATTGATTTCTTACCTTCTCGTGGAATGTACGTTAAGTTATTCTCCTCCAAAGTTCATCAAGAATTGTTTTCCTCACCGGAGCTCAACCTAGAAAAAGCTTATTGGCTAGCCATTTCTAAGGGTTTTTCGGGAATCGCGTCTTTATTATTCCCTCTAGCTAATTAAATTGGTTTGGGGGAAAGTCTTCAAGTGTGTGACCTTAATTTAGAGAAATTTTCTTTGGTCAGCAAATCACCGAAAACACCAAATTAAACTTTCTTTGGCAGCTTGATCTACGACGTTTTCGATTTCTTATCAAAATTACTCATCTCAATCCTCGTAAACAAAAGGAATGCTCAATTTGAAGAAAAATAGATTGTAGATAGGAATTCGATACTTACCCCCAATTTGAACCGAAAATTGACTTTCTTCGATTACACACGTTCTTGAGGTTAATTCTCTTCGTGGTCTGCAACAAGAATGTTTCTTGAAGGTGAAAAAATCGAATGGGATTGGCCTTGCTTGATGAATTTGTGTGTATGGTCGGATTAGATTTTCAATCTTTCTTTGAACTTCTTCAATGGTCATTCGTACTGGGGAAGTGGTTCTAGGCTCATTCAGCGCTCGGTTCCTTTGTAGAACTTGTGGGTAATCTTTCTTACATGGCTTAGGAACAAGTTTGAAGGGAAGTGGTGGAGAATTTCTCTCAAATTTGGATGAAAATCGAGAGTATGAAACCAAAAAAACTTAACGGCTATAACTCACGATTCCAATGATGCCAAAATACACCATCTTTTGGCTTCTGTCATCAAGCATTTTGATATATGGCTTTACAGTCTTAACATGTGCTGCACAACTAAAGATTTTTCGATTCTTGAAGTGAGGTGTCTTACCGATCCATGTTTTGTAGGGGGTGTAAGTGTCCAACGCCTTCGTTGGTAAACAGTTTAGAAGATGAACTATGTCCTATTGCCTTGCCCTAGAAAATTATCAAGACTTGCATGTTCTCGAGTAAGCTTCTTGTAGTATTTAATATGGTGCGACTTCTTCGCTCGACCACACCATTTTATTGTGGATTGTATAGTAAAGTGAGTTGATGCATAGCGTCTTCCACTACCCAAAATTTTGAGAAGTTATGGTTTAAGAATTCCTCACCTTGGTCGATGCGCAAGGTTTTTAGCTTGTGATAGACCTATTGTCAATGGGTCTTTTGAACTTCTTGAACAAACGTAATGCCTCTCCTTTTTCTCTGAGCATGTACACTCACATCCAAAAACTATAATCATGACAAGAGAAAATACTTATTGCCAAAAATCAACGATGAAGTGGTTGGGCTAAATAAATCTTCATGAACCAGTTGCAGTGGTTGTTCAGCACGGAAACTAGTTTGAGCTAGTAATGATAGTCTTGCTTGTTTGGAGACTAGTAAACTTTTATATAGTTGGTTGGGGTGTATAATTTTAGGTAGCCCCATAACAATCAAAGTAAGGGTAAAAGTAATGTAAGAAAGTTTAAGTAGCTAATATAAGGTCTAAATGATCCAAGGAAAGGATCGAAGGATTTCAACAAAGGACAAAGTTCTTAAACAAATCATTTAAATATCCTATAAAAAGTAATTTTAAGGATTCAAGGTATTTGGAGAAGGGATTGGAAAAAAGATAAGCATAAATGATGAAAAGGTAGTTATTCTTTTTTTTTTTTAAGGAACTTTATGAATTTTTTATTCTTAAGGAGGAGAAATTCAAGATGCTCAAGAAGGAAAAGACCCATAAAGGATGAAATTTTGTTAGAATAAGCTTTGAATTTTTGGACAAAGAATAATAAAATATTTTTAAAAACTGGGAAATTACAAAAATACCCCTAAACTTTGAGATATTTACGCAAATGCCACATTTCACAAAATTAGATATGCAACAGGGAGGAGTGATAAGAAAATCCTTGAATATAGGTTTTTAACTTATAGATCTAAACTAAATTTGAATTTGTTCTAGAGGAGACACATCTCATCACATTAACAAAAAAGAATTCAAATTGGAGGTCGGTTGCTCGGTGATAGAAGAGATATTTTCAATGAGAAATCTAGAAAACTCAATCTCAAAATCATGACGATTCTAGAGGTTTCAGTGTCAGTTTAAGCTCCTTCTATATAGTATGAAGTATGACCTTTCATTTGGATCAAGAATTGAGTTAAGTTGAGCTCTCAAGTTCTACAATGGAACCGAGTGCGGAATGAGCTTGTAACCCATTCCCCAATATGGATGACCATTGAAGAAGCTCAAAGAAAGATTGAAAATCTAATTCGAGCATACACACAAATTCATCGAGCAAGGCTAATCCAATTCGAATTTTCCACCTTCAGGAAATATTTTTGGTAAAGACCACGAAAAGAATTAACCTTAAGAACGTGTGTAATCGAAGAAAGTCAATTTCAAGTTTAAATTGGGGTAAGTATCAAATTCGTATCTACGGTCTATTTTTCTTCAAATTGAGCATTCCTTTAGTTTAAGAGGATTGAGATGAGTAATTTTGATGAAGAAATCGAAAGCCAAAACGTCGTAGATCTAGCTGCCCAAGAAAGTTTAATTTGGTGTTTTTGGGTGATTTGCTGACCGAAGACAATTTCTCTAAATTAAGGCCACATACTTAAAGACGTTCCACAAAACTAGTTCATTTAGCTTGAGGGAATAATAAAGAAGAGATTTCCTGAAAAACCCTTAGAAATGGCCGGCCAATAACCTTTTTCTAGGTTGAGCTCTAGTGAGGAAAACAATTTTTGACGACCTTTGGAGGTAAATAACTTAAGGTACTTAAGGTATAATGCTGAGAAGGTAAGAAATCAATCCATAATTCTTCCTTGTGACTTCATTTTTAAGTTTCATGAAGAAATCGAGGGGAGATATACCGTGAATGGAGCTGGAGAGGTGAGGTTTCAAACAGTGTGACCCGTATGTAACAACAAACAAAGTGGCAATCCGGCCATGCAATGATCAATATAGACAATCCATGAAGTGATCGAGGAGAATGGTAAATCCTCCAACGCACCAAGGAAAGCCGAGCTAAGGAATAGGCAAGACAGAGGCAACAATTTTGACATGATTATAAAAAATATAAGCTTTTTCAAGGCTAAGGTAGGGCCCCGAGCATTAACCTCTAAAGCTTGAGTTTTAGAGAGAATTTGGGTATGTAGTTTTGGAATTAAATCCATCTATATGAAATATGAAAATTCAAAATAATTTGTTGTCCATCGAAGACCCTAAGGGTTTGAAATGCCTCAAAATGACAACGTATGATTGTTTGCCTAAATCATGTCCACATTTGACATATTTGAAATGCCTCAAAATGTACATTAGAGGGAGACATTGTATAAACTCTCCACCACCCCTAGACCCTGTTGCCTAAGTGAACTCCGCTGTGGCATATGCGTGTGTTACAGTGAAGGTGAACATTATTAGATGTGTGCCTCGTGTGACTTCTATTGAAGATGTTGTTTCAAGAATAGTATTTGTAATGCCCTATTTTTTTTTAGCCGAAATTAGGGGTGTTACCATAGGCATGGTTTAATCTCATATGCCTAAGTTCATAATAAATAATTTTAAAATAAATTTGTTGACTTATACATTTAATTTAAAACAATAAATTAAACATAACATACTTTTTAAATAAATAAAAAATTGCATTAAAAATAACTCCCAACTACTAAATAATAGTAAAGTTCAATGCATTCTGCTACCCTATCATGACCTATTCTAACTTTTATGGCCTTTCCAGCGTTCACCATCATCCGTACGTGGAACTTTACCTTTACCTGGAAAGTATAAGGGTAGCACGTAGCTTGAGTATTTTATGAAGTACTCAGTAAATCAACTCACAGTTTAGCTTATCAATGCAATCACACACATAACATGATTGAGACCTATCTTAAAACCGTCACATGTGCTTTGACTATTTTCAGTTCCGAGCAGGGTAGGATGTGTGGTAACTTGTTCTACTAAGTCTACTAAAATTACTATATAAGTTAGTAACTCGTTCAGCTAGCTCTAGTTTATTAGCTCGCAGCCTCTAGTTTATTAGCTCACAGCCTCTTTGTGAAAAATATTATAAATAGAAGATTATTTGTCCGTAGCTTGTTTACATTAAATTAATACATGTTTGGAGCAGTGTCAGCCCTAATTATAGGTCCTAATTATAGGTGGCAAATATAGAATCCTATAAATAGAGTAGATTACCTAAAGAAAAAGAAAGTCGCACGAGGAAGGTCTAATAGAAGTGAAACTTCGATGATTAGGTGCGAGCGGGAGCAACCTTCATCATCTATAAATCTACATGAAGGGAAAAACTTTCTGATATCTTTGGTCATTTTTGTATATTTTCTTTATACAATAAGATATAGTTACAGTTGTATTTATTTGTTGAATGAGAAAAAGTTTGAAAGTTAAACCCTAAGACGAGAAAAACATAAGGCTGGGAAGCATTGATAATTCAATAAATATATTTAAATTAATATGACTCAAGGTTAATCGAGAGAGCCGTAAGAAGAAACTGACACACAAGTTTATTAGCACATCATAAGGATGTTAGGAGAGAGTCACCACTCTATTAGGGTAAAGAATAAACTAGCATCTCAAGATTACAGACCCTATCCACCCATCTTAATCGGTTCGATCTTGTTATTCATGACTCCTCTCTACTATATCCCACTTATGCCATCATGGTTGGAATAGTTGGAATAGTTATTAAACAACAACTAAGAGTAACACTCATAAATGATGTTACACATAATTAACTTGGACTTCTCTACTAAGTGATTAAAGAATTTATTAAACTTTGGGAAATTTGTAATTTAGTTTTTACTTGATTGTTTTTTTTTTTTTTTTTTTTTACAAATAAGGAATCAATCTAAGGAAAAGCTTTAATACCAATTGATAAGAAATTACTACTGGGGAAGTAAGATTCAGTTTACGTTGTGATCGAATAGCAAATGATAAGAAACATTTGTTTGAGATTCGAATCACTTCACAACCAAAATCGATCATGTCTAGCTTGAATGATTCTAAACATGCAATCCAAGCTACAAAAAATTGCAAAGAAACTTAGTCGTTGGCCAAAGAAAAAGGTAAAAACACCTTGTCCTAATGATAAGGAATCACTCCAAGGAAAAGTAAAATTTGAATTACCATGTTAATCAAATATCTCACACTTGATTAAGATTCGAATCACTCAACAAGAAAGGTAGATCATATCATACTTGTATGATTCTAAACATACAATCTAAACTACATAAAATTACAAAATAACTTAGCCCTTGGCTAAAGAAGAGCAAAAATGCACTTTTTACTAAATTTTTCAAGTCTTTACAAAGACAACATACATGGCTTTATATAAACTCAAAATTAAAATCCTTAACCTTACCTGAGTTATTTTAAGAGCGGTAACTTTCATATTTTATGACCTTAATTAGCCACTATGTATAATTTATAGTCGTAACAATTACGTAAATAGGCGTGAATACATTAAAGAAACACCATATAAGTCTAAATTATCATCCACAAAAAATTTGTAACTATCTAATAATAAATGAATCTTAATTCTTGTTTAGTGTGACATGAATGGTAACATATTGTTATAATTTAAACAATATTTTCCTTGAAGTTTATAATGTATGATTGATGTCTTGGTTCATATCAGATAGTATATATTTACCCTTATACTTGTGATTATTTACACCATTTTCTATATATGTTGAGAGCCTAAACAATTTCGAAGGGATAAAATTACAAAAATGTCGCTGCTAAGTACGTAAGTTAAATTACTTAAGATCATATATGAAACCTATATAGTTATGCCTATGTGCTTGGAATAGAGCTTACAAGTCTCACATTGTGACTTGTACCTTAAGTTTTGAGAAGAAACCTTTGAGTTACAATGAAGGAACTTATGAACATGAGATGTCGCTCTAAGGTCAAGGACCACGTAAAATACCATTGAAAAGTAATTTATATTTAGATGGACAGAAGTTGGGGGTTCCGAGAGAGATGTCCTTCGAATGTTTGTTATTACTATAAGTTATATCTTACGTCTCATTTTTCTTTTATCTTGATTTTGTTGTAATTATTTAGATTTTTGTTAGAAATTAAATACCAAAAATATTTTACTTATTATAGAATCACATCTATGTAACGACCCTAAATTCAACATACTCAGAACCGCTACATGCTCATCTAATGTGCAAATATAACTCTTCAAATCGAACATCATTTATAACATGTGGGATCAAGCTTGGGTCAAACTTGGAACTTAAGAGTGCTCCTTAGGAATCGCCCAATGTGATCTTGTGCACGTAGAATCTTGTCAGCGACCAAGGGTACATGTGGGGAATCCCTTATTTCATGGATACCTCGTTAGTCATCCTAGGAGGTATAACCATATGTATCGTGATGAATGTTTTTCCCCATATCTTGGTTTTACTGCCTAATGTTTTCCAATGGCCCCCAAACATTAATACCTTCTACAAACGCATGAGAAAAGGATTCATGCAACATCTCATAATATTTGGAGGTCATTTAAGGATTGAACCGTAGGTAGTTTTCCTTAGGGGCACTATGGTCATTTTTCGCCGTTACTTGGTTTTCCTGCTTAACCTTATCTAAGGACCACCAAATTTCATAATTAATCTCAACATGTTATAATATGCAGAGTATTAAAATTTCATAAGCAGCGGAGTTCATTTAGCGGGTTATTTTAACCATCTCCAGCAATTTGATTGTTCCGGGGTCTTAACTAACGGTTCTTTAGAGTTTTCTTACATGTAACGTTAAATACATTAAAGAAACACTATAAGTCTAAATTATCATCCACCCAAATTTTGTAACTACCTAAGAATAAATGAAGTTTTATTTTTCTTTAAGGTGACATGAATTGCAACATTTTGTTATAATTTGAACAATATTTTTTTCACATTTTCCTTGCCGTTTATATGACAAAAATACTTCCTTCATGCGTTTAACATATTTTATGCCTAAAATGACTTAAGAATCTAAATTATGGTAATTATAATGATATGAAAGACGGTAAGATTTCTTCGTAATTAGATCAAGTTTAGATCCTAAACCACGATTGGAGTGGAAAGAGACAAAAATACACGTAGGACATCGTGATGTTTCTAAGTATTTAACAAACTTGAAATGATATGAAATTTTATACGAGACTCATTTATAAAATTGTAAACGATTATATATGACTTGAAATTTATTAAAACATGTTTGGGTATAAGAAAATATTATGATAGAAAATTATGAAAATAACCCTAATGAACCTTTCATAAACATTGATGATTTTTAAGAACTCCGAGTGACATGATATGTTGTAAGCTGCTTATTTAGTATACTATTAAAGATTTATGCATGTAATTACAAAATGCTTATAGTTATGACCTATGTGCTTGAAATGGAGCTTAAAAATATCACATTGTGACTTGTGCCTTAAGTTTTGAGAAGAAACTTTAGAGTTAGAACGAAAGAACTTACAAACATAAGATGTCGCTCTAAGGTCAAGAACCTTGTAAGATAGGTTGGTCCCCAAGAAAGTAAAACTCAAGTACTAAGCCACTAAGACTACTATGTTCTACTCTAACGATAACCTAAGTCACCCTATTCTTTCCACCTTGATTTGCATTATGATCACATGCTTTTCTTGCTTAAATCAGATGCCCTACACATGTTTTTTTGTAGGACATCGTGTCCATGTTTCTTGCAAGTTTACCCTACCTATGTTTCTTGCTAAGATATTCGAACCATGTTTTATTTGGAGCATGTCCTCTCTCTCTAACAAGTTTAGGTTCATTATATTCTCCAACCATTTGACATTTTTAGGTCTTCTACCGGGAGTAGTTTTTCGACAAGGGTTAGATACAAGGATTGACCAAGTACCATGACTCATGAGCCATGATTTAGGACCAAGATCATCATGAGAAGAAACTATGATAAGCTCTTGGTCAAATCATAGAGATACTACCTTAGCACCCACCATGGACACGATTAAGAACCGACATGTAGGCTACAAAGAGCGGCGATAAACTTGTTTTTCATAATCAAACATGATCTCAAAACTACAAAGAATTACAATAACCTTACTATAACAAATGTGGTTTCAAAACTACAAATACTCTGACATCCTTAATCCTCATGCTGTAAATGAGCTGTATGAATGAGACAAGTAATCTAATCGAGTACAATTCATGGAGAAGAAAATATCTACCGTGTTATAAAATAATAATATTGAGTTCATGAAAAAACATAAAAGATCAATTTATATTGCACATCAAAAGTACCATAAGCTAGCAATGGTATGTTTTTATTTAAAAATATAATTATTCTTAATGATCCTCAAATGAAGGGAGGGAGAAATTAGAAATTGATTAGTCAAACATTCTATACTTGGAATACTCCCAAACTCACAAAATTTAACACCCTTTCTAAATTTGGTGGTCTTTTCTAGATATAGATTTCCCATCAAACTATATATAGGGATTCACATTGTAAGAAAAATCCAAGCACCAACATCTTAGCAATTACTACTCTTCATCATTTGTGAAACGAGCTTGTAACCTTACAACTTTTAGACACTAAATAATGGCCGTTGGCAAAGGTTTCAAGCTCTTTCATACTCTTTTCCTAGTGATTTATTGGCAGTATTGTGCAAAAGTGGGTGCCACTTTTAGTGATGTCACCGGTGTCGTAAATCTCGATCATCAATTTTCATTTCGTGCCTTTGCATCACATGACACACAAGCACAAGATGGAAGCATTGCTCTAACCCCGGAGGCTCCATTAGATGGAAGCATTGCTTTAACCCCGGAGGCTGCATTAGATGGAAGCATTGCTCTAACCCCGGAGGCTGCATCGGATGGAAGCATTGCTCTAACCCCGGAGGCAGCATCGGATGGAAGCATTGCTCTAACCCCGGAGGCAGCATCGGATGGAAGCATTGCTCTAACCCCGGAGGCAGCATCGGATGGAAGCATTGCTCTAACCCCGGAGGCAGCATCGGATGGAAGCATTGCTCTAACCCCGGAGGCAGCATCGGATGGAAGCATTGCTCTAACCCCGGAGGAGGCAGCATCAGATGGAAGCATTACTCTAACCCCAGAAGAGGAAGCATCAGATGGAAGCATTACTCTAACCCCAGAAGAGGAAGTATCGGATGGAAGAAGGAATGCTCAAACCCCGTCGGAGCCTGCTGCATCGGATGTTAGCAGCAATGCTCAAACCCCGTCGGAGGCTGCTGCATCGGATGTTAGCAGCAATGCTCAAACCCCGTCGGAGCCTGCTCCGTCGGATGTTAGCAGCAATGCTCAAACCCCGTCGGAGCCTGCTCCGTCGGATGTTAGCAGCAATGCTCAAACCCCGTCGGAGCCTGCTCCGTCGGATGTTAGCAGCAATGCTCAAACCCCGTCGGAGCCTGCTCCGTCGGATGTTAGCAGCATTGCTCTAACCCCGCCGGAGGCTGCTGCGTCGGATGTTAGCAGCATTGCTCTAACCCCGCCGGAGACTGCTGCGTCGGATGTTAGCAGCATTGCTCTAACCCCGCCGGAGGCTGCTGCGTCGGATGTTAGCAGCATTGCTCTAACCCCGCCGGAGGCTGCTGCGTCGGATGTTAGCAGCATTGCTCTAACCCCGCCGGAGGCTGCTGCGTCGGATGTTAGCAGCATTGCTCTAACCCCGCCGGAGGCTGCTGCGTCGGATGTTAGCAGCATTGCTCTAACCCCGGCCGCTGCACCAATTGGAAGCGGCATTGCTCTAACCCCGGCCGCTGCACCAATTGGAAGCGGCATTGCTCTAACCCCGGCCGCTGCACCAATTGGAAGCAGCATTGCTCTAACCCCGGCCGCTGCACCAATTGGAAGCAGCAGCATTGCTCTAACCCCGGCCGCTGCACCAATTGGAAGCAGCAGCATTGCTCTAACCCCGGCCGCTGCACCAATTGGAAGCAGCATTGCTCTAACCCCGGAGGCTGCACCAATTGGAAGCAGCATTGCTCTAACCCCGGAGGCTGCACCAATTGGAAGCAGCATTGCTCTAACCCCGGAGGCTGCACCAATTGGAAGCAGCATTGCTCTAACCCCGGAGGCTGCACCAATTGGAAGCAGCATTGCTCAAACCCCGGAGGCTGCACCAATTGGAAGCAGCATTGCTCAAACCCCGGAGGCTGCACCAATTGGAAGCAGCATTGCTCAAACCCCGGAGGCTGCACCAATTGGAAGCAGCATTGCTCAAACCCCGGAGGCTGCACCAATTGGAAGCAGCATTGCTCAAACCCCGGAGGCTGCACCAATTGGAAGCAGCATTGCTCAAACCCCGGAGGCTGCACCAATTGGAAGCAGCATTGCTCAAACCCCGGAGGCTGCACCAATTGGAAGCAGCATTGCTCAAACCCCGGAGGCTGCACCAATTGGAAGCAGCATTGCTCAAACCCCGGAGGCTGCACCAATTGGAAGCAGCATTGCTCAAACCCCGGAGGCTGCACCAATTGGAAGCAGCATTGCTCAAACCCCGGAGGCTGCACCAATTGGAAGCAGCATTGCTCAAACCCCGGAGGCTGCACCAATTGGAAGCAGCATTGCTCAAACCCCGGAGGCTGCACCAATTGGAAGCAGCATTGCTCAAACCCCGACGGCTGCACCCTCAGCTGCACCAAGTAGCACACAAGCTTGAGAGTAATTGTTAAGCATGGATGTTTCTTTGGCTATTAACAAATTAAAACCTAAGCCAAACAACTATTTTGTAGACAAATTCATTATTTCTATATTGTTTTTCTAAATGGAATCATTTTCCTACCTTTTTTCTCTAATTATCTCTTTTAATTAAAGATATTTTTAAAATTTAATGAAACACGTTTTTAATATCTTCACAATCTACTTAAGTGATACCATAACCAATGAATTTATCAATAAATTAATACAAAATGTCTCGAATACATAACTAATTTTGTTTTCAATAGTTTTCAATAATATAATTAATTTTGGCGCTATATTATTGAAAACACAAGATTTTATGATTTCTAAGTAAATAATAATATAATTAATTTTGGCGCTACATAACTAAGTAAATAATAATAGGTTATTATGATTTCTAGAAAGTCACTATAGTGAAATCGAGTAGCGGCATGCCATTTTATATTATAAACAAGTTCTATAATATAATTAATTCACGTCTTTTACATAAAATTAAAAGAACTTTAGATTTTTAAGCAATTCTACTTTATGTTTAACAATTTTGGCGCTATATTATCATCTATCTCTATAATATTCTAATGAAAATGATCACCAATATAATGAATTAAATTATTATAATCTTATAATAATAGGATTTTTGATTCAAAGTTGAATAATTATTATCCAAGACATCAGTCAAACACAAGATTTTGTGTCGAATTGAGAACTTTAGTCGAACACGGATTTTATGAAAAGTTAAAGGGTAAGACTGTAATTCAATTTTGTGCCGAATTGAAAAGTTGTTCCTCTCTCTTGTTTGTGTCGAAGATTTCAATTTTTTAACTTTGTAAGATCTCAATTTTTTCGTTCGCACTTTGCTCAGCAATCCACAATGGTCCATACTCGTTTATAGTTATGTTTAATTTTGGCTAAGAAAATAGAGCGTTTCATATACTATTCTTCAAACAATATCTTCAATGCAAATCACATGAGGCACACGTCTAGCAACGTTTACCTTTTTTGTGACACATGCATATGACGCCACGTCTAGCAACGTTCACCTTCTTTGTGGCACTTCTTTGTGGCACATGCATATGACGCAGGTTATCTCAGTTAGACAACGGGGCTTAGGGGTGGTGGAGAGTTTACACCATTCCTCCCTCTAAGGTACATTTTGAACCATTTCAAATATGGCAAGTGTGAACATGCTTTAGGCAAATAATCATACGCTGTCATAAAGCATCGTATGGTCTTCGATTGACACAAAATTTTGTGAGCTTTCATATTTCATATAGATGGATTTAATTCCAAAACTACATACCCAAATTCTCTCTCACTCAAGCTTTAGAGGTTAATTCTCATGGCTCTACCTTAGCCTTGAAAAAGCCTATTATTGCTAATTATGTCATAATCATTGCATTTGTCTTGCCTATTCCTTAGCTTGGCTTTCTTCGGTGCGTTGGATGATGCAACGTCCTCCTCGATCACTTCATGGATTGTCTATTTTGGTCGTTGCATGGCCGGATTGGTATCACTCGAGGATTTGCCACTTTGCTTGCTGTTACGTAAGGGTCACACTGTTTGAAACCTTACCCCTTCAGCTCCGTTCAATACACTTCTCCCCCTCGATTTCTTCAAGAAACTTAAAAACTAAGTCACAAAGAAGAGTTAGGGATTGATTTCTTACCTTCTCGTGGAATGTACGTTAAGTTATTCTCCTCCAAAGTTCATCAAGAATTGTTTTCCTCACCGGAGCTCAACCTAGAAAAAGCTTATTGGCTAGCCATTTCTAAGGGTTTTTCGGGAATCGCTTCTTTATTATTCCCTCTAGCTAATTAAATTGGTTTGGGGGAAAGTCTTCAAGTGTGTGACCTTAATTTAGAGAAATTTTCTTTGGTCAGCAAATCACCGAAAACACCAAATTAAACTTTCTTTGGCAGCTTGATCTACGACGTTTTCGATTTCTTATCAAAATTACTCATCTCAATCCTCGTAAACAAAAGGAATGCTCAATTTGAAGAAAAATAGATTGTAGATAGGAATTCGATACTTACCCCCAATTTGAACCGAAAATTGACTTTCTTCGATTACACACGTTCTTGAGGTTAATTCTCTTCGTGGTCTGCAACAAGAATGTTTCTTGAAGGTGAAAAAATCGAATGGGATTGGCCTTGCTTGATGAATTTGTGTGTATGGTCGGATTAGATTTTCAATCTTTCTTTGAACTTCTTCAATGGTCATTCGTACTGGGGAAGTGGTTCTAGGCTCATTCAGCGCTCGGTTCCTTTGTAGAACTTGTGGGTAATCTTTCTTACATGGCTTAGGAACAAGTTTGAAGGGAAGTGGTGGAGAATTTCTCTCAAATTTGGATGAAAATCGAGAGTATGAAACCAAAAAAACTTAACGGCTATAACTCACGATTCCAATGATGCCAAAATACACCATCTTTTGGCTTCTGTCATCAAGCATTTTGATATATGGCTTTACAGTCTTAACATGTGCTGCACAACTAAAGATTTTTCGATTCTTGAAGTGAGGTGTCTTACCGATCCATGTTTTGTAGGGGGTGTAAGTGTCCAACGCCTTCGTTGGTAAACAGTTTAGAAGATGAACTATGTCCTATTGCCTTGCCCTAGAAAATTATCAAGACTTGCATGTTCTCGAGTAAGCTTCTTGTAGTATTTAATATGGTGCGACTTCTTCGCTCGACCACACCATTTTATTGTGGATTGTATAGTAAAGTGAGTTGATGCATAGCGTCTTCCACTACCCAAAATTTTGAGAAGTTATGGTTTAAGAATTCCTCACCTTGGTCGATGCGCAAGGTTTTTAGCGTGTGATAGACCTATTGTCAATGGGTCTTTTGAACTTCTTGAACAAACGTAATGCCTCTCCTTTTTCTCTGAGCATGTACACTCACATTCAAAAACTATAATCATGACAAGAGAAAATACTTATTGCCAAAAATCGACGATGAAGTGGTTGGGCTAAATAAATCTTCATGAACCAGTTGCAGTGGTTGTTTAGCACGGAAACTAGTTTGAGCTAGTAATGATAGTCTTGCCTGCCACTTTGCTCTGCAATCCACAACGGTCGACCTAGTTCACACTCCTTTATAGACATCCTCTAAGCATCCAATAGGGTTGAACATAAAGACATCCTCTAAGCATAGTTCAAACAAAGGATTTTGTATCGAAATATGGGATGGTTATAATTTCTTAAGGTTTCAATTTTGTTCTTCGACAATTTTGTACAACTGCGATTAAGCTCTACGGTCGACCGCCCGACCCAATTTGCTCCTTATTTACCGCCACCGACAATAGATACATTTGTAACTTCTTTAAGCCGTAGTGTTCCTCGGCGCCATTGAGTCATGGCAACGGTGGTCAAACAAACTAAAATTTCAATAGGCGTATTTAAGAATTTAAAGATAATACATGAATTTATGTATAAGAGAGGTGTCAAATTCTTTTAGTTTAACAATATGTATAAGAGAGGTGTCAAATTCTTTTAGTTTAACAATATGTTTGGCGATGGATTAAAACAACATTTTAATCGATTTTTAGCGGACAATACATGCTTTATACTCGATGAGCCTTATTGATTTAAATATTTTCTATTTGCTTCTTATTTTTTAATTCTCATTATCATAAATCAACATAATATTGATAACGAATATTCTCAATTAGCTATGGGTATATATATTGAAACTTGTAAAATATTTGTAATAAACTTTAACCCGAAAAAAAAATATCACATCTAATAATTTTACATCCGACGTTTTTTTGTTTTTGGACTAGAGTCATAATGATCTAATCACAATAATAAATTAATTATTTTTACATCTAAAAGTATTCAATTAGAAAATAATTTATACTGGAGATTTAACTAGAAAGATGTCTCTTGATAATTTGCTAGTACCGTAATTATATTTTACATCTTCCTTCTCTTATCTTTATTTTGTTGTAATTATTTATATATATATATATATTTTTTTTTTTGTTAGAATTTAAATACCAAAAATATTTTACTTGTTCCATAAATCTGGTCAAAATCTAGAACTTTTTAAACGATAAAAAAGAAACAAATAGAGAGAAAGAGGGAAGATTGTGTACAAAATTAAAAGAAGAAAGAGAGAGAGAAAGATCGGTGAAGCTTTTAAATGGGTGGTACAAAAATAATATTATAACAAAGGTATATAAATATTTGTATGAAAATAATATTCTAAAAACCATATATAAACATTCCAAAATTTTACTGCAGCAAAGACGTATTAGTTCGCATGAAATTTAACACTTGGATCATTATAAATTAGATAAATAATTCTTCAGAAGTTCAAACATGAATATGATGTCATAGGCTCATCTAGGTTGACTTGAATTTTACTTGAAAGAATCAGGTAAGTAAATTAGTTACAACAGCTTAAGTTGATTAGGTAAGTAACCTTGTGGCCCCAACATGCACCATAATATTTTTTATGTTATGCTTGTGTGCTTTATGCATTGAAATATGACGTTTTATTATGTATACAATGTCATGTCAATTACATCATATTATGAATAAAATGAAATGCTACGAAAGAATAGAATTGAAAAATGATGTAATAGACTATGTGATGTTTACTAGGTATACCCAGTGCATGTATGGAATATGTCATCGATGAAATGAGAAAAGGAATAACGTTAATACTATGTTTTAAATGTAAATCAAGGGCATCTCATACATGTATGTGTGTCATGTGCATCGGGATATTTCCCCGTTATGTTATGTTAATACGGGTGTGTACCTTCCATATACATGTTTCCCATGATATTATGGGGTTCTTTCCTTTTCTGTGGCATTTGGTGATGTGTAACCCATTAAGCCTGAACATGTTAGGCCCAGGGATACGTATATGAGCCCACCTTGCCCGAAACTGAAAATAGTCGAAGCACATGTGACGGTTTTAAGATAGGTCTCAATCATGTTATGTGTGTGATTGCATTGCTAAACCCAACCGTAGGATGATTTACTGAGTATTTCGTAAAATACTCAAGCCACGTGCTACCCTTATACTTTCCACGTAAAGGTAAAGCTCCACGCTCGGATGACGGTGAATGCTAGAAATATCATGGAAGTCCGAATAGGGCATGATAGAGCAATAGAACTCATTGAATTTTATTTAGTAGTTGGTAAGTGTTTTAAATGCAATTTTTTTTGTACGTTTAATTTATTGTTTTAAATTAAATATATAAGTCAACGAATTTATTTTAAAATTATTTATTATGAACTTTAGCCTGTGAGATTAAAACATGTCTGTGTAACGCCACTAATTTTGGTTAAGAAAATAGGGCGTTTCATATACTATTCTTCAAACAATATCTTCAATGCAAGTCACACGAGGCACACGTCTAGCAACGTTCACCTTCATTGTGACACATGCATATGCCGCAGGTTAGCTCAGTTAGGCAACAAGGCTTGGGAGTGGTGGAGAGTTTACACCGTTCCTCCCTCTAAGGTACATTTTGAACCATTTCAAATCTGGCAAGTGTGAACATGCTTTAAGCAAATAATCATACGCTGTCATGAAGCATCATATGGTCTTCGATTGACACAAAATTTTGTGAGCTTTCATATTTCATATAGATGGACTTAATTCCAAAACTACATACCTAAATTCTCTCTAATAGCTTTAGAGGTTAATGCTCTTAGCCTTGAAAAAGCCTATTTTTTATAATTATTTCAAAATCATTGCATTTGTCTTGCCTATTCTTTAGCTTGGCTTTCTTTGGTGCATTGGATGATGCAACGTTCTCCTCGATCACTTCATGGATTGTCTATTTTGGTCGTTGCATGGCTGGATTGGTATCACTCGAGGATTTGCCACTTTGCTTGTTGTTAAGCAAGGGTCAAACTGTTTGAAACCTTACCTCTCCTGCTCCGTTCAATACACTTCTGCCCCCTCGATTTCTTCAATAAACTTAAAAACTGAGTCACAAGGAAGAGTTAGGGATTGATTTCTTACCTTCTTGTGGATTGTACGATAAGTTATTCTCCTCCAAAGTTCATCAAGAATTGTTTTCCTCACCGGAGCTCAACCTTGAAAAAGCCTATTGGCTAGCCATTTCTAAGGGTTTTCCGGGAATCGCTTCTTTATTATTCCCTCTAGCTAAGTGAATTGGTTTGGGGGAAAGTCTCCAAGTGTGTGACTTTAATTTAGAGAAATTTTCTTTGGTCAGCAAATCACCTGAAAACACCAAATTAAACTTTCTTTGGCAGCTTGATCTACGACATTTTCGATTTCTTATCAAAATTACTCATCTCAATCCTCATAAACAAAAGGAATGCTCAATTTGAAGAAAAATAGACCGTAGATAGGAATTCAATACTTGCCCCCAATTTGAACCGAAAATTGACTTTCTTCAATTACACACGTTCTTGAGGTTAATTCTCTTCGTGGTCTACAACAAGAATGTTTCTTGAAAGTGAAAAAATCGAATGGGATTGGCCTTGCTCGATGAATTTGTGTGTATGGTCGGATTAGATTTTCAATATTTCTTTGAACTTCTTCAATGGTCATTCGTACTAGGGAATGGGTTCTAGGCTCATTCAGCGCTCGATTCCTTTGTAGAACTTCTGGGTAATCTTGTTTAGATGGCTTAGGAACAAGTTTGAAGGGAAATAGTGGAGAATGTCACTCAAATTTGGATGAAAATCTCTCAAATTTGGATGAAAATCGAGAGTAGGAAACCAAAAAACTAAACGGCTATAATTCACGATTTCAATGATTCCAAAATACACCATCTTTTGGCTTCCGTCTTCAAGAAGAGATTTGGAGTTGGAAATTTGGAGTCACATATATAATGATTCAAAAACAAGCATTGGTCAAACATGAATTAAAGGAGAAACTAAGCATTGGTCAAACATAGGATCTTGTGTCGAATGGAACGAAAAGCCAAATAATTTATTTAAAAATTAAAAGGGTATGACTGTAATTTCATTAAAAAACCATTCCTCTCTCTTTTATATATATATAGCCATAGGAAGAGTAGATTCCATATTCTAAAATTCTTTTGGAAATTTTAACTCCACAAATATTCCCATGTTTCCTTCGTAAGGTTTCAATTTTGATTTCAATTTCGATTTTGGACAATTTTGTACGGCCGTAAATAAGCTCTATTGTTACAGTCGTCGATCCAATTCGCTCCTTCTTCACCGCTACCGACAACTGATATATTTGAAACTTCTTTAAGCTGTAGTATTCCTCCGTCGCCATGAGTCATGGGAACAGTAGTCAAACAAACATTTAAGAATTTAAAGATAATACATGAATTTATGTATAAGAGAAATGTCAAATTCTTTTAGTTTAACCATATGTTTGCGATGGATTAAAACAACATTTTAATCGATTATTAGCTGACAATACATACTTTATACTCGATGAGCTATGTTGATTTCAATATTTTTTATTTGTTTCTTATTTTTTATGGTCATTGTCACATCTAATAATTTTATATCCAAACAATTTTTGGAATAGATTCATAATGATCTAATTAGAATAAGAAATTAATTATTAATTATTTTAACATTTAAAAATATTCAATTAAAAAGTAATTTATATTTTAGATGGATAGAAGTTGGAGGTTCTTAGAGAGATGTCCGTGGAATGTTTGTTATTACTGTAAGTTATACCCCGATTTTGTTGTAATTATTTAGATTTTTTTTTTTTTTTTTTTTTTTGTTAGAAATTAAATACCAAAAATATTTTACTTATTATAGAATCACATCCATGTAACGACCCTAGATTCAACATACTAAGACTACATGCTCATCTAATGTGCAAATATAACTCTTAAAATCGGGGTCAAGCTTGAAACTTAAGAGTTCTCCTTAGGAATCGCCCAATGTGATCTTGTGCATGTAGAATCTTGTGAGGGACCAAGGGTACATGTGGGGAATCCCTAATTTCATGGATACCTCGTTAGTCATCCTAGGAGGTAAAGCTGGATCGTGATGAATGTTTTTCTCCATATCCTGGTTTCGCTACCTAATATTTTTCAATGGCTCCCAGACTTCATTACATTATGCAACAATCTCCTTAAAAAACCATTCCTCTCTTTTATATAGAGAGTAGATTCCATATTCTAAAATTCTTTTGGAAATTTTAAGATAAGGATTCATGCAACATCTCCTTAAAAAACCATTCCTCTCTTTTATATAGAGAGTAGATTCCATATTCTAAAATTCTTTTGAAAATTTTAACTCCACAAATATTCCCATATTTTCTTAGTAAGGTTTCAATTTTGATCTCTGACAATTTTGTATAGCTGTAGTTAATCTCTACTGTTTACGGCCGTCGACCCAGTTCGCTCTTTCTTTACCACTATCGACAATTGATACATTTGTAACTTCTTTAAGTCTATTCTTGCGCCGCCATTGAGTCATGGCAACAGTGGTCAAACAAACTAAATTTTCTTTTCGGCCGCCGTATTTAAGAATTTAAAGATAATACATGAATTTATGTATAAGAGAAATGTCAAATTCTTTTTGTTTAACAATATGTTTGGCGATGGATTAAAACAACATTTTAATCGATTATTAGCGGATAATACATACTGAGCCATGTTGATTTCAATATTTTCTATTTGTTTCTTCTTTTTTATTGTCATTATCAAAATAATATTGAGAATGAATATTCTCAATTAGCTATATGGTATATATGGAAACTTGTTAAATATTTGTAATAAACTTTTAACTCCGAAAAAAATATCACACCTAATAATTTTATATCCAACATATTTTTTTTTTTTGGAATAGAGTGATCTAATTAGAATAAGAAATTAATTATTAATTATTTTAACATTTAAAAGTATTCAATTAAAAAGTAATTTATATTTTAGATGGATAAAAGTCGGAGGTTATAAGAGAGTTATCCCTAGAATGTTTGTTATTACTATAAGTTATATCATACCTTTCCTTTTTCTTTTATCTTGATTTTGTTGTAATTATTTAGATTTTTGTTAGAAATTAAATACCAAAAATATTTTACTCATTATAGAATCACATCTGTGTAATGACCCTAAATTCAACATACTCAGAACCGTTACACGCTCATCTAGCGTGCAAATATAATTCTTAAAATCGAACATCATTTATAACATGTGGGGTCAAGCTTGGGTCAAGCTTGGAACTTAAGAGTTCTCCTTAGGAATCGCCTAATGTGATTTTGTGCACGTAGAATCTTGTCAGCGACCAAGGGTACATGTGGGGAATCCCTTATTTCATGGATACCTCGTTAGTCATCCTAGGAGGTAAAATCGTATGTATCGTGATGAATGTTTTTCCCCATATCTTGGTTTCACTGCCTAATGTTTTCCAATGGCCCCGAAACTTCACTACCTTATCCAAACTCATGAGATGAGGATTCATGCAACATCTCATAATATTTGGAGGTCATTTAGTGATTGAACGGTAGATAGTTTTTCTTAGGGGCACTATGGTCATTTTTCGCTGTTACTTGGTTTTCCTACTTAACCTTATCTAATGACCACCAAATTTCATAATTAATCTAAACATGTTATAATATGCAGAGTATTAAAATTTCATAAGTAGCGGAGTTCATTTAGCGAGTTATTTTAACCATCTCCAACAATTTGATTGTTCCGGGGTCTTAACTAACGGTTCTTTAGATTTTTCTTACATGTAACGTTAAAGACATTAAAGAAACACCATAAGTCTAAATTATCATCCACCCAAATTTTGTAACTACCTAAGAATAAATGAAGTTTTATTTTTCTTTAAGGGGACTTGAATTGAAACATTTTGTTATAATTTGAACATTTTCTTCACATTTTCTTTGCCGTTTATTTGCATGATTGGTATCTTGGTTCATATCAGATAATATATACTTGCACTTATACTTGATTATTTACCCATTTTTCTATATACATTCAAGTGATGAATAGTAGAATGTTAAGTGCCTAAACAAATTAGAAGGGATAAAATTACAAAAATGTCCCTACTAAGTATAAAAGTTAAATTACTTAAGATCTTATATTAAACCTATTTTTATGGTTAAGAATTATTGTAAAATATTTCAAAGTAACCCGAGAATGTTTAGGCCCCAAACAAAGGCGGGTGAATAATGACAAAAATACTTCTTTTATGCGTTTAAGATATTTTATGCCTAAAATGGACTCCAAATGAGTTAAGAATCTAAATTATGAATAATTATAATGATATTAGAAACTATGTAAGATTCATCGTAATTAGATCAAGTTTAGATCCTAAACAACGATTGGAGTGGAAAGAGACAAAAACACACGTACGACCTCGTGATGTTTCTAAGTATTTAACAAGCTTCAAATGATATGAACTTTTATATAAGACTCATTTATAAAATTGTAGACGATCCTATATGACATCAAATTCATTAAAACATGTTTGGGTATAAAAAAATATTATGATAGAAAATTATGAAAATAATCCTAATGAATCTTTTATAAAGATTGATGATTTTTATGAACTCCAAATGACATGGTTTGTTGTAGGCTGCTTATTTAGTATACTATTAAAGATTCATGCATGTAATTACAAAATGTTTATAGTTATGACCTATGTGCTTGAAATGGAGATTAAAAATATCTTATTATGATTTGTGCCTTGAGTTTTGAGAAGAAACTTTAGAGTCAGAACAAAAAAACTTACGAACATAAGATGTCGCTCTAAGGTCGAGAACCATGTAAGATAGGTTGGTCCCCAAGATAGTAAAACTCAAGTACTAAGCCACTAACACTACTATGTTCTACTCTAACGATAACCTAAGTCACCGAATTCTTTCCACCATGATATGCATTAGGATCACATGTTTTCCTCGCCTAGATCACATGCCCTACAAATGTTTCTTCTAGGACATCGTGTCCATGTTTCTTGCAAGTTTACCCTACCTATGTTTCTTGCTAAGATATTCTAACCCTAATTTATTTGGAGCATGTCCTCTCTCTCTTTTAACAAGTTTAGGCTCTCTCTCACTCAAGTTAGGTTCATTATATTCTCCAACAATTTGACCTTTTTAGGTCTTCTAGGGGAGTAGTTTTTCGAACCGACCGGGTTAGGTACAAGGATTGACCAAGTATCATGACTCATGACCCATGATTTAGGACCAAGATCATCATGAGCAGAAACTATGATAAGCTCTTGGTCCATAAAGATACTACCTTACCACCCACCATGGATACGATTAAGAGCCGATAAGTAGGCTACAAAGAGCGGCCGACAACCTTGTTTTTCACCATCAAACATGATCTCAAAACTACATAGAATTACAATAACCTTACTTTTTATAATGATAACAAATGTAGTTTCAAAACTAAAAATACTGACATCCTTATTCCTCATGCTATAAATGGATTGTATGAATGAGACAAGTAATCTAATCTAATCAAGTACAATTCACGGAGAAGAAAACATCTACAATGTTATAAAATAATAATATTGAGTTCATGAAATAACATAAAATATCAACTTATTTCACATCAAAAGTACCATAAGCTAGCAATGGTATGTTTTTATTTTAAAATATAATTATTCTTAATGATCATCAAATAAAGGGAGGGAGAAATTAGAAATTGAATAGTCAAACATTCTATACTTGGAATACTCCCAAACCCAAAAAATTTAACACTCTTTCTAAATTTGGTGGTCTTTTCTAGATATAGATTTCCCATCAAACTATATATAGGGCTTCACATTGTAAGAAAAATCCAAGCACCAACATCTTAGCAATTGCTACTCTTCATCATTAGTGAAAGGAGCTTGTAACCTTACAATTTTAGGACACTCCACAATGGCTGTCCGCAAAGGTTTCAAGCTCTTTCATACCCTTTTCCTAGTGATTTCTTGGCAATATTGTGCAAAAGTGGGTGCCACTTTTAGTGATGTCACCGGTGTCGTAAATCACGATCATCAATTTTCATTTCGTGCCTTTGCATCACATGACACACAAGCACAAGATGGAAGCATTGCTCTAACCCCGGAGGCTGCATTAGATGGAAGCATTGCTCTAACCCCGGAGGCTGCATTAGATGGAAGCATTGCTCTAACCCCGGAGGCTGCATTAGATGGAAGCATTGCTCTAACCCCGGAGGCTTCATTAGATGGAAGCATTGCTCTAACCCCGGAGGCTGCATTAGATGGAAGTATTGCTCTAACCCCGGAGGCTGCATTAGATGGAAGTATTGCTCTAACCCCGGAGGCTGCATTAGATGGAAGCATTGCTCAAACCCCGTCGGAGGCGGCATCATCGGATGGAAGTAGCATTGCTCAAGCCCCGTCAGAAGCATCATCGGATGGAAGCAGCATTGCTCAAACCCCGCCAGAGGCAGCATCGGATGGAAGCAGCATTGTTCAAACCCCGCCGGAGGCAGCATCGGATGGAAGCAGCGTTGCTCAAACCCCGCCGGAGGCAGCATCGGATGGAAGCAGCGTTGCTCAAACCCCGCCGGAGGCAGCATCGGATGGAAGCAGCGTTGCTCAAACCCCGCCGGAGGCAGCATCGGATGGAAGCAGCGTTGCTCAAACCCCGCCGGAGGCAGCATCGGATGGAAGCAGCGTTGCTCAAACCCCGCCGGAGGCAGCATCGGATGGAAGCAGCGTTGCTCAAACCCCGCCGGAGGCAGCATCGGATGGAAGCAGCGTTGCTCAAACCCCGCCGGAGGCAGCATCGGATGGAAGCAGCATTGCTCAACCCCCGATCGTTGCACCGATTGGAACTGTTGCTCAAACCCCGACCGTTGCACCGATTGGAACTGTTGCTCTAACCCCGACCGTTGCACCGATTGGAACTGTTGCTCTAACCCCGACCGTTGCACCGATTGGAACTGTTGCTCTAACCCCGACCGTTGCACCGATTGGAACTATTGCTCTAACCCCGATCGTTGCACCGATTGGAACTGTTGCTCTAACCCCGACCGTTGCGGATGGAAGCAGCATTGCTCTAACCCCGGAGGCTGCATCGGATGGAAGCAGCATTGCTCTAACCCCGGAGGCTGCATCGGATGGAAGCAGCATTGCTCTAACCCCGGAGGCTGCATCGGATGGAAGCAGCATTGCTCTAACCCCGGAGGCTGCATCGGATGGAAGCAGCATTGCTCTAACCCCGGAGGCTGCATCGGATGGAAGCAGCATTGCTCTAACCCCGGAGGCTGCATCGGATGGAAGCAGCATTGCTCTAACCCCGGAGGCTGCATCGGATGGAAGCAGCATTGCTCTAACCCCGGAGGCTGCATCGGATGGAAGCAGCATTGCTCTAACCCCGGAGGCTGCATCGGATGGAAGCAGCATTGCTCTAACCCCGGAGGCTGCATCGGATGGAAGCAGCATTGCTCTAACCCCGGAGGCTGCATCGGATGGAAGCAGCATTGCTCTAACCCCGGAGGCTGCATCGGATGGAAGCAGCATTGCTCTAACCCCGGAGGCTGCATCGGATGGAAGCAGCATTGCTCTAACCCCGGAGGCTGCATCGGATGGAAGCAGCATTGCTCTAACCCCGGAGGCTGCATCGGATGGAAGCAGCATTGCTCTAACCCCGGAGGCTGCATCGGATGGAAGCAGCATTGCTCTAACCCCGGAGGCTGCATCGGATGGAAGCAGCATTGCTCTAACCCCGGAGGCTGCATCGGATGGAAGCAGCATTGCTCTAACCCCGGAGGCTGCATCGGATGGAAGCAGCATTGCTCTAACCCCAGACATTGCACCAATTGGAAGCATTGCTCTAACCCCAGACATTGCACCAATTGGAAGCATTGCTCTAACCCCAGACATTGCACCAAGTAGCACACAAGCTTGAGAGTAATTGTTAAGCATGGATGTTTCTTTGGCTATTAACAAATTAAAACCTAAGCCAAACAACTATTTTGTAGACAAATTCATTATTTCTATATTGTTATTGTTTTTCTAAATGGAATGATTTTCCTACATTTTTTTCTAATTATCTATTTTAATTAAAGATTTATTTAAAATTTAATGAAACATGTTTTTAATATGGTAAGACTTCACAATCTAAGTGATACCATAATCAATGAAATTATCAATAAATTAATATAAAATGTCTCGAATACATAACTAAATTTGTTGGCAAGATTTAAAATCAAACTATTTTTATATTAATAAAAGGTTATTATGATTTCGAGAAAGTCGCTAAAGTAAAATCGGTAAACACGCTCCTCTTAAGAAGTTGTACTAGAGCATCTCGATTTGAATTCGAGTAGCGGCATGCCATATTATATTATAAACAAGTTCTATAATATAATTAATTCACATCTTTACATAAAATTAAAAAAACTTTTGATTTTTAAGCATTTCTATTTTATGTTTAACAATTTTGGCGCTATATTATCATCTATCTCCGTAATATTCTAATGAAAGTGATTATCAATGTAAGGAATTAAATTATTATAATCTTATAATAATAGGATTTTGTGATTCAAAGTTGAATCGAGATAAAGAATCAAATACAAGACATTAGTCAAAACAAGATTTTGTGTCCAACGAGAACTTAACTTTTTATCAAACACAGGATTTTATGAAAAGTTAAAGGGTAAGACTGTAATTTAATTTTGTGTCGAATTGAAAAGTCATTCCTCTCTCTTATATACATATAGCGAGAGTGGATTCCATAGTGTAAAATTCCTTTTTTTTTCAAAATAGAAAATCAAAATAGAAAAATGGAAATTTCAACTCCACAAAAATAAGCTAGGATTGTAACTTTATAGCCACCGACAATTGATACATTTGTAACTTCTTTAAGTCGTAGTGTTCCGGCCGCCATTGAGTCATGGCAACGGTGGTCAAACAAACTAAAATTTCAGTAGGCGTATTTAGGAATTTAAAGATAATACATGAATTTATGTATAAGAGAGATGTCAAATTCTTTTAGTTTAACAATATGTTTGACGAGTGATTAAAACAACATTTTACTCGATTTTTAGCGGACAATACATGTTTTATACTCAATGAGCCATGTCGATTTCAATATTTTTTATTTGCTTCTTATTTTTTAATTGTCATTATTATTAATCAACAAGATAATGAATATTCTCAATTAGCTATGGGTATATATATTGAAACTTGTAAAATATTTGTAATAAACTTTAACCCGAAAAAAAATATCACATCTAATAATTTTACTTCGGATGTTTTTTTTGGACTAGAGTCATAATGATCTAATCACAATAATAAATTAATTATTTTTACATCTAAAAGTATTCAATTAAAAAATAATTTGTATTGCAGATTTAATGATAAAGATGTCTCTTGATAATTTGCTAGGACGGTAATTATATTTTACATCTTCCTTCACTTATCCTTATTTTGTTGTAATTATTAGATTTATTTTATTTTATTTTATTGTTAAAATTTAAATATCAAAAGCATTTTACTTGTTACATAAATCTGTTTAAAATCTAGAAGTTTTTAAAAGAAAAAAAGAAACAAATAGAGATAAAGAGGGAAGATTGTGTACAAAATTAAAAGGAGAGAGATAGGTGAAGTGTACAGGGTTGTCTGAAAATAATATTACAACAAAGGTAAATAAATATTTGTATGAAAATAATATTATAAAAATATATATAAACATTCCAAAACTTTACTGCTGCAAAGATGCATTAGTTCGCATGAAATCTAACACATGGATCTTTGTAAATTAGATAAATAATTCTTCAGAAGTTCAAACATGAATATGATGTCATAGGCTAGGTTGACTTGAATTTTACTATAAAGAATCACGTAAGTAAATTAGTTACAATAGTTTAAGTTGATTAGGTAAGTAACCTTGTGGCCCCAACATGCACCATAATATTTTTTATGTTATGCTTGTGTGCTTTATGCACTGAAATATGACGTTTTATTATGTATACAATGTCATGTCAATTACATCATGTTATGAATAAAATTAAATGCTACGCAAGAATAGAATTGAAAAATGATGTAATAGACTATGTGATATTTACTAGGTATACATAGTGCATGTATGGAATATGTCATGGATGAAATGAGAAAAGGAATAACATTAATACTATGTTTTAAAGGTAAATTATGGGCATCTCATGCATATATGTGTGTCATGTGCATCGGGATACTTCCCCGTTATATTATGTTGATACGGGTGTGTACCTGTTTCCCATGATATCATGGGGGTCTTTCCTTTTCTGTGGCATTTGGCGACGTGTAACCCATTAAGCCTGAACATGTTAGGCCCAGGGGTACGTATATGAGCCCAGCTTGCCCAAAACTGAAAATAGTCCAAGCACATGTGACGGTTTTAAGATAAGTCTCAATCATGTTATGTGTGTGATTGCATTGCTAAACCCAACAGTCGGATGATTTACTGAGTATTTCGTAAAATACTCAAGTCACGTGCTACCCTTATACTTTCCACGTAAAGGTAAAGCTCCACGCTCAGATGACGGTGAATGCTAGAAAATATCATGGAAGTCAGGATAGGGCATGGTAGAGCAATAGAACTGATTAAATTTTATTTATCATGGAAGTCACGATAGGGCATGGTAAGTGTTTTAAATGCAATTTTTCTTTTTTATATTAAAAAATATGTTATGTTTAATTTATTTTTTTAAATTAAATATATAAGTTAACAAATTTATTTTAAAATTATTTATTATGAACTTTAGCCTATGAGATTAAAGCAAATGGGGCATTTCATATACTATTCTTCAAACAACATCTTCAATGCAAGTCACACGAGGCATACGTCTAGCAACGTTTACCTTTATTGTGACACATGCATATGTCGCAGGTTAGCTTAGTTAGGCAATAGGGCTTGGGGGTGGTGGAGAGTTTAGACCATTCCTCCCTCTAAGGTACATTTTGAACCATTTCAAATTTGGCAAGTGTGAACATGTGATAACTCTCTAAAAGTAGAGTCATATCAAGTTTTTTTGTAGTTAATATTGCACTCTTATTCACCATTTACTCATTTATTACCCCATTTATTCTACTTAGTGAGCATGAAATCGTTTATTGCGGTCCAACATGAAAAAAATTATGATTTTGCATAAATCGATGTTAATTGTATATTTAATTGAGTTATGTATTAAAATTTCAGACATTTATGTTAAACCATGTGAGAGTAGCAAATTTGGAAACAAATGGGGATGACATGGAAATTTTAAATCCACGTCAACAGTCCAAGTGGGTCATTGACTACCCAATGAGGAACATCCTATGTGGATTACTTATTCCTTTTCAGCCCTAAAGGGGAACCCATGCTCAATATAAAAGGAAAAGGAAGACCAAGAGGAAGAGAGCCACATTTTGGGGAGAAAATCGAATTACACAGTAGCAGCCTCTACTGCAGTGAACTGCTGTGAAACTAGAGAAGAAGAAGAAAACCCTAATCCAGCAGCTGTTGACAGCAGAAGGAAAAGGAGACCAACAAGGATTGATTAGGGCAAAGAGGTGGACGTGAGAGCTCAAGAGAAGGGAACTTCCATTGACAAATGGCAACAAACCGGGATAACTCTCTATTTTCTTATTATCTTTTCTTATTCCATCAATTTTACATGATGAAGATGTGGATTCCTCTGTTTAATTCAGTTTGTATGGAGAGCTAAACTTAATAGGGGAGGCGAGAGAGTTTTCTATAGTTTAAGTATGTTGACGGTATGATTTTAGTTTATTAAAGAGTTGTTGTCAATGATTTACATGTAGGTTTAATTAGCTACTTTACATACATAGTTGTTCTCTTATTCGGGAGAAGAGACGAAGCAATGAATCCTCTTTAATACTCTAGTTCCATAGCAAGGAGACTTGAAGGGTAATCGAAGGGTTAGGAATAACTCTTCTCCTAGAGCCTTGTTAATAGAAATTACAACGATTATGGAAATAATCACCATTCATGACCCTCAGAAGTGGGCTTGAGAATCTATTAAAAGGAACTCAAATCTACTACAAAACTCAACAACTTATCTATTTAATCTCTCTTAGCCGAACCTTCCTCATTATAGTGATTTTATCATCATTTTCTATTTTTTTTTTTACCGTGGCACTCTGTTTTAGTTATGTTTAAATAGTTAAAATCTCCAAAACCCATTTGAATGTTACCCAAAAACTCACTTAATTTCCAGCAATAAAATTAACAAAAAAGATAGGTTCCCGGTGGAATCGATAATTTACTTATTACTGGCTACTTGTGATAGTGTATACTTGCACTTATTCTTGTGAATTTTACATCATTTTATTATATACATGCACAAGCGATCAACATGCTTTAGGCAAACAATCATACGCTATCATAAAGCATGGTATGGTCTTCGATTGACACAAAATTTTGTGAGCTTTCAGATTTCATATAGATGGATTTAATTCCAAAACTACATACCCAAATTTTCTCTAACTCAAGCTTTAGAGGATAATGCTCAAGGCCTACCTTAGCCTTGAAAAAGCCTATTTTTTATAATTATGTCAAAATCATTGCATTTGTTTTGCCTATTCTTTAGCTTGGCTTTCTTTAGTGTGTTGGATGATGAACGTCCTCCTCGATCACTTCATGGATTGTCTATTTTGGTCTTTGCATGGCCGGATTGGTATCACTCAAGGATTTGCCACTTTGCTTGTTGTTACGTAAGGGTTACACTGTTTGAAACCTTACCTCTCTAGCTCCGTTCAATACACTTCTGCTTCCTCGATTTCTTCAAGAAACTTAAAAACTGAGTCACAAGGAAGAGTTAGGGATTGATTTCTTACCTTCTCATGGATTGTACGTTAAGTTATTCTCCTCCAAAGTTCATCAAGAATTGTTTTCCTCACTGAAGCTCAACCTAGAAAAAGCTTATTGGCTAGCCATTTCTAAGGGTTTTCCGAGAATCGCTTCTTTATTATTCCCTCTAGCTAATTGAATTGGTTTGGGGGAAATTCTTCAAGTGTGTGACCTTAATTTAGAGAAATTTTCTTTGGTCAGCAAATCACCTGAAAACACCAAATTAAACTTTCTTTGGCAGCTTGATCTACGACGTTTTTCGATTTCTTATCAAAATTACTCATCTCAATCCTCGTAAACAAAAGGAATGCTCAATTTGAAGAAAAATAGACCGTAGATAGGAATTCGATACTTGCCCCCAATTTGAACCGAAAATTGACTTTCTTCGATTACACATGTTCTTGAGGTTAATTCTCTTCGTGGTCTGCAACAAGAATCTTTCTTGAAGGTGAAAAAATCGAATGGGATTGGCCTTGCTCGATGAATTTGTGTGTATGGTCAGATTAGATTTTCAATCTTTCTTTGAACTTCTTCAATGGTCATTTGTACTAGGGAATGGGTTCTAGGCTCATTCAGCGCTCGGTTCCTTTGTAGAACTTGTGGGTAATCATGTTTAGATGGCTTAGGAATAAGCTTGAAGGGAAATGGTGGAGAATTTCTCCCAAAATTGGATGAAAATCGAGAGTAGGAAACCAAAAAACTAAATGGCTATAACTCACAATTCCAATGATGCCAAAATACACCATCTTTTGGCTTCTGTCATCAAGCATTTTGATATAGGGCTTTACAGTCTTAACATGTGTTGCACAACCAAAGATTTTTAGATTCTTGAAGTGAGGTGTCTTACCGATCAATGTTTTGTACTGGGTGTGAGTGTCCAACACCTTCGTTGGTAAATAGTTTAGAAGATGAATTGCATGTCCTATTGCCTCGCCCCAAAAAATTATCGAGACTTGCATGCTCTCGAGTAAGCTTCTTGTAGTGTTGAATATGGTGCGACTTCTTCGCTCGACCACACCGTTTTATTGTGGATTGTATAGTAAAATTAGTTGATGCTTGGTACCTTCCTCTTCGCAAAATTTTGAGAAGTTATGGTTTAAGAATTCCTCATCTTGGTCGATGTGCAAGGTTTTTAGCTTGTGATAGACCACTTTTCAACGGGTCTTTTGAACTTCTTGAATGAACGTAATTCCTCTCCTTTTTCTCAGAGCACGTACACTCACATCCAACAACTATAATCATCAACAAGAGAAAATACTTATTGCCAAAAATCGACGATGAAGTTGTCTGGCTAAATAAATCTGCATGGACCAGTTGTAGTGGTTGCTCAGCACGAAAACTAGTTTGAGCTAGTAATGATAGTCTTGCTTTTTTGGAGACTAGTAAACTTTTACATAGTTGGTTCGGGTGTATAATTTTAGGTAGCCCCAATAACAATCAAAGTAAGGGTAAAAGTAATCCAAGGAAGTTTAAGTAGCTCATGTAAGGTCTAAAGGAGGAAGGAAAAGATTGAAGAATTCAAGAAAGGACAAGGTTCTTAAACAAATCATTTTAAGGATTCAAGGTATTTGGAGAAGGATCGGAAAGGAAAATGGAAGCATAAATGATGAAAAGGTAGTTATTCCATGTTTTTTTAAGGAATTTTATGAATTTTTTATTCTTAAGGAGGAGAAATTCAAGGTGCTAAAAAAGGTTAAGGACCAATAGAGGATGAAATTTTGTTAGAATAACCTTAAAATTTTTAGACAAAAAATAATAAAATATTTTTAAAAATGGGAAATTACAAAAATACCCCTAAACTTTGAGATAATTACGCAAATGCCACATATCACAAAATTAGATATGCAGCAGCGAGCGTGATAAGAAAATCCTTGAATGTGCATTTTTAACATATGGATCTAAACTAGATTTGAGTTTGTTCTAGAGGCAGCAGTGAGCGTAATAAGAAAATCCTTGAATGTGCATTTTTAACATATGGATCTAAACTAGATTTGAGTTTGTTCTAGAGGAGACAAATCTCATCACATTAACCAAAAAGAATTCAAATTGGAGGTCCGTAGTTCGCTGATAGAAGAAGATATTTTCAATGAAAAATCTAGAAAACTCAATCTCCAAATCATGAGGATTCTAGAGGTTTCCGTGTCAGTTTAAGCTCCCTCTATATAGTCTAAAGTATGACCTTTCATTTAGATCAGGAATTGAGCTAAGTTGAGCTCTCAAGTTCTACAAAGGAATCAAGCGCTGAATGAGCCTATAACCCATTCCCGAATATGGATGACAATTGAAGAAGTTCAAAGAAAGATTGAAAATCTAATACGAGCATACACGCCAATTCATCGAGCAAGGCCAATCCAATTCAAATTTTCCACCTTCAGGAAACATTCTTGGTGAAGACCACGAAAAAAAGTAACCTCAAGAACGTGTGTAATCGAAGAAAGTCAATTTGAAGTTTAAATTGAGGTAAGTATCGAATTCATATCTACGGTCTATTTTTCTTCAAATTGAGCATTTCTTTAGTTTAAGAGCATTGAGATGAGTAATTTTGATGAAGACATCGTAAGCCAAAACGTCGTAGATCAAGCTACCCAAGAAAGTTTAATTTGGTGTTTTCGGGTGATTTGCTGACCGAAGACAATTTCTCTAAATTAAGGCCACACACTTAAAGACGTTCCACCAAACTAGTTCATTTAGCTTGAGGGAATAATAAAGAAGAGATTCCCTGAAACCCTTAGAAATGGCTGGCCAATAAGCTTTTTCTAAGTTGAGCTCCAGTGAGGAAAACGATTTTTGACGAACTTTGGAGGAGAATAACTTAAGGTACAGTCCGTAAGAAATCAATCCCTAATTATTCCTTGTGACTTCATTTTTAAGTTTCATGAAGAAATCGAAGGAAATATGCCGTGAATGGAGCTAGAGAGGTGAGGTTTCAAAGAGTGTAACCCATATGTAACAACAAGCAAAGTGTAAGGGTACTTTATACATTTAATTTAAACAATAAATTAAACATAACATAGGTTTTAAATAAAAGAAAAATTGCATTAAAAACAACTACCAACTACTAAATAAAATTCAATGCGTTCTACTACTTTATCATGCCCTATTCTAACATCCATGGCTTTTCTAGCGTTTACCATCATCCGTACGTGAAACTTTACCTTTACCTGGAAAGTATAAGGGTAGCACGTGATTTGAGTATTTTATGAAATACTCAGTAAATCAACTCACGGTTGGGTTTATCAATGCAATCACACACATAACATGATTGAGACCTATCTTAAAACCATCACATGTGCTTGGACTATTTTCAATTTCAGGCAGGGTAGGATGTGTGGTAACTTGTTCTACTAAGCCTACTAACAATTCTACTAAAATTAGTATACAAGTTAGTAACTCGTTCCGCTAGCTCTAGTTTATTAGCTCACACCCTCTCTGTGGAAAAGATTATAAGTAGAAGTTTACAAGTAGGTAACTTGTTCACGTTGAGTTGAATTAATACATGGGAGCAATGTGAGCCATAATTATAGGTGATAAATATAGAGTCCAACAAATAACTTGTTCACGTTGAATTAATACATGTTACTTGCAAGATGTCCTACTATGTTCATACCTACCTATTGCAAGATACACTAATTATTGACTTCTATGGTCGTTTTTTACAATCTTTTCAAGTAAGCATTAGTAGTTGGGAGCGGATGTAGAGTAGGTACCATAGAGAACTACAAATTACCGCCTCTTCTACTTTGTGTCTAACATTTGTCAGTTTTTTAGTCATTTTGTAATTTGTTCACATAATTTTTTTAGTGGTAAGAAATATATATATATATATATATATATAAATATATTTCAATGTTTTTATCTTTTAAATCTGGTTTGTTTTAAACTAAAAAAAATCGTATGTATATTAGTGGGTAATTATTGTTTTACCATTTCGTGGAGTTATTTTGTAGATTAAACAAGCTTTTATTAGCACCCAAATCCTCTTAGGTTCTAATTCGATTTAAGCTTCACTGATTCACTTGGTTTTGGTTTAGCTTTTCATAGTTTCTCATTGTCTAGTCCAATAAAGGCTCTTATCTAGGCGTGATATCATATCACTCAACTCACTGAAGTGCATCTATTTATTAAGGTTCGGTACGAGATCCTAGGATGAACTAGTTAGCTCTTAACTATTTCCTGTGTCATAAATCAATGCATCACAATTTACAAGGTGTGACCTCATTTTAGATCCAACTAGTTCACTACAAGGAATTAGTTGGCAACTCCTCTACTTGTTTCCACCCACGATTTCTTGTGGCACATAAGATAATTTAGGACCACTCTTATGTCTATACTAACTCCCAATCATTTGGGGTTGGGGGAAATAGAATTCCATGCAAATTATGATGGTTACGTCCATGTAGTCCTTAGGTCAAATATGACAAAGTGACCCCATATTCTGGCCGACCATGCAAAAACTCTTAGCAAGCCTTCTAATCATCCCTACATGGTCACAACATCCTATTGATCACTGGTCATAAAATAAAGTGCCGTATAGTGCATATTCTAAACCCTTATCACACTCATATTTCACCTACTTGGCATGGTATCTAGCACATACAAATTAGGTACTCCCCAACATTGATGTTCTCATGATCTCAAAACTATGAAGACGCCAACATCATTGTTTCTCATGATCTTAGAATTAGATATGACAATAACCTTTTTCTTTCTCATAGTCTTAAACATGATCTCAAAACTACACAAAGTGGCGAAAATCTTATTGTTTCTCATAATTTTCAAACAACAAGATTGTTTCTCATGGTCTTATAATTACAAAAAGTGGCGAGAACCTTGTTTTTTCACAATCTCAAACATGGTCTCAAAACTACACAGAATTACAATAACCCTGCTATTTATGATAAGAAACTTGGTTTCAAAACTACAAATATGGGTGACAACCTTATTCCTCATGCTATAAATGGGTTGTAGAATGAGACCAGTACAATTCATAGAGAAGAAAATCTCTACAACATTATACAATAATATTGAGGTCGTGAAATAACATAAAATATCATTTATTGCACATCAAAAGTAATCTAAGCTAGCAATGGTATGTTTTTATTTAAAAATATAAATATTAGTATTATTTTTAGAAATTGAATAGTCAAACATTCTATACTTGGAATACTCTCTAGATCCACAAAATTTTAAACTCCCGCTAAATTTAGTGGTCTTTTCTAGATATAGTTTTCCCATCAAACTATATATACAGCGTCACATTATCAGACAAATTCAAGCAGCCACACCTTAGTTATTGACGAACTTGTAACCTTACAACTCTAAGGCACTCCACAATGGCAGCAGACAAAGGTTTCAAGATCATTCACACCCTTTTCTTACTGATTGCTTGGCAGTGTTGTGCAAAAGTGGTTGCCGCCACCACTTTGGCGATGTCACTGGCGTCGTAAATCTCGATCGACACGACACACAAGCCCCCAGTAGTTGCACCAATTGGAAGTAGCACAAAAGTCCTAGTGGCTGCACCGTTTGGAAGCACCCCTCAAACTTGAGGCTTTAACCTTGGAGGTTGCATCTGTTGGAAGCTTGCTCTAACCTCGGAGCCTGCCGCACTGCACTAGTTGGAAGCATTTCTCTAACCTCGGAGCCGCACTGCACTAGTTGGAAGCATTTCTCTAACCTCGGAGCCTGCCGCACTAGTTGGAAGCATTTCTCTAACCTCGGAGCCTGCCGCACTAGTTGGAAGCATTTCTCTAACCTCGGAGCCTGCCGCACTAGTTGGAAGCATTTCTCTAACCTCGGAGCCTGCCGCACTAGTTGGAAGCATTTCTCTAACCTCGGAGCCTGCCGCACTAGTTGGAAGCATTTCTCTAACCTCGGAGCCTGCCCCACTAGTTGGAAGCATTTCTCTAACCTCGGAAAGCATTTCTCTAACCTCGGAGCCTGCCCCACTAGTTAGAAGCATTGCTCAAACCCTAACTTTCCACCGATTAGAAGTAGCACACAAGCTTGAGAGTAGCATTCCTAACCATGGAGGTTTCTTTGGCTATTAACAAACAAAAACTTAAGTCAAACTAAATAGTCACAAATTCATTATTTCTATTTTTTTTTTAATCCTAAGTGGAATGATTTTCCAACCTTTTTTCTCATATTTAATTTTCTACTAAGTGTTTTTAAAATTAATGGTATGGTTTCACAATCTACTATGTTTGTGAAACCATATGGAATAAATTTGTCATGCATTAATACAAAATGTCCCCAATACATAATTAAATTTTGTTTGTTCACATTTGTTTAAAATCAAACTAAATTAATAAAATTGTTTCTAATTCTATTTTTTTAATAGTTTCAACTGGAATGGAAGAATAAAAAAGGATTTTTACCTGTGTAATTACTTATCACTTCCGATTAATCACTTGTTAGGAATGGAGAGAGAAATCTCTCATTCTATTGAAGACTCTTGTTAAGAATAGAAGGAGAGATCGAATCACTTGTTAGGAATAGAGGAATTGAAGAATCTCGTTGGGAATGATATATAGTGGAGGATTTACTCTTGTTAGGAATGATATAGTGTTACAGATAGAGGATTTACTCTTGTTAGGAATTGAAGAATCTCGTTAGGAATGGAGAGAGAAATCTCTCATTCTATTGAAGACTCTTGTTAAGAATAGAAGGAGAGATCGAATCACTTGTTAGGAATAGAGGAATTGAAGAATCTCGTTGGGAATGATATATAGTGGAGGATTTACTCTTGTTAGGAATGATATAGTGTTACAGATAGAGGATTTACTCTTGTTAGGAATTGAAGAATCTCGTTAGGAATGGAGAGAGAAATCTCTCATTCTATTGAAGACTCTTGTTAAGAATAGAAGGAGAGATCGAATCACTTGTTAGGAATAGAGGAATTGAAGAATCTCGTTGGGAATGATATATAGTGGAGGATTTACTCTTGTTAGGAATGATCGAATCAATGTGTCTTTAAAGTTTACAGTTCAGTAGTAGTAGCTTCATCATCTTCTTTACAAAAAAAAAAAAAAAAACTTCTCCTCTTCACCAAAAAAAAAAAACTTCTCCTCTTCACCCAAAAAAAAAAACTTCTCCTCTTCACCAAAAAAAAAAAAAACTTCTCCTTGCAGTCTCTCATCTAGAGCTTCATCATCTTGTTCACAAAAATCTTCTTCTATGGCATAGTCTCTCATCCAAACTAGTGGTCTGTTATTCCTCGCCTTATTCGAGCTCGGAGAGCTTGCTTTAGCTAAAGAGCCCGAGCCCGAGGAAATATTTTATATATCTGCCGCTTTTATATCATAGATTCTATAAGCTTATCATAACTCTTATCATCTAGCTATTATCTAGCTTAGTTCTCCGAGCTGCCTCCTCTTTTTGTCTCTGAATCAACTCGAGCTCACGATTTTGTTCTCTTCCTTCCGCTACAGCTTCAGAGCTAATCGTCGCTTAGCTTTTTCTACCCTTATCCTATTCTCTTCCAGCATTTTATCGAGCTCTTCTCTCTCTTTGCACGCTTGTTCTTCTTTTTGTCTTGTAGCAGTAAGAGCGGCTTCTTTCTCTTTCTCAAGCTGCACATCAGCGACATCAAACAACGTCTTGCGACCTTCAGAGTTTAGCCTTTCTTCAACATTCTTTTGAATCTAATCCAAATAACTAAATCAAATCTAATCCTAATATCACTTCCCAATTGTATGTTTGGGGTTTGTTTAGACCAATTGTATGTTTGGGGTTTGTTTAGATAACGAGGACCCAATTCTAGGTTAACATAGTTTTATACCTATACTATAAATAAGTTCTTTAATATAATTAATTCACGTTCTCCTTTGATTTTTAAACATCTTAGTTCTTTGATTTTTAAGTCAAGCATCTTAGTTTTGTTATTTCACAAGTATGTAGGGTTTGTTGTTTGTTTTCAAGGTCCTATTTTATGTTTTAACGAATGCTATATTATCATCCATCATGAAAAAAAATAATTTATCAATTTTTAATGAGAAATTGGAGCGAGATCCTATCAATTTTTAAGAATAAGAAATAGAAGACTTCCTAATAGAAGTGAAATCCTTTAAATAGGATACAACTATAACTCATACCTAAAAAGAAAAATATACAACTAACTAAATTTAATAGAATATACTATTAATCAAATATTAACCTAAAATATATACTAATCAATTCAATAAAAGAAAAAATATTAACATATTACGAATATCTCAGATATATTCTATAACTAATTATTATAATATATTTTTTAAATATTATATCTTAATAATAATAAATTAAATTATTATAATCATAAACTTTTCCCTTTTTTTAAAGGGCGATGAATATTCATTATTCAAATTAATGAACTAAATGAGATGTTATACAAGTGAAAGAAAAAGACAGTTATATGAGTGAAAGAAAACATAGATGGAAGAGAGCCCTTTATCCCAAGATTGGTTGACTAGTTATCCTGTCTTGAAGCGGACTCGACGATGAGGGCATCTCCGAAGGGCGAGCGATTTGGTGATATTTCTGATTGGCTTTCTTGTGTTTCTAATAAGTTGTTTGTTGAATTGTATACATAATGAGTTGGTTTAGATCAATCCTAACCGGATGATTACGAATTACTTGTATATTCGATATTAATAATTAATAGGATTAATAGTAATAAAAAATATTATATTAACCTCTACAAAAATGGACATGATTCTCAAATCTAAGGTATTAGTCAAACAGGTACGAATTAAAAGTCATTCCTCTACGGTTCTTTTTCTATTAATTTAAACTCCACAAATAAGCTACCACAAAGAAGCTATGTTTGTAATTTTGTAAGGTTTCAATTTTGTTCTCCGACAATTTTATATTGTTGCTCTTCGCCATTTTGCTCTCCCATCCACAGCCGCTGACCTAATTCATTCTCTTGAAATGTTCCTCCGCCGCCATTGAGCCATAGCGATAGTGGTCAAACAAATTAACTAAGCGTCTATTTAAGACATCCAATAAGGTGGAACTGAAAGACATTTGTGTGCGGCAGTGGTCAAACAAACTAGCTAAGCGTCTGTTTAAGACATTCAATAAGGTTGAACTGAAAGACATTTGTGTGGGGCGGTGGTCAAACAAACTAACTAAGCGTCTATTTAAGACATCCAATAAGGTTGAACTTAAAGACATTTGTGTAGTCAAACAAACTAAGGTTGAACGGAAAGACGTCTATTTAAGACATCCAATAAGGTTGAACTTAAAGACATTTGTGTAGTCAAACAAACTAAGGTTGAACAGAAAAACATTTGTGATTCAAAGTTGAATTGTCAGATAGAATGATTCCAAAACTAATACATCAATTCATTCTTACTTTATAGGGAAAGAGAGAAAAATAACCTAACTTAATTTTATTCCAAACGGGATCTTTTTTTTTTCCCACATTTTTCATCAACGAGTACTAGTTGATGGGAGAAAGCCATATGTACCATATGTGAATTACTGCAATTATTGGTAGCATTATGTTTTGCATTCGAAAAAATACCGTACTGGATCTAGTTAATTACGCCCGAATTTTGTAATGGAATAGAGTGCTATACTCTTCGGAAGCACATACCCAAAAAAAATATATATATATATATATATATAATGATTCAAAACTAAGCCTGGTCAAACACAAGATTTTGGGTTGAATTCAACTAACAGCCAAACAATTTATTGAAAAGTTAAAAGGCTATGACTGTAATTTCATTAAAAAACTATTCCGTTCTTCAAAAATTTTGTACAGCCGTGGCTTAGCTCTGCTGTCTACAGTCGTCGACCCAGTTCCGACTGCTTTACAGTTACCGAGAACTGATACATTTGTAACTTCTTTAGGTCGTAGTGTTCCTTTGCCGCCTCCGAGTCATGACAATGGTGGTCAAACAAACTAAAATTTCAGCGGCTGTATTTAAGAATTTAAAGATAATACATGAATTTATGTATAAGAGAGATGTCAAATGCTTTTAATTTAACACTATGTTTGACGATGGATTAAAACAACGTTTAAGTCGATTTTTAGAGAACGATAAGTGTGTTTATTGGATGAGCCATGTCGATTTCAATATTTTCTATTTGTGTCTTATTTTTTATTGGGATTATAATAAATCAAAATAATATTAGCTATATTGTATAAATTGAAACTTGTTATAATAACTTTTAACTCCGAAAAAATATCACATCTAATAGTTTTATATATATATATATATTTTTTTTTAATAGAGTTGTAATGATCTAATTAGATTAAAGAAATTAATTACTAATTACGTTAACATTTAAAATATTCAATCAAAAAGTAATTTATATTTTAGATTGATAGAAGTTGGAGATTAATGAGAGATGGTGCATAGTTTGTTATTACTTATATCTTACATCATCCTTTTCATTTATCTTGATTTTGTTCTAATTATTTAGGTTTTTTTTTGGGTTAGAAATTAAATACCAAAAATATTTTACTTATTACAAAATCAAATGAGTGTGACGATCTTAAATTTTTACATATTCAGAGTTACTACTAATGCCTCATGCTCATCTCTAATATGGAAATATAACTCATAAAATGAACATCATTTATTACATAAACTCCGAAAACGCTTAAAACAACTTTTCTCTTGAAAACACGACCATGGTCTTAAGTGTTTAAATATGAAATACTGAAATTGAGAAGAAAAAACAAACAAATACAAAATAATTTAAAATGATGAAATGCAAAACAATCTATTCTAACCTAAGACTAAGAATTTAAATATGGGTCTACCTTATGCACGTGCCATAATCTCTACTCGTGATGCCACCGTCCTCCATACACGTGTGCCTTGCCTTTACTTGAAAAATGATGTGGCACACGACTTGAGTATTTTGAAGAATACTGAGTAAGTGGCCCCAATACAGGGGACCATGCAAATGCAAACACATACAATCATGATTTAGGGACCTATCTCTAGCTCATCTAGGGGTGTCCTCTAGTCTCGAACAAATTGGATGTGTAGTACTTCCCTACACAAGACGCACACGTGCGAATGTGGATCCCTAGGGTGCTCGCACACCCTCTGGACCCTCTGGTCAAGCTAATCTGTAGTGATGAACGGAGGTCAGCGGAAGCTCATAGTGTCATGCACCTTATGAACACCTTGCTCATCATACTGGGTGCAATCACACTCATAATTATACTGTGCACACTCATCATCCGTAGGGGAATTATCCCTATGCTTATTTACATACAATATGCATGAGGTCCCCCTAATGTCCATCTTATCATCTCTTCTGACACAACCCTCTAGTCTCATCTCTTTGTTACATTAAGTAACACATACTCGTAGATATTTATATTAATATCATTTTCATGCTCTTAGGGTTGTGTCCTATGTCGTTCTAACGATATGATGTAATATGGCACTCATCATCATATACTATACTCAATATGAAAAACATCATCATATTAAGGTAAACATCATGCAATCATCATACTCATCATATTGCCATAAAGTGCATCAAACATATCAAGTATGTCATTCATTGAAATATCTATACTACGCACATCATCAAGCATCATAACTCATACATCATCATAAATCATACATCACCATAACTCACACATCATCATATACTCATACATCATCATAGCTCACACATCATCATGTACTCATACATCATCATATACTAGTATACAGCATCATACGATACAGCTCATACATCATCATAACTCACACAATTTTTAGCCTATCCTATAGTAAGACCACTTAAAGTTGATGTCATGAATTTATCCTTAACAAAGTTCAATTTTGTCCTTTGTATCAAAGTCAACCTATGTGAATCCATGACATCAATTTTAAGTTCAATTGTCTACATTTTACCATAGTCCATAGGTTAGATTTCATGCGAGTATTAGAAACTTTGCATGAGTAAAGTCTTTGAATATTATATATAAATATATATATTAAAGATCTCATTTTTCTTTTATTACTACTATTTTTCTAGAAAATATAATAACGGTTATATGAAAGAATTTGATGGAGTTATTTGAAGTTGGAGTATTATCTGCTTACTTGCCATCTGATATTTCAAAATTCAATTATTTTTTCATCATTTATCCTCTGTAATTCTTATTCTTAGAAACCAAGTTGTGTTAGTCTTTTTTTCGATTCGAATCGATTCTTGAATTGCACACAAAATAATAGACTTTTATCTTTCACTCTCCCCGTATTTACTCTGTTTTATCTTAATTTTCCCTTTTTCATCTATGTATTTATTCGGTTAAATTTTTCATTTTTACTGTGCTTCATCTCATATGTATTTATTTTAGTTCGTGAATTTTTCCTTTTTTTACTTGATATATTTTATCTTCTAAATTTGTCACAGATATTCTTGGCCAATTTTAGTCGCTAATAGATTTACTCGACTCAATCTTATTGATTTGAGAGTGATTTCTTATAACACGTGAGTGATTTCCTATAACACCGACAATGCTAACTCAAATCTAATTTTGAATAATTGGATAACGGGAAGGACTATTTTGACATGATTTCTTGTAACTCATGAAATTCTAACTATAAAGGTAAGGAGATTTGAGATAAGATTTACTGAGCAAAATCTCTCTCAAGTTAAATTTGGAATCTGGGTGAACCAACCATTTTCATCAAAGTAAATCTGACATTTTGTTTTATCTTGTTTTTGTTGTTATATTTCCTTTTGTATTTGTAAAAACTGTGAGAAAAAGGTTGGTTGAGGAGAGACAAATGGAAAAGTGAGAGATCTTTAAAGAGATCATTACTAGGGGTGTACATGGTCCGGGTTGGGTCGGGTTGGGGGATTTTTTTGACCCAACCCAAAAGTTCGGGTTGATTGGATTGGTAACCCAACCCAACCCAAAATTTTTCTCAACCCAACCCACCCCAACCCTCTATTTTCGGGTTGGGTTCGGGTTGGGTTGTCAATTTTTTTTTTTGAAGTTTTATTTATCTACAAATTGTAAGTATTCCGATACAATTTTCGATAAAATATTTTAAAAGTTCTCAAACAAACACAAAACAATTTATAATTATTGACAAAAAAAAAAAAAAACAAAAAAAACAAAAAAACAAAAAAACAAAAAATAAATAAATTTAATAAAAAATAACGAGCGAAAATTGTAATATATTAACATAGTTCAATATTGTCATAAAACTAAATGTATAGTACGTATAGATTATAATTAATAAATCTTTATATTATATAATAAATAATATATTTTAAAATAATATAAAATGTATTAATAGTTTTTATATATTAATAGTTATATGTTAGTTATAGTTTATTCTAATGTGTTTTAAAAAGAGTAGGAAATATTAAGATATTTAAAAAAAAAAAAAAAATATATATATATATATATATATATATATAAAATTAAACAAAGACGGAGAAATTAATACCACTCTGGCAAACCCATTAATATGAAAGGATCTTCCTAATATTTTTATATATTTTATTTGGCTCGGGTCAACCCGAGTGTTTTGCCCATGAACCCGAAACCGAACCGATTCAGTTCGGGTTCAGAAAAATGAACCCAACCCTATCCGAAATACTAATCCAACCCAACCCAACCCTTATAGTTCGGGTTGGGTTGGTCCGGGTTGTTGGGTTGCCCGGTTGAATGTACACTCCTAATCATTACCATTTCTTTTTCATATTTTTTATTATTATTTTTATTTATTTATTATTATTTTTGCATTTTTTTTAAAGAAAAAAAGAGAATCAAATAGGGAGAAAGATGGAAGATTGTGAACAAAATTAAAAGAAGGAAAAGAAAAAGAAAGATTGAGAAAGTGGTCAACTGTTTTAAATGGGTTGTATGTTTTAAATGGGTTGTATGAAAATAATGTTATAATGAAGGTATATAAACATTTGTATGAAAATAATATTATTACAAACATACATAAACATTTCAAGACTTTACTCAGTTCCCATGAAGTCTAGCACATGGACCATTGTAAATTAGAGAAATAATTTTGGAGAAGTTCAAACATGAACGTGATGTCATGGGGCCACCTAGATTGACTTGGATTTTAGTGTAAAGAATCGAACTTTCATCAAAGATAAATTAGTGACAACAGCCTAAACTAATCACATAAGTGACCTTGTGGAACCTGCATGCACCATAATATTTTTTATGTTATGCTTGTCGATTGTAGCATGTTATGACTAAAATGAAATGCTATGTAAGAATGCTATTTAAAAATGATGTAATAGACTATGTGATGTTTACGATGTATACATAGTGCATGTATGGAATATTCAAGGATGAAGTGAGAAAAAAAATGACGTTAATACTATGTTTTGAATGAAAATCATGGGGAACTCATGCATGTATGTATGCCATGTGCATCGAGATACTTCCTTGTGTAGCTTCGATATACATGTTCCCCATGATTTCATGGGGTCTTTCCTTTTCTGTGGCGTCTGTCAACGTGTAACGTATTAAGCTCGAACATGTCAGGCCTAGGGGATACGTATATGAGTCCGCCTTGTAGGTCCATGTGCGTATACATGGGCCATGTGTAGGGATGCACCACACATCCAACCCTGCCCGAAACTGAAAATAGTCCAACCACATGTAATGGTTTTAAGATAGGTCTCAATCATATTATGTGTGTGATTGCATTGCTCAGCCAACAAGTGGGGTGATTTACTGAGTATTTCATAAAATACTCAAGCAATGTGCTACCCTTATACTTTTTAGGTAAAGGTAAAGCTTCCACGCACGGATGACGGTAAATGCATGAAAGGCCATAGAAATCAGAATAGGGCATGATAGGGAAGTAGAATGAATTGAATTTCATATAGTAGTTGATAGATGTTTTTAATGAATTTTTTTTTTTTTTTTAATTATTATTTAAAGAATATGTTATCTTTACTTTATTGTTTTGAATTAAATGTATAAGTCCATAGCTTTATTTTATAATTATTTATTAAGTACTTCCGCATATGAGATTAAAGCGTTTAACGGCAAGAAGTTAATTTTGAGGAGGTTTTCACGCTTGTGGCTAGACTGGAGAGTGTAAGGTTGACATTTCCTTCACTATTCTTCTTCAACTTAAACACCAACTTTAAACCGATAGGCTTGTGTCTGAACGGTAAGTTAGTTAGTGTACACGTCTTGTATTTGTCAATGGCTTCAAGCTCTTTTTGCATGGCATCTTGCCATATCGTCTCAGTTGCTGCCTCAAGGTAGGTTGTCGGCTCCTCGGCCACGAGCAACATTAACTCATCAAGATCAAATTTTTCTTCAACTGTACTAGCATAAATTTTAGCAAGAGAAAGAAACTTCTTTGGTCCATCCTCTATTATGGATCCTCCTGTGCTCTCGCCTGAGTTCTCTTATTCTATTGAGTCTATCACGCCTTTTGATGTCATCGATGATGACACGTGTGGACTCGTTGGTGTTGCTTTAGGGGCACTTTCTAAGTCTATCGCATCTCCCTCTTCTTCCACAGTAGTAAACTATGTAACAGTCTGCTTGGTATCACCAACACTACACCAATCCCACTTCTTTTGTTCTTTGAATACCACAACTCTACTTACGCGAATTTTCTCATGTTGCGAATCATACAACCTGTGTACCTTGGTCCCATCCTCTACACCAAAATACATAAGCTTTTGGCTTCTGTCATCAAGCTCTTTGATATATGGCTTTGTCGTCTTAAGATGAGCTATATAATCGAAGACTCTTAGATACTTGAAGTGAGGTGTCTTGACGAACCATGCTTCATAGGGGGTGCGATTGTCTAGCGCCTTTGTCAGTAAACGGTTTAGAAGATAAACTGCATGTCCAATTGCCTCACTCCAGAAAATCGTCGGGACATGCATGCTCTTGAGTAAGCTTCTTGCAGTATTCACTATGATGCGGTTTCTTTGTTCGACCACACCGTTGTGTATGGTGCGGTGGGTTGACGCTTGATACCTTCCTCTTCGCAAAACTTTGAGAAGTTTTGGGATAAGAACTTTCGACCTCGGTTGGTGTGTAAATTTTTCAGTTTGTGATCAGAACCGTTTTCAACGAGTCTTTTGAAATTCTTGAACGAACATCATCGTAAAGACCCGAGTTTTATTTATTCAAAACATAGTTAAACATAAGTTTTTACATACATACTAGTAATATAATAAAGTAATGAATAAATAGGCTAGTTCGAAAACACAAAATACGAAGCAGACACAAAAGGTTAACACAAAATATAGAAAGTTAAATACGGGATTGATCTATGGTCCTCATTCCAAAGTTTGCTGCCATCCATGGCTGGCAGCTAGTTACCTGAAAAAAATGATACACATGGAATGAGTAAAACAAACTAAATAGCCTACTTGTAGGCTCTTAATCATGACCTTGAGCTTGTATAAGACTTTTTTTTTCTTCCTGGAACTATACTTTATGGGTTATCATATCATGCGTCGTATTTTAGCCCTGAAAACTTTTTCAGAGTAACCCTTACTTCTCTCTCGTGGGTGTATAGATGGTGTCGTCATAATCATGGCATCCTGCTTGCAAATCATGATGTAAGACATCTCATTTAGGTGAGGGGAATAATAGGCCCATCATGGTATCCTGCTCAAGGTACACATAGTAGGGTACCCCACTTAAAGAAGAATAGGGGCATTGTCGTACACCTCGTGATGGGAGATAATGTTACTCTGGGCATGGATCCTAGCAACTTATTAAGCATGTTATTTGCATTAAACTAGGTGTTTTCTTGACTTATTGGTGATCCTAGGTTTTATGCATAATGTCTGGGGTCATGCTTGGAGCTTAAGAGTGCTTCCTAGGAATAGCCCAACATGACCTTGTGAATGTAGAATATTGTCATCGACCAAGGGTACATGTGGAGAATCCCTTATTTGATGGATACCTCATTAGTCATTCTAGGAGGTAAAGTCGCATGGATCGTGATGAACGTTTTTTTCCATATCTTGGTTTCACTACCTAATATTTTTCAATGACTCCCAAACTTCACTGCCTTATACAACCTCCTGAGATAAGGATTCATGCAACATTTCATAATATTTGGAGGTTGTTTAAGGCCTGAACGGTAGATAATTTTTCTTAGGGGCATTATGGTCATTTTTTACCATTACTTGGTTTTCTTACTTGAGTTTTTTCTTAGGTTGTTTAAGTCCAAGGTGGCTACTTACCTCCTTTCGGGTGTTTAGGATCCTATTTCTTGAGTTTCTGGTACTCATTTTCCTCCGAATTTTTTGTAGTAGCTTCCTTAATGAATATAGTTTCTGGAATTATTGAGAATTTTGTGAGAAATAACCCGAAAGGAGTTTATTTGGAAAAGCTAAAGAGGGGAAGAAACCACTGCGTGGCATTCCTCCTTCGTCTGAAAATGGAGTCCACCAACCCATTTCAGAGATTTTCTCCCCTCGATTCCTTCATGAAACTTGAAGATAAATTGTCAAGGAAGAGTTTGAGATAGATATCTCACCTGCTCATGAACTACAGCGTAAGTTACAAGCGTTCAAAGTCGGGGGAAAACTAATTTTGTCACTATAGTAAGCCTAGGAGGTTTTATTATTGGTTAGGACGATGGAGGCGCCATCAGGTCATGCCTCCACCAGAGATCTTCCTTATATTTTACTTAAACTAAAGGAATAATTCTTAAAAGATATCTGGGCGTGGTTGAAGTGAATTTTGAGTTCTTTCTCTCGGTTTGCAACTCTTTTTTTTCTATTGGGCAGCTCGAACTAGGCCATGCTAGGCCTCGACTTCTTCATAAAACATACTCCATTTAGTCCCCTCAAGCTATTAGAATCATCAATTTTAGGTATTAAGAGTCGTAAGCAAGATTTTGAATTTCTTCCCCAAATCTTACCCGATATTGAATTTCTTCGATTAGGCTCGTTCCTAAGGTCATCTCCCCTCGCACCCTTCATCGAAAATGATCCTAAAGTTTGTAGAAATTGAATCATATAGGATTTGTCCGACGAATATATCTGTAGCCTCAGATCGTTTTTGAAGCTTCCTTCCTTCACCAAACCTTTGGGTAATCCCGTTTAGAACATGCAGGAACAAGTTTGAGAAAGGAAGATGGACAGTAGATTCTTAATTTGGAGTAATCGGTGAATACTAAACTAAAAATCTAAACGCTCATATCACTCGATTAAGGTCTTTATTGTCCATGGTCCTCATTGCAATGTTTGCTCCCATCCACGACCAGCTCCTAGTTACCTGAAAAAAAATGATAAACATGAAGTGAATAAAACTCAGTAAGTAGCCTACTTGTAGGATCTTAATCGTGACCTCGAGCTAGGATACAACTTCTTGTTCATTTTCAGGAACTATACTTTAAGGGTTATCATATCATGCATCCTATTTTAGCCCTGAACACTTTTCTAGAGTAACCCTTACTTCTCTCCCCATGAGTGCATAGGTGGTGTCGTCATAATCGTGGCATCTTGCATGCAATTCGTGATGCAAGGCATCTCATTTAGGTGAGGGGAATAATGGGCCCATCGCTCATGGGCATCCAATCTAAAGAGGAATAGGGGCCTCATGGTACACCTCGTGGTAGGAGATAATGGTTACTCTGAGCATGGATCCTAGCAACTTATTACGGATGTTATTTGCATTAACCTAGGTGTTTTCTTGGAATCTAGGTAATCCTAGGTTTTATGCATAATGTCTTGGGTTAAGCTTGGTATTTAAGAGTTCTCTTTAGGAACTGCCTAACGTGATCTTGTACACCTAGAATCTTGTCAGTGACCAAGGGTACATGTGGAAAATCCCTTATTTGATGGAAAATCCCTTATGGATCGTGATGAATTTTCCCCATATCTTGGTTTCGCTACCTAATGTTTTTCAATATCTCCCAAACTTCACTACCTTATACAACCTCGTGTGATAATGATTCATGCAACATCTCATAATATTTGGAGGTTGTTCAGGGCTTGAACCATAGGTAGTTTTCCTTATGGGCATTATGGTCATTATGGTCATCATGGTCATTTTTCACCGTTATTTAGTTTTCCTACTGAACCTTATCGAATGACCACCAAAATTCATATATAATCTTAATATGTTATAATATGCAGAGCATTAAAATTTCATAAGCAGCTGAGTTTATTTAGCGGGTTATTTTAACGTTACCTAAATCTCCTGTAATTTGATTGGTCCGGGGTCTTAGCTCACGGTTCTTTGGATTTTTCTTTCATGCAACCTTGAATACATTAAATAAACACCATAAGTCTAAATTATCATCCACCTAAGAATAAATGAAGTTTTATTCTTTTGTAATGTGATATGAATTGCAACATCTTGTTATAATATGAATAATATTTTCTTCACTGAAGTTTATATTGCAAGATTGATATTACTTGCCCTTATACTTAGTGATTTTAAGTGCCTAGACAAATTAGAAGTGATAAAATGACAAAATTGTCCCTATTAAGTATGTAAGTTAAAATACTTAAAAGATCTTGTATGAAACTTATTTTTATGGTTAAGAATTATTATAAAATATCTTAAAGTAACTAGAGAATGTTTATGACCCAAACAAAGACGGGTGAATAATGGCAAAAATACTTCTTCTATGCTTAGATATTTTATAGGTTAGATGGACTCTAAATGACTTAAGAATCTATATTAGGCATAATTATAATGATATGAAAAACTATATAAGATTTCATCGTAATTAGATCAAGTTTAGATCCTAAACCACGATTGGGGTGGAAAGAGACAAAAATACACTTATGACCTCGTGATGTTTCTAAGTCTTTATCAACGAACTCGAAATTTATATGAGACTCATTTATAAAACTATAGATGACTATATATGACTTCAAATTTATTAAAACATGTTAGAGTATACTACTAGGATAGAAAATTATGAAAATAACCCTAATGATTCTTTTATAAACATTCATCGTTTTTATGAACTCCAAGTGACATGATATGTCTTAGGATGCTTATTTAGTATACTATTAAAGATTCATGCATGTGATTATAATTTTTTTTTATAGGTATGACCTTTGTGCTTGAAAGAACTTACAAACATAAGATGTTGCTCTAAGGTGAAGAACGAAGTAAGATAGGTTAGTCCCCAACAAAGAAAAACTCTAGTCCTAAGCCACTAAGACTACTAGGTTCTACTCTAACCATAACCTAAGTCACCCTAGACTTTCCACCATGATATGCATTATAATCACATGTTTTCCTCGCCTAGATCAGATGCCCTACACATGTTTTTTGTAAGACATTATGTCCATGTTTCTTGCCGGTTTACCCTACCTATGTTTCTTGCAGATATTCTAACCATGTTTTGTTTGGAGCATGTCATATTTCATGTTCTCCTAGGCAGGATACCCTACCCATATTACAGGAAACCTGCCCATGTTTAGTTTGATGATGTCGTGCCCATGTTTAGTTTGAAGATGTCATACCCATGTTTTTTTTTTCCCCCTATGCTGGATAGAATTTCTTTTCTTTAGGTCTTCACCGGAGTAGTTTTTCACCAGGACAGAGTTAGGTACAACGATTGACCAAGTTTCATGACTCATGACCCATAATTTAGGACCAACGTCCTCATGATAAGAAACCATAATAAGTTCTTGGTCAAGTCATAGAGAGACTACCTTAGCATCTACCATGAACACCATTAAGAATTGATAAGTAAGCTACCTATTGAGTTTTATTCAGACGTGGAAATCACTACAAGGGGAGTAAGATTCGGATTACCTTGTTAATCGGATATCTCAAGGCAAGAACATTGTTTGAGATTCGAATCACTCCACAAGCAAGATTGATCATGTCGAGCTTGAATGATTCTACATGCAACCTAAACTACATAGAATTGCAAATAAACTTAGCCATTGGCTAAAGAAAAGCACAAATGCTCCTTCTATATTTTTGAAGTCTACTTACAAATACAACCTACATGGCTTTATATAGCCTCAAAATGAAACTATTAAAGGCATTCCAATAGTTGTAACATTCATACTTAATGGTCATAATTAACCATTATGTAATTGTAACCTAAAGTAACTAAAAAGTCTTAAATTACATGAATAAAATACAATAACTCCAAATTACTCTAAATTGTAATCCACAAAAAATTTATAACATGAAACTTCATTCTTCTTCAACGTGGCATGAATTGAAATATCTTTTGATAATTTCAACAATATTTTCTTCACATATTCATTGAGTATATTGTATGATTGATGTCTCTTTGTTCATATAATTTATAGTTGGTTTTAACAAGTTTTTCACTTAAGAGTTAGTAGTTGGTCGACGTTGGGAGTGGATGTAGAGCAACTGCCACAGAGAACACATCCTACAAATTATAGCCTCTTCTCTTTTGTGATAATTTTTGTAAATTTTTTAGTCATTTTGTAATCAGTTCACGTTTACTTTACTTTAGATGTAATAAATATATATATATATATATATATATATATATATATATATATATATATATATATATATATATTATGTTTTATGTTTTTATCTTTTAAATCTTTATTTGTTTTAAACTCAAAAAATCCTATCCTATATTATTTGATAATTATCATTTTACCATTCAAAGAGTCATTTGGTAGCTTAAACAAGTTTTTGTTAGCACCCAACCCAAACATTCAAACCTTTGGTTTCTTAGATTCTAATCCTATCTGGCTTTACTCTTTCACTTGGTTTAACTTTCCACAATTTCTCAGTATCTAGATCAAGAAAGGGTCGATATCATATCACTCAACTCATTGAAGTGCATCTATTCATCAGGGTTCAATACAGGATTCTAGGATGAATTAGTTAGCACTTAACTATTTCTTGTGCCATAAAATCAATGTATCATAATCTTTTAGGTGCGACCTCGTTCTAGATCCAACTAGTTCACAACTAGAGATTACTTGACAACTCTTTATAGGCCAACCCTCATGTTTGCCAACTACTATGCATCCATGTTAGCCATCCTCTACTTGTTTCCACCCATGATATTCTTGTGGCACAGAAGCTAATCTAGGAACACTACTCTATCTATACTAACTCCTAATCATCGGGGGTGGGAGGGGAAATAGGCTTCCATGCAAATTATGATGGTGACGTCCATGTAGTACTCTAGTCAAATATGAGGAAGTGAACCCAATACTCTTAACAAGTATCCTAATCATCCCCAGATGGTCACAACATCCTACCGTATGCTATTGATCACTTGTCATGAAATAGAGTGTCGTATAGTGCATAACCTAAACTCTTATCATGTTCATGTTTCACCTACTTGGCATGGTATCTAGTACAGACTTTGCAATGTTGTCATTTCTCATGATCTCAAAACTATGAAGGCACCAACCTCATTGTTTCTCAAGGTCTCAGAATTAGAAATGGCAATAACCTTTTTCTTTCTCGTAGTCTCAAACATGATCTCAAAACTACGAAGAGTGGCAAAAATCTTATTGTTTCTCATCATTTTCAAACTACAAAATTATTTCTCATGGTCTTATAATTACAAAGAGTAGCAACAACCTTGTTTTTTCACCTCTCAAAACTACATAGAATTAATATAACCTTACTATTTATCATGCAACAAAAGTGGTTTCAAAACTACAAAGGTATGTTGTAACCTTAATCCTCATGCTATAAATGGGTGGTATGAATAAGAAAAGTCATCCAGTCAAGGAGAAGAAAATCTCTACTATTATACAATAATATTGAATTCATGAAATAACATAAAATATAAATTTATTGTACATCAAAAGGTTTTGACCTTAGGCTAACAATGGTATGTTTTTATTTAAAAATATAATTATTCTTAACGATCCTTAAATGAAGGAAGGGAGAAATTAGAAATTCAATAGTCAAGCATTCTATACTTGGAATAATCTCAAACCCACACAATTTAACACCCTTTCTAAACTCGGTGGTCTTTTCTAAATATAGTTTTCCCATCAAACTATATATAGAGCTTTCCATAGAAAAATTCGAGCACCCATACCTTAGTCATTGCTACTCTTCCTCATTTGTGAAACGAGCTTGTAACCTTACAACTTTTAAGACAATCCACAATGGCTGTAGGCAAAAGTTTTAAAGCTCTTTTACACCCTTTTCTTAGTGATTGCTTGGCAGTATTGTGTGAAAGTGGATGCCACTTTTGGTGATGTCACTGGTGTCATACATCTCGATCATCAATTTTCATTTCGTGCCTTTGGATCACATGACACACAAGCCCTAGTGGTAGCACCGTTTGGAAGCGTCGCTCTAACCCTCGGGGTTGCATCAGATGGAAGCGTCGCTCAAACCCCAAGAATAGCACCAACTGGAAGTAGCACATAAGCTTGCAGTAACACATAAGCTCGAGTGTAGCATTTCTAGGCATGGATGTTTCTTTGGCTATTAACAAAGAAATATCTAAGGCAAACTGAATGACTATTTTTGTAGACAAATTCATTATTTCTATTTTCTTTTTCGAAATTGATGATGTTGGTTCACAATCTCCTAAGTAAGATCATAACCATGAATTTATCGATAAATTAATATAAAATGTCTAGAATTATAATTAAACTCCACAAATAAGAAATGGTTGAAACTCTTAAGGTTTCAATTTTGTCCTCGGGACTTGGTTAATGCTTCTTTATAGCCACTAGCCACGATACATTTGTAATTGCTTTAATTCAAGTGTTCCTCCGAAAAGAAAGATAATGCTTACCGTAGAAGGACTAATCAGTTAGTTATTTCTTTCATCGTCCCAAACATGGCAATATTAGCACAGTTATTTCTTTCATCGTCCCAAACATGGCGATATTATTAGCACTGATGGTACGTAAATGTAACTCGTTCATCAAATATGTTCAAACAACTATTTAGAGTTTCTAGAGCTCCTTGTAAGGCTTGTTGGAAAACCGGTGCGATTAATGGCTTTTTGTTGTTCCAAATGAATAGTTTCATTTTATATTTTTTAATTATTCAAAAAGTTGAATTAATCAAATCCATTCCCTCCAAACTGAAGTGATTTTGTTAGGTTTGATTGAATTTAGGTTTGATTTAGTTATTTGATTTTGATTTCATTATTTTCTTTGTATTCTGTAATGTTATATAATAGCCAATTTCATTCTTGTTATATAATAGCCAATTTCATTCTTGAATCGAATGTGAAAGCCGAGCTATAGAGTATTAACCTTCCCGAAACAAGTGGATGCTATAGGCTGAGATATAGCATGTAGCACAACATTCCATTGTGGACATTTGGGCTTGGCTTTAAGGGAGAAGATATTGAGCCATTTGGGCTTGGCTTTAAGGGAGAAGATATTGAGCTTGGGACTGAGATATGGACATTTGGGCTTTAAGGGAGAAGATATTGAGCAACTTTGACATGGTAGATATGGACATTTGGGATTTAAGGGATTAAAGACTCTTCAGCAAAAGAAGATTGTGGATGGTGGATGGTGGATGGTGGATGGTTTATCACACCTCAAGTCTAGACTGTGTAAAAATTGTCGGGTGGGTAAGCAACAAAGGCACTTCTTTCCAAAAAGAAGCACATGACGAGCTTCAAAAATTCTCCAATTGGCGCATGGCGCATGTTGATATTTGTGGACCGATCAAACCCATCTCAAACAGCAAGAAAAGGTAATTTGATTACTTTCACATAAGACTTCCACAAAAACATGGGTTTATTTCTTAATAGACAAATCATTTTAAAAACTTTAAGATTCATGTTGAGAAGGAAACAAACTCTTTTGTTAAAGCCTTTTAAACTAATCGAGGAGGAGAGTTTACATAACAAGAATTCACCAATTTATGTGATGTAAATAGTATACATAGACAACTGACGGCTGCATACACGCCACAAAAGAACGAAGTTGCAGAACGAAAAAATAGAACTATTATGAATATGGTTCATAGTATGATTTCAGAAAAGAAAATTCTGAAAAGTTTCTGGTCTGAAGCAGTCAACTGGAGTGTGCATGTACTGAATCGAAGTCCAACATTGACGGTAAAAAATAAAACTCCAGAAGAAGCTTGGAGTGGAGTCAAGCCTTTAGTCGAGCATTTTAGAGTTTTTGGATGCATCTCTCATGTTCATGTGCTTGACAGTAAAAGAACTAAGTTGGATGATAAGAGTTTGAGTTGTGTTTTGTTGGGAGTTAGTGAAGAATGAAAGGCTTACAAACTCTATGATCCAACTTCACAAAGGATCATAACAAGTAGGAATGTTGTATTCTAGAAAGATAAGAGTTGAGACTGGAATAAGACCTATGAAGAATCTATTATGTGCGATCTGGAATGGGGTGATCAAGAGAAGGCAGCAGATGTGTTCGATGAAAATGAACAAGGGAGCAAATCTGATATAGAAGTTGCAGAGGAAAATATTTCCTCTGGCTCTTTGGCTGAAGCAAGCTCTCCTATCTCGAATAAGGGGAAGAATAGGAGACCACCCGTCTGGATGAGAGACTATACAACAGGAGAAGATCTTTCTAAAGAAGATAATGAAGCTCACTGGGCCATGTCTACCACTACTGATCATGTAAACTTTGAAGACGCATTGAAGAGTGAGAAATGGTGGCAAGCCATGGATCTGGAAATGGAAGCAATGAACAGAAATGACACGTGGTAATTGATGGAGTTACCTGAGGGCAGAAAGAAGGTTGGAGTAAAATGGATTTATAAGATGAAATTCAATGAAAATGGGGAAGTCAACAAATACAAGGCTAGGCTTATAGTAAAGGGGTGTACTCAACAGCATGGGGTAGACTATACTGAAATATTAGCACCTGTTGCGTGCATGGAGACAATTCGTTTTGTGGTAGCACTTGCAGCTCAAAGAGGTTGGTCCATTTATCAGGTGGACGTGAAATCTGCATTTCTATATGGTGATTTGAATGAAGAGGTCTTTATGGAGCAACCTTGTGTATATGTGCAAAAGGGACATGAGCAGAAGATTTGCAAGTTAAAGATTTACAAGAATGAAGAGGTCTTCGTGAGTAACTGGTAATGGAGCGTTACATTCTCCTTTTTTTGCTAGTTATCGTTGTCACTTCTCCTCCGGTGACTTTGTATGGTGATGACATTTGTTTCAGCATCCTACCTCTGATACTAAATGTTGGATTTGACCCATGATTGAAAATTTTCGAAACATGTAAAAGAGGCAAAGAAAAAACTTGAGGGGAGACAGCGTTTGGAACAAAGTAATCTTAAGCACTTAGCTTTCAAATTCTCTTTTGTTGTTGTATTGATGTGAAAAAAGCATATTTGTCTTGAGTATTTATTATAGAGAAAGTACTAACTTGCTTCCTAAGCTTTCTCTTCCGGCTAAGAACCACTCACATCTGCCTAATTAAACTACAAAACTTGTCCACAATTTGGAAACTACTACCAATTCTCCTATAGTTGCTCTATAATTTAGTAACTTATTCTACTAAGTCTACTAACAACTCTCAGGTTACACCATAAGTTAGTAACTTGTTCTACAAAGTCTACTAACAATTCTACTAAAGTTACTATATAAGTTAGTTACTTGTTCAGCTAGCTCTAGTTTATTAGCTCACACCCTTTCCGTAAGAAGTGCATCCAATGCAAGAATATTATAAGGAGAAGACTATAAGTAGGTATCTCGTTTACATTGAATTAATACACGTTGGAAGCAGTATTAGCCCTAATTATAGGTGACAAATACAGAAGTCCTATAAATAAGGTAGCTTACCTTAAAGAAAAAGAAAGTCGCATCAGAGAAGGTTTAGTAGAAGCAACGGAACTTTGACAATCAGCAACTAATCATAGAAGAATGCATTAGGTGCAAGCGGGAGCAACTTCATCATCTATGAACCTACTTGAAGGGAAAAACTTATTTGATTAGGGAAGACATCTTCTGATATCCTTCGTCATCTTTGTATATTTTCCTTATGCAACAAGATATAGTTACGGTTGTATTTATCTTGCTAAATGTGAAAATGTTTCAAACCTAAACCCTAAGACGGGATAATGTAAGGCTGGGAAGCCTTGATAATTCAATAGGGACATTGAAACTAATATGACTCAAGGTTAGTAGAGAGATAGCACATATTTAGCATGTTAGCACATATTTATTAGCACATATTTAGGATGTTAGGAGAGAGTTACCACCCTCGGATACTTTAGGAAATGAATAAACTAGCATCTTAAGATTACAGATCTCATCCACCTATCTTAATCAGATCCGATCTTGTTAGTAATGACTCCTCTTTGCTATATCCCACTTACGATATCACAATTAGAATAGTTATTAAACAACAAACAATAATACTCATAAATGTTGTTACATATCACTAACTTGTACTCCTCTACGGAGTGATTGAAGAACTAATTGAATGGTATGTGAGATTGGTAATTTAGTTATTACTTGATATTTGTAATAGTTATAACCAATCAATTCAAGAGAAAGCCCTGATATCAAATGCTAAAGAATCATTACTAGAGAGGTAAGATTCAGTTTACCTTCTTGATCAGATATCTCAATGTAAGAACGTTTTTTGGACATGTTAATCACTCCACAAGCAAGATCGATCATGCGAGCTTGAATGATTATAAACATGCAATCTAAACTACATAAAATTACAAAGAAACTTAGCCCTAATGATAAGGAATCACTCCCAGAAAAAGTAAAATTTGAATTACCGTGTTGATCAAATATCTCAAGGCAATAACACTTGATTGAGATTCAAATCAAAACTTAGCCCTTGCTAAGGAATCACTCCAAGAAAAAATAAAATTTGAATTACCGTGTTGATCAAATATCTCAAGGCAGGAACACTTGATTGAGTTTCGAATCAAAACTTAGCCTTAATGATAAGGAATCACTCCAAGGATAAGTACAATTTGAATTACGGTGTGATCAAATATCTCAAGGCAAGAACATGCAATCTAAACCACGTAGAATTACAAAATAACTTAGCCCTTGCAAAGAAGAGCAAAAATGCACTTTTTACTAAATTTTTCCAGTCAACTTTACAAACACAACATACATGGCTTTATGTAACCTCAAAATTAAAACCTATAACCTTACGTTTGCCATTTTAAGAGTGGTAACTTTCATATTTTATGACCTTAATTAGCCACTATGTATACTTTATAGCCATAGCAACTTTGTAAATAGGCCTTAAATAAATTAAAAAAACATCATAAGTCTAAATTATCATTTCGCCAAAATTTGTAACTATCTAAGAATAAATGAATCTTTATTCTTCTTTAATGTGACATGAATTGCAACATGATTATTATAAAATATTTTAGGGTAACCAGAGAATGTTTAGGACCCCAACAAAGACAGGTGAATAATGATAAAAATACTTGTACTATGTCTTTAAGATATTTTATGACTTAGATGGACTCCAAATAACTTAAAAATCTATATTAGGCATAATTATAAGGATATAAAACACTAGGAAAGATTTCATGGTAATTGAAGCAAGTTTAGATCTTAATCTAAGATGGGGCAATAGTCCAAAATACACTTATGACCTCGTGATGTTTCAAGGCTTTAACGAGCTTGAAATGATACAAAATATCTTATAAGACTCATTTATAGTATTATAGATGAATATATATAATTTTAAGTTTATTAAAACATGTTTGGAGGTATAAGAAAATACTTCGATAGAAAATTATGAAAATAATCATATGCTTTATGATGCTTATTTAGTATACTATTAAAGATTCATGCATGTAATTACAAAATATTTATAGTTATCACCTATTTGTTCGGAATAGTGTTTACAAATCTCACATTGTGACTTGTGACTTATATTTTTAGAAGAAACGTTAGAGTTAAATCGAAAGAATCTACGAACTTGATATTTCGCTTTAAGGTCAAGGACCAAGTAAGATATGTGTCCCCAAGAAAATAAAACTCAAGACCTAAGCTACTAAGACACTAGGTTCTACTCTAACCACAACTAAATCACCCTATTCTTCTCACCATGACATGCATTATGATCACATGTTTTCCTTACTTAGATCAGAGGACCTACACATATTTCTTATAGGACATCGTGTTCATTGCAGGTTTACCCTACTATGTTTATGGCAAGATATCCTAACCATATTTTATTAGGAGGTTGTCATGTTTCATGTATTCCTAGGCAGGATATCCTAGCCATGTTACACGAAACCTGCCCATGTTTACTTATAAGATGTCCTACCCATGTTTTTTTTTTTTTTTTTTTTTTTTTTTTTTTTTATAACAAGTTTAAGTTCATTATATTCTCCAATCATTTGACCTTTTTAGGTCTTCTGTCGGAGTAGTTTTTGTGTAGGACAGAGTTAGGTACAAGGATTGACCAAGTATCATGACTCATGACCCATGATTTAGGACTAAGGTCCTCGTAATAAAAAAAAACTATGATAAGCTCTGGGTCAAATCATAGAGATACTACCTACCTTAGCATCCACCATAGACACAGTTAAAAACCCATAAGTAGACTACTTATTGAGTTTTATAGTTATTTTTTTACAACTTTTTCAAGTAAGGATTAGTAGTTGGTTGACGTTTGGAGTGGATGTAGGTGCCCATAGAGAACTGATCCTACAGATTACAACATCTTCCCTTTATATCAAAAACTTAAAACTCTACTTAGACGTAATAAATATAATTTTTTTCAATTGAAGAAGTCATTTGGTCACTTAAACAAGCTTTTTTGTTAGCACCCAATCACTCAAAACTTTGGTTTCATATGCTCTAAACCATGTCACTTGGTTTAGCTTTCCATAATTTCTCATGGTCTAGTCCAATAAAGGCTCTTATTTGAGTGTGATATCATATCACTCAACTAATTGAAATGCATCTATTCATCAGGGTTCCGTACAGGATTCTAGGATGAATTATATAGCACTTATTTATTTTCTATGCCATAAAATCAATGTATCATAATATTTTAGGAGAGTCATATAGTTCATAAACTAAACCCTTATCACGTTCATGTTTCACCTACTTGGCATGGTATCTAGCCCATACAAATTAGCTACTCCACAACATTGTTATTTCTGATGATCTCAAAACTATGAAGACGTCAACCTCATTGTTCCTCATGATCTTAGAATTAGAAATGACAATAATCCTTTTCTTTCTCATATCTCAAACATGATCACGAAACTACACAAAGTGACGAAAATCTTATTGTTTCTCATGGTGTTATAATTACAAAGAGTGGCCACAACCTTGTTTTTTCACAATCTCAAACATGGTCTCAAAACTACACAGAATTACAATAACCTTATTATTTATCAGGATAACAAACTTGGTTTCAAAACTACAAATATTGGTAACAACCTTATTCCTCATGCTATAAATGGGTGGTATGAATGAGACAAGTAATCTAGTCAAGTACAATTCATGGTAAAGAAAATCTCTATAGTATTATACAATAATATTGAGTTCATGAACATAAAATATCCATTTATTGCACAACAAAAGTACCTTAGAGGCCAGCAATGATATGTTTTTATTTAAAAATTTAATTATTCTTATTGATCCTCAAATGAAAGGAGGGAAAATTAGAAATAGTATAGTCAAACATTCTATACTTGGAATACTCCCAAACCCACACAATTTAATACCCTTTCTAAATTTGGTGGTATTTTCTAGATATAGTTTTCCTATCAAATTATATATAGGGTTTCACATTATTAGAGAAATCCAAGGTCATTCCTTAGCCATTGCTACTCTTCATCATTTGTGTATGGAGCTTGTAACCTTACAACTTTAAGACACTCCACAATGGAAGAAGGCAAAGGTTTCAAGCTCATTCTCATCCACACTCTTTTCTTAGTGATTGTTTGGCAGTGTTGTGCAAAAGTAGGTACCACTTTTGGCGATGTCACTAGTGTTGTAAATCTCAATCATCAATTTTCATTTCGTGCCTTTGGATAACATGACACACAAGCCCCAGCGGTTGCACCAATTTGAAGTAGCACAAAAGTCCTAGTGGCTGCATCGTTTGAAAGCACCGCTCAAACTTCGAAGGCTTTAACTCCAGAGGCTTCATCAGTTGGAAACATTGCTCTAACCCCGGAAGCTACACCACAAGTTGGAAGGATTGCTCAAAACCCAACTATTGACCAATTGGAAGTAGCAAACCCCAACTATTGACCAATTGGAAGTAGCACACCAGCCTGAGAGTAGCATTGCTAGGCGTGGAGGTTTCACTATTAACCAACAAAAACCTATGCCAAACTAAAAGACTATTTTGTAGGCAAATTCATTATTTCTATATTTGTTTAGGCAAATTCATTATTTCTATATTTGTTTTCCTAAATGGAATTATTTTCCTACCTTTTTTCTCATATTTAATTTTTATTTTAATTAAGGATATTTTTAAAATTTAATGAAATACATTGATATGGTACGGTTTCACAATCTACTATGTGAGACCATACCCAATAAATTTATCATGCATTAATACAAAATGTCTCCAATACATAATTAAATTGGTTGGTAAAGTAGTTTAAAATCGAACTCTTAAATTAATAAAATTGATTCTAATTATATTTTTTCAATCTCGACGAGTGAATAATAATAGGTTAGTACATAAGTTATGGTTGTAATTTTTTTAAGGTTTCAATTTTGTTCTCCGACAATTTTGTACAGTCTCACGATCTAGAGCTTCAGCTCCTTTACACCCATTGCGAGTTTCGGCTCTTTTACACTCAGCTCCTTTATACCCACTGAGTGTTTCGGCTCTTTTACACTCACCGATAACTAATACATTTGTAACTACTTCAAGTCTGATATTCCTTCATCATCAGTCATGGCAACCGTGGTCAAACAATATGTATAAGAGAGATGTGAATTTTTCTTTTAGTTTAATAATATGTTTGGCTATGGATTAAAATAACATTTTAGTCGATTTTTTTTAATTTTTAGCTACATGTTTTATACTTGATGTTGATTTCGATTTCAATATTTTCTATTTGTTTCTTATTTTTTTTATCGTCATTATCGTAAATCAAAATAATAATGATAATGAATATTCTCAATTAGCTATTTTGTATATATCACATCTAATAGTTTTATATTTGAATGTTTTTTTTTTTTTTTTTTTTTTGGAAATAGAGTCATAATGATCTAATTAGAATAAGAAATTAATTATTTTAACATTTAAAAGTATTCCATTAAAACGTAATTTGTATTTTAGTTTGCACATTTAATGAGAGAGATGTTAGTTTGTTATTAAGATAAGTTATATCTTACATCTTCCTTTCCTTTTATGTCGATTTTTTTTTTTTTTAATTATTTAGATTTTTCTTAGAAATTGAATACCAAAAACATTTTACTTATTACATAACCACATCAAGGTAAGGGCCATAAATTTCCACGGCTACTAACGTCTTATGCTCAACTCTAATGGAAATATAACTTTTAAAATAAACATCATTTATAACATAACGTCTCATGCTCAACTCTAATGGAAATATAACCTTTAAAATAAACATCATTTATAACATAAACTCCGAAAACCTCTAATGGAAATATAACTTTTAAAATAAACATCATTTATAACATAAACTCCGAAAACTCTCTTATAAAACACAGCCATAACGAAATACTAAAATTGAGAAAAAATAAATAAAACAAATACAAAATAATTTAAAATGATGAAATACAAAACAACCTATTTTAACATAAGACTAGGAATTTAAATATGGGTCTACCCTATGCACGTGCCATCGTCTCTGCTCGCGCTGTCACCGTTCTCCGTATAAGTGCGCCTTGCCTTTACCTGAAAAATGATGTGGCACATGGCCTTAGTATAGGGGGGCATGCAAATGCAAACACATGCAATCGTGATTTAGGGACCTATCTCTGGCTCATCCAGGGGTGGCCTCCAGTCTCGAACAAATTGGATGTGTAGTACTTCTCTACATACGACCCACACGTGCGAATGTTAATCTCTAGGGCGCTCGCACACCCCTGAACCCCATAGCGACGTCCAGAGGTCAATGGAACCCCATAGTGTCATGCATCTCATAAACACCCTGCTCGTCATACTGTGCGCAATCGCACTCATCATCATATTGTGCATGTTCGCACTCATCATCTCTAGATGAAGTATCCTTATGCTTATGAACATAAAATACACATGAGGTCCCTCCAACGTCCATCTTATCATCTCTTCTGACACAACCCTCTAGTCTCATCTCTTTGTTACTCGTGGATATTTATATTAATATCATTTTCATGCTCTTAGGGTTGTGTCCTATGTCGATCTAACGACATGATGCAATATGACACTCATCATATATCATGCTCAATATGGAAAACATCATCATATTAAGGAAAACATCATGAAATCATCATACTCATCATATTGCCATAAAGTGCATCAAGCATATCAAGTACGTCATTCATCAAAATATATATACTACGTACATCATCAAGCATCATAACTCATACATCATCATAACTCACAGATCATCATATAATCATAAATCATCGTAACTTGTTGTTTACTATAAAAAATATATTTATATTTGATACAACTAGAGTTTGATGATTAACTTCATGAATTATACAAAATAGGTCATTTTGTGTGTTAACTTGTGTTATTTTGCGTGTTGCTTTGAAAGAGGAAAAGATGGTACAAAAGTAAATGAGTGATCATTGTTGGAGCATCCCTTTCAGTAAAAAGTGCATCGAGTGCAAGAATATTATAAGGAGGAGACTTCAAGTTGATGGATGGTGTATGTTGAGTGAAAAACAGGTGAAGAGCATCTAATTATAAGCAACAAATACCTAGTCATTTAAATAGGTAGCTTACCTTAAAGAAAAATAAAGTCGCATCACGAAAGGTATAGTAGAAGCAACGAAATCCTACCTTGAAGATCAATAACAGAGCAGAGAAAAATGCATTCGGATCGAGTGGGAGTAACCATCATCATCTATGAATCTACAAGAAGGGGGAAAACTTATTGCATCGTGGGAGACCATTTTCTTATTTCCTGTATCATCTTTGTATATTTTCCTTATGCAATCTTACCTTTTATACTTTATTAAGGATAATTAATTCTTTTGAGATTATTTAAGAGGTTGGATTAAGGCTGAGAAGTCTTAATAACAATAGTAAATGATGTAACACATAATTAACTTGTACTTCTCACCTGAATGATTAAAGAATTTATTAAACTCCTTATGGAATTGATAATTTACTTATTACTTGATACGTGTGACGGTGACATGAAATTAATCAAAGAGAAATCTTTGATTTCAAATGATAAGGAATCTCTTTTAAGATTTAGATTAACTTGTTGATCGAATATTTCAAGGCAAAAACACTTGATTGAGATTCAAATCACTCTAGAAGCAAGATCGATCAGATCTAGCGTGAATGATTTCTAAAGATGCAATCTAAACTACGTAGAATTGCAAAGATGCTTATCTATTGGCTAATAGAAAATGTAAGAACACTTAACATATAAGGTATAACTAGATGTAGATGAAATATCTCAAGGCAAAAACATTTGATTGAGATTCGAATGACTTTATGAGCAAGGTCGATCATATAAAGTTGAATGACTCTAAATGTGCAATCTAAATTACTTAAAATTGCAATGAAACTTGGCAATTGGCTAAAGGAAAGCCTCTTTTTACTAAATTTTTCAAGTCTCCTTTACAAACAAAGACAACCCTTATATAGCCTCAAAATTAAAACTTTTAACCTTACCTGAAGAGTTCTAAGAGTTGTAACTCTCATAATTTATGACCATAATTAGCCAGGTGGAAATAAGTCTTAATTACATTAAAGAGATGTCATGACTCTAGATTATCATACACCCAAAATTTGTAAACAAATGAAGATTTATTATTTTTCAATGTGGCATGAATCAACCTATTGTGATAATTTGCACAACATTTTCTTTACATATTTCTTTAAGTTTATATTGCATGATTGATGTCTTGGTTCATGTCAGATAGTATATACTCGCACTTATACACGTGAGTAATTAGAAGGAATGTTTAGTGCCTAAACAAATTAGAATGAATAAATTACCAAAATGTCCCTACTATGTCCATGAGTTATTTCAAGTCCGAAATAAACTTCAAATTACTTAGGAGCTTATTCGAAACATATTTTTAAGGTTAAGAATTATTATAAAATATTTCAAAGTGACCAAAGAATGTCTACGACCCAAACGAAGTAGGCTGAACAATGACAAAAGTAGTTTTACTTTGATATGGATTATGATCACATGTTTTCTTGACCTAAATAAGATATCTTACATATGTTTCTTTTAGGACATCGTGTCCATGTTTCTTTCTGGTTTATCTTATCTATGTTTCTTCTAATAATCCGAACCATGTTTTATTTGGAAGATGTCATGTTTCATGTACCTATTTTGTCAACGCCTAAGTAGGATGTCCTACTCGTGTTACAAGAAACCTGCCCAGGTTTACTTGAAAGATGTCGTGCCCATGTTTGTTATTTATTTATTTATTTATTATTATTATTATTATTATTTTTTAGGTCTTCTAAGGGAAGTGGCTTTTTTTATTGTATGATCCAAGCAAGTTTCCAAATCATTCCTACGATGTCACAACATCCTACTATACGATATTGATCACTTGTCATAAAATCGAGTGTTATGTAGTGCATAATCTGAACTCTTATCATGCTCATGTTTCACCTACTTGGCATGGTAACATTGTTGTTTCTCATGATCTCAAAACTACGAAGAGTGGTTCCAATCTCATTATTTTTCAAGGTTTTAGATTTAAAAATGAAATAACCTTGTTCTTTCTTATATTCTCAAACATGTTCTAAATTACAAATAGTAGAGAAAATCTTACTGTTTCACCTAATCTCTGTGACAACCTTGTTTTTTCACGGTCTCAAATGTGGTCTCAAAACTACACAGAATTACACTAACCTTATTTCTCATTCTATAAATGTGTGGTATGAATGAGACAAATAATTCAATCAAATACCATCAATAGAGAAGAAAATCTCTACCATATTATAGAATAATGTTGAGTTCATGAAATAACTTAAAATATTAATTTATAAAACATAAAAGTAGGAGAGCTAGGAGTGGTATGTTTTTGTTTAAAAATATAATTATCCTTAATGATGGTCAAATCAAGAGAGGGAGAAATTAGAAATTAAATAGTCAAACATTCTATGCTTGGAATACTCCCAAACCCATAAAATTTAAGAGCCTTTTTAAATGTTGTGGTTTTCTATAAATATAGGGTTTCACATTATCATAAAAATTCAAGCACCCACATCTTAGCCATTGCTACTCTTCATCATTTGTGAAACAAGCTTGTAACCCTACAACTGCAAGACACTCCACAATGGCCATGGGCAAAGGTTTCAAGCTCTTTCACACCCTTTTCTTAGTGATTTCTTGGCAGTATTGTGCAAAAGTGGGTGCCACTTTTTGGGATGAAACTGGTGTCGTAAATCTTGATCATCAATTTTCATTTCGTGCCTTTGGATCACATGACACACAAGCCCCAACTGTTGCACCAATTGGAAGTAGCACAAAAGTTTTAGTGGCAGCACCATTTGGAAGCATCGCTCAAACTCCCGAGGCTCTAACCCCGGAGGTTGCGTCAGCTGAAAGCAGTGCTCTAACCCCGGAGGTTGCGTCAGCTGAAAGCAGTGCTCTAACCCCGGAGGTTGCGTCAGCTGAAAGCAGTGCTCTAACCCCGGAGGTTGCGTCAGCTGAAAGCAGTGCTCTAACCCCGGAGGTTGCGTCAGCTGAAAGCAATGCTCTAACCCCAAAAGTTGCACCAGTTGGAAGCATTCAAACCACAACCATTACACCAATTGGAAGTAGCACACAAACATGAGAGTAGCATTGAGGTTTCTTTGCTAAACCTAACCCAAATTGAATCACTATTTTGTAGACCAATTCATTATTTCTATAATGGAATGGTTTTCCTACCTTCTTTTCTTATATTTAATTCCTTTAATTAAAGAATGATATTTTTGAACTTTATGAAACATGGTTTCACAATCTACTCAAAGACAATACCCAATGAATTTATCCATGCATTAATATTAAATGTTACTAATGCATTCATGAAACACGGTTTCACAATCTACTCAAAGATGTTTTGTAAAAGTGGGTGCCACTTATAGCGATGTCACTGGTGTCGTAAATCTCGTTCATCAATTTTCATTTCGTGCCTTTGGATCACATGACACACAAGCCCCAACGGTTGCACCAGTTGGGAGTAGCACAGATGTCCTTGCACCTCAAACTCTCAAGTCTCTAACCCCAGAAGTTGCGTTAGGTGAAAGCATTGCTCTAACTCCGAAGCTTACGTCAGGTGAAAGCATTGCTCTAACTCCAGAGGCTGCCCAGTGGGAAGCAGTCAAACCCCCACCATTGCCCCACTTGAAAGTAGCACACAAGCATGAGAGTAGCATTGTGCATGGAGGTTTGTTTGCCTATTAACAAAGCAAGACTTAAGCAAAATTGAATCACTCCTTTGTAGACAAATTATTATTATTATTATTATTTTTAAATGGAATGATTTCCTATCTTTTATTCTGTAAATATGTTACTTTAATAAATGAGTTTTTTAATACAAAATGTCAAAATTCTCTTAAATCAAACTATTCTAAAATTAATAAAATTGATTTCAATTCTATTTTTTCAATCTTCATGAGTAAATAAAAATTGATTATTATGATTCAAAACTAAGGCATCGATCAATCACATATGTATGACAATTGTTCTAAAATTCCTCTAAAATTCTTTTTCTCGAAATTCTTTATGATTTAAATATATTTCTATTTATTTCTTTTTTTAATGTCATTATCATAAATCAAAATAATTTGGATAATAAATATTCTCAATTAATAATTTGTTGTTGAATATTTGTAAAAACTTCAACTAGGAAAAAATATTGATGCATCTAATTAGAATAAAAAATTAATAATTAAAAAAAAAATATTTATGCGGGACACTATTTCTAGAGTTACGAAAAAATTGCAAAATTCGATCCAATTAATCAAATAAGAAAATTGCATTAATAAAAATTTTATTCATCTCACGATATTTGAAATTACAAATATTTTTTTTTCAAAACTTTACTTGGAGTCTGGTGACAGACTAAGTCACAATGAAAAGTGATAAAATCTTTTTTAAAACTTTAAAACAACAAAAGTTTATAAAGATTCAAATAAATTTTTATATCAAAAGTAACATTTGAGTTAAATACAAGAATGGATACTAGGGATTGGAATTCAACCAAAATACAAACTAAAACTAAAAAAAGCAACGTTCGATCCAAATACTCATCGTTCGCCTTCATTATGACCAAACCATATGCCATAGAGTAGCTCGCTTAGGCCATAGGGCTCAAGAGTTGTTCGCCTTCATTATGACCAGACTACTTCATTATTACCAGACCATATGCCATAGAGTAGCTATACTCATCGTTCGCCTTCATTATGATCAGACCATATGCCATAGAGTAGCTATACTCATCGTTCGCCTTCATTATGACCAAACCATATGCCATAGAGTAGCTCGCTTAGGCCATAGGGCTCAAGAGTTGTTCGCCTTCATTATGACCAGACTACTTCGTTATTATTACCAGACCATATGCCATAGAGTAGCTCGCTTAGGACATAGGGCTCAAGGGTTGTGGAGAACTGACACAATGCCTTCCTCTAATACATTGAGGCATTTCAAATCTTGACATGATTTAGGTGAACCAAACATTTGATGTGGTAGAGCATGTTCGATGGGCACAAAATTTAGTGGGCTTTCATATTTCATATAGATCGAAGTAGTATAACCAAATTCTCTCTAAAACTTTGGCTTTAGAGGTCAAGGCTGCCCTACCTGACCATTCAAAAAGCCTATTATTGATACTCATGTCGACATCGTTGCCTCTATCTTGCATATGCCTTACCTTGGCTTTCTTACAAGTGTGTTGGATGATACACCACCTTCCTCGATCATCTCATGGACTTGTCTATCTTGGTACTAGCGTGGCCGGTTAGGTTTCACTCGAGGATCACAAGCTCAAGAAATAAGGTCCCCAATTCGAAAAAAAAGAGGTAACTAGCAATACTATAGTTTTTTTTAAAAAAACAAATATTTGTAGGAATTATTTGAAATTCAAACACTCAAACATATGGTTTCTTATGTTCTAATCCTATTTAAGTCAGTTTAGCTTTCTATAGTTCTCATAGTCTAGCCCAATTAAAGTTTTTATCTAGGCGTGATATCTTATCACTCAACTCAACTCAGAAGTGCATCTATTTATCACGGTTGGGTACGTGATACTAGAATGAATTAGTTAGTTCTCACCTATTTTTTGTACCATAAAACCAATGTATCATAATATATGACGTGTGACTTCATTCTTGATCCAACTAGTTCCCTGCTGGAGATTAGTTGGCAACTTCTTAATAGGCCAACCCTCGTGTTTGCCAAACTAATGTATATCCATGTTAGAGATCCTCTACTCATCTCCCTCCCGGTCATTAGAGGTGTTGAGGGGAAATTGACGTCCATGCAAATAGTCGTCCATGTAGTCCTTAGGTCAAATGTGAGGATGTGACCCCATATTCTAGCAAGACCATGTAAATACTTTTAGCAAGTCTCCTAATCATCCCTATAATATTACAACACTCAACCGTATGATATTGATCACCGGTCATACAACCTGAACCCTTAACATGCTCATGTTTCACCTACTTGGCACAGTATCTAGATCATACAAATTAGCTACATGGTAACATTGTTGTTTCTCGTGATCTCAAAATTATGAAGAGTGGTGCCAACCTCATTATTTTTTATGATTTTAGATTTAGAAATGACAATAACTTTATTCTTTCTCATAGTCTCAAACATGTTCTAAAAAATACAAAGAGTAGAGAAAATCTTGCTGTTTCTCATAATCTCCAAACTACAAGATTGTTTCTCGTGGTTTTAGAATTACAAAGAGAGGCGACAACCTTGTTTTTTTACTGTCTTAAATATGGTGTCAAAACTACAAAGAATTACAATAATCTTACTATTTATCACGATCACAAACTTGTTCTCAAAACTACAAACAATTGAAACTACAAACAATTGCGACAACCTTATTCCTTATGCTATAAATGTGTTGTATGAATGAGACAAATAATCCAATTGAGTATCATCTACCGAGAAGAAAATCTCTACCATATTATAGAATAATATCAAGTTCATGAAATAAAATAAAATATTAATTTATTAAAAATAAAAGTGACGAAGTTTAGCAATGGTATGTTTTTGTTTAAAAATATAATTATCCTTAAATGACGGTCAAATGAAGGAGGGAGAAATTAAATAGTCAAACATTCTATTCTTGAAATATTCCCAAACCCACAAAATTTAAGAGCCTGGTTTTTTCTAAATATAGGTTTTCCATCAAACTATATATAGGGCTTCACATCATCAGAGAAATTGAAGCCCCCACACCTTAGTTATTGCTACTCTTCATCATTTGTGAAACGAGCTTGTAGCCCTATAACTTCAAGACACTCCACAATGGCCATGGGCAAAGGTTTCAAGCTCTTTCACACCCTTTTCTTAGTGATTGCTTGGCAATATTGTGCAAAAGTGGGTGCCACTTTTGGGGATGAAACCGGAGTCGTAAATCTCGATCATCAATTTTCATTTCGTGCCTTTGGATCACATGACACACAAGCCCCAACTGTTGCACCAATTGGAAGTAGAACAAAAGTTTTAGTGGCAGCACCATTTGGAAGCATCGCTCAAACTCCCGAGGCTCTAACCCCGGAGGTTGCGTCAGTTGACAGCAGTGCTCTAACCCCGGAGGTTGCGTCAGTTGACAGCAGTGCTCTAACCCCGGAGGTTGCGTCAGTTGACAGCAGTGCTCTAACCCCGGAAGCTACACCAGTTGGAAGCACTCAAACCACAACCATTACACCAATTGGAAGTAGCACACAAACATGAAGAGTAGCATTGAGGTTTCTTTCCTAAACCAAAGCCAAATTGAATCACTATTTCGTAGACAAATTCATTATTTCTATATTTTTTTCTTATATGGAATGGTTTTCTTACCTTATTTTCTCATATTTAATTTTCTTTTTTAATTAAAGAATGATATTTTTGAAACAGAATGAAACACGGTTTCACAATCTATCAAAGACCATAATATAAAATGTCACTAATACATAATTAAATTGATTTGCAAAATTCTCTAAAATCAAACTATTTTCAAATTAATCATCCCTATTTTCAAAGTGATTGGGGTGTGGAGGGAAAATAGACTTCCATGCAAATTAGGATTAGTTCTCAGGACAAATGTAAGGAAGTCTTATCAAATCTCCTAATCATCTCTACTTGGTCACAACATCCTATTGTACGATATTGATCTCTAATCATAAAATAGAGTTCCGTTTAGTGCTTTACTTGAACCGTTATCATGCTCATCTCTTCACTTAGTTGGCATGCTATCTAGCATATACAAATTAACTATTTGACAACATTTTCGTTTCTCTCAAAACTATGAAGAGTGGCACGAACATCATTGTTTCTTAAGGTCTTAGAATTAGAAAGGACAATAATCTTGTTCTTTCTGATCACCTCAAACATAATCTCAAAACTACGTCAATTCTTACGTTATAAATGAAAGTACATGAAATAATCCAATCAAGTACAATCGTTCAAGAAGAAAATCTCTACCATATTAAGTTCATGAAATAAAATAAAATATTAATTTATTACATGCTAGTAATTCTATATTTTTATGGCACAAAGAAAGGAAGGAGAAATTAGAAATTAAATAGTCAAATATTCTATACTTTGAATACTCCACAAAACTAGAGCCTTTTAAATTCACCGCTACTCTTCATCATTTGTGAAAAGAGCTTGTAACCCTACAACTTGAAGACACTCCACAATAGCCATGGGTAAAAGTTTCAAGCTCTTTCACATTTGCTTGGTAATGTTGTGCAAAAGTGGAAGCCACTTTTGGGGATGTCACTAGTATGGTAAATCTCCCTTTGGATCACATACACACAATTGGAAGTAACATAGAAGTCCTAGTGGTTGCACCTTTTGGAAGTATCGCTCAAACTTTGGAGGCTCTAACCTCGAGGGTTCTTCAGTTGGAAGCATTGCTCAAACTCCAACCGTTGCACCAATTGAAAATGGAAGCATTGCTCAAACTCCAACCGTTGCACCAATTGAAAATGGAAGCATTGCTCAAACTCCAACCGTTGCACCAATTGGAAGTAGCACACAACCGTGAAAGTAGCATTATTGTACTTGGAGGTTTCTTTGGCTATTAAGAAAGCTACATGGAAGTTTCTTTGGCTATTAAGAAAGCAAAACCAAAGCCAAACTGAATCACTATTTTGTATACAAATTCATTAAATAACAAAGTAAAGATGTAACTTTCTTTTAATTGTATGTGTATCAAACATTTTATATTAATGCATCAATAAATTTTATTGGGTATGGTCTCACTTAGTAGATTGTGAGACCGTACCTATTTTCATTAAATATTAAAAATATCATTTTTAATTAAATGCAGTTATGGGCATATTGAATGTGTAGGAGTTGGTAAGGTTAACCGAGGAAGAAAAAACACCCATAACTTCTTATTTATAGATCAAGCTTGCACTGCATTGATTTTTTATTTTAAAGGTTTCTTGAATTTATATCGGAAATATTTACTCCAATGAGTCTTGTTAAACATATCCAAATTGCAACTCAATCTAATGGTTAGATGTAAATATACGATCGATTTTCTTTGTAAGTAAGTGAAACTTCAGAGACATTTTGTTAATTGTCCATTTTTCAAATATTTTATTATTCCTTTTTTCCGAAAATTCTAGAATTTTTCTGAGAATTTCAAATATTGTCCATTTACCCTTTTTTTTCTATATACCATCATAATAAGAGAGGAGTAGTAGCATGTTTAGTGCCTAAACAACTAAATAAATTATGATAGTATATACTTGCATTTATGTTTTTTATTATTTACCCCTTTTTCTATATACCATCATAAGCGAGGAGTGTAGCATGTTTAAGACCCAAGCAAAGACGGGTGAATAAGGATAAAAATACTTCTAATATCTTTATGATATTTCTTAGGTTAGATGGACTCCAAATGACTTAAAATGTAAATTTTCAAGGTAATTTGATCAAGTTTAGATCCTAAACTTTGATTAGGGTGGAAAGGCGCTCAAAGGTCAAAAACCAAAGACTAGGTTCTACTCTTCCCCGGTCACTTTAGACATCCCAACATGATGGATTGAAGAAATATTTGCCCGCCAACATTTCAATTTTATTAGATATATAAATTTGGGTCATCAGATAAAAATAAATAAATAAATAAATAAAGGTTTTATTATAAAGATAAAAGAAAAAATAACATATTATCTATAATTTTTTAGATATAAATTTTTTTAAATAGATTAATTAAATTAAACTTTAAATAATCTCATGATTCAATCTATTATTTAGGAAATATATGTACAATTTTTTGAATAGTTTCATTTGCGAGTAACGGAATGAGAAGAAACTTTTATATCCAATTTTGTAGCAGAGAATTGAGAAATAACCATCAATTATAACTCGAAAAGTAAACACCATAGAGAAAAAATGAAAGGAATATCTTATCAAAACAATCACATATTAATCGATTTTTAATTGATGGTACATACTTTATATTAGATGAAAAATGAATAATATCCAATAATTATTGCAACAATAGTCGATGAATCTTTAAATGATTGTCTTATAATTTGCTTTGTAAAATATTTTTAAAATTCAAACTAAATTTTGAAACATATAAAAAAAAATTCATATGTATTTTTCAACCGTACAACGCGGACACACTTATGACAAGCCTGGAGAACAAAAAAATTCATATGTGTTTTTTTGCTTGTCTGTGTGGCTTCGTCATACCTTAGGTGAGACTAATTTTTTTTAACCTAACACAACTTATTTAAAATTCAAGCTTGTTAGGCCGCCCATTCATTGACTTAACTCGCCCGCGCGTGCATGTTCAATAATCTATGACTTAGTGCATGTTCAGTCACCTATGACTTAACCGACTTTCCTCTACACTACGTTGTGTCCCGAGATGTCATCCATCATCACATCTCATCTCGTTATTTTTTTCCCCAATTAACACGACCATCATGTGTATATAGCATACCAAGTTTCGAGATGTCATCAATCATCGAAGCTTACTCGATCTTGCTCATCGAGAATGGGCCCATGTGTCTTTCATAACATCAAGGCACCTCGAATATCAATCTATCCAGGTTCTATCGATGGTGGACCTTCAGTGTCCATGCCATATCATTTACGAACATTGTTCAAATAGCAGGCGCATAATCCAGTTTCTAAAACATGGGCGAGCACGAAATGTTGGCACATCTGTGCCGTCTCATACTATTCTTGAAACACCAACTTCAAAGGAAGTCGCCTAAGACACTTGTCCAACAATGTTCGCCTTCATTGTGACCCATGCATATGCCACAAGGTAGCTCCCTTAGGCCACGGGGCCCAGGGGTGGTGGAGAATTGTCACCATGCCTCCCTATACGATACATTTTGAAGTATTTCAAATCTGTCGAGTGTGGCCAAGGGGTGCCAACAATCATACGAGTTTGTAATGTCTCACTATCAATTCGTCATCTTTCAGACACCACCTCGTGTCTACCCCCCTTTGGGGCTCAACCTACTCGCTGGCACATCGTTTAGTGTCTGGCTCTAATACCAACTGTAACAACCCTAAATATCTACTTACTTAGAGTCGTTACTAACGTCTCATGCTTAGCTAATATGCGGAAAATAACTCTTAAAAAGGAAACATCATTTATAGCATAAATGTCAAAAATATTTGCAATGCACCCAGGAGGTACTAAGATGTACCAAGACATGAAACAACATTTCTAGTGGAGAAGCATGAAGAGAGACGTGACCGAGTTTGTGATCAAGTGCTTAGTATGTCAATAAGTGAAACCTCCTAGACAAAAGACAACGAGATGTTACAACCCCTAAGTATACAGGAGTGGAAATGGGAGAATATAGTCATGGACTTCATAGTAGGAATACCCAAAACACAGAAGGGCTATACAGTTATCTGAGTAATTGTCGATAGGTTGACCAAGTCGGTACACTTCCTTCTGGGAAAAGCCACATATACAGTTGACAAATGGGCTCAACTATATGTGAAAGAGATAGTAAGGCTACATGGAGTCTCAGTTTCAATAGTATCAGACGAGATCCACACTTTATAACAGTGTTTTGGCGTAGACTTCAAAAGCGTTAGGTACTTGCCTCGACTTTATTACCATTTTCCACCCTTAAATAGATGGTCAGACGGAGTGCCTAAATCAAATCTTAGAGAACATGCTACGCGCTTGTGTATTAGACTGGGGATTCCAAGCTCCACGTGATGAAATTCTCATATAATATTATATTTCTAAAAATGGCCAAAGTGGCCAACAAATCTTGCACCTAAGCCAAAAATATGTTATTCCTCTAGTGTGTGGGTCAATTGAGATGGACTAAAAACAAGATTCAACTCATGACAAAAGAAAACCACAACTTTTATCTAACATTAGCTTCCAACCCATTTTTGGAATTGTACCGTTTGAGCCTTGTATGAGAAATGGTGCACGTCCCCGCTATGTTTGGACGAGGAGGTGAGAGAGAGTTAGTAGGACCCGAGCTAGTTTTAGAAACCAATGAGGCTATCCAGAAAATATGAGTGATGATGCGTACCAATCAAAGTAGACAGAAAAGCTACGCCCATGTAAGGCATAGGAACTTAGAGTTCGAGATAGGGGACCTAGTATTCCTAAAGGTGGCACCCATGGAAGGTGCCTTGAGGTTCGAACGTAAGGGTAAGTTAAGTCCCAGATTCATCGGACCTTTCGAGATTCTCGAGCGGATCGATCCCATAGCATATAAGTTAGTCCTACCTACCTCCGTCTTAGGAGTACACTATGTAGTTGACATGTTGATGCTGAGAAAATACATGACGGACCCTATCCACGTAATAGACTACGAACCCCTCAAACTCAACGAAGACTTGAGTTACGAGGAAAAACCCATAAGAATCTTAACTTTGTAAGTGAAAGCGTTACGCAACAGGGATATTGTGTTCGTTAAGACCCTGTGGCAAAACTACCACACCTAGGAGGCCAAGTGGGAGCGTGAGGACGAAATAAGAGAAAAATACACCGAGTTAGTACAAGAGTTTGAGACTTTCGCGGACGAAAGTTCTTTTTTCGGGTATATAATGTAACGATCAGATACTTTTTTAAAAAAAAAACACAGTTGCGAGAAATTCCACGACCTGCACGTAACACGCTCCACGATCCTCAAAACTCGCCCAAACCATCACTAGCAGCCCCTCCCTCTTTAGTGTTTCCCGAACACTTGCAAGGAAGTAAAGAAAGGAGAATAATGAGAGAGAGAGAGAAAGTGTTAGTGAAAGAGGGGGTGATTGAATATTTGATGAGAAGATTGTATTATGAAGAGCAAGAATGCTCTATATATATATAGAACACAAAAAGATATTTAGAAAATCTACCTAAAAATCTGAAGAAAGAAAGAAAGAAAAAACGGTAACAAACCAGAAAACAAATAAAAAACTAAATCAAATCAAAATTAAATTAAATCAAAACTAAATTCAATTTCTAACTATAAGGAGATTTAATCCGATACAACAATCTAAACAAATACGTGATCTTTAACACTCCTTATTTAGATGTTGTGAACTCCAAGCTTTTTCCTGAACACCCATCTTACTCTAATTATCTTTCTGTTTAGAGATCGATCAACCAACTCCCTGGTTTTGTTTTTCTCGAAGGCTCCTCCTCTGATAGGTGCATCATCAACCAAAACATCTTGTTGTTCATCTTCAGAAGCTTTTAGTCGTTCATCTTCAGACTCTTCTAACATGCTACCAAATATTAAATTGTTTGGTGCATTAGAAATTTGATTTACCTTCGTTAGTTCTTCCCAATTCCATTGCTCATTTCCAGCAAAATGAACATCTTGGCTCACAATAACACGACTAGTGTGTGGTTGATAAACTCTGTAACCTTTGGATATAGTGCTATACCCAACAAAGATGTCGGCTTCTGCCTTTTTGTCAAGCTTATCACACTTGACCTGTGGAATGTAAGTGAAGCAAAGACACCCAAATACACTAAGGAACTTTAAAAAAGGTTTGTAACCATACCAGACTTCAAATGGTGCCAGGTCCTTCACATCTTTTGTTGAAATTCGATTTTGCAAGCACACAACAGTGTTTGCTACTTCTCCCCAAAAATGTTTGGGAAGATTCTTCTCATGAAGCATACATCTCATCATCTCCATTATGAATCTATTCCTTGATGCCATTTTGTTGAGGAGTGTATGGTGCTATCAATTGATGTTCAATTTCAGCCTCTTCACAAAACCTGTTAAAAGTTTCTAAAGTGTACTCCTTGCCATTATCTGATCTTACCATCTGAATCAAGCATGCACTTTCATTCTTAACTCTAGCTTTGAATTTCCAAAAAACACCTGCAACTTCTGACTTTTTCTTTAGCAAGAAGATCCAACACATTCTTGTTAGATCATCAATAAAAACAATGTAATAAAGATTACCATTTAATGATGATGTTCGCTGAGGAGCACAAAGATCAGTATGAACTAGTTGCAGCTTTTTCGAGGCTCTCCATGCCTTTTTAGGAAAGGGTCTCCTATGTTGCTTCCCAAAATTACAAGCACGGCAAGGAGACATGTCATCATCAATGTCAGTGAGTTCTTCTACAAGCTTCTTTGACTGCATCTAAAGCAAACATCGATATTGAAAGTGCCAAAGTCTTTTGTGCCAAATCTCAGTGGCATTAGCTCTAGATATAAAGGTCATCTGCTCTTTCTCCATCAGATTTAGAGCAAAGCTTTTTCCTTTCATTTTGACATTGAATAAGTCTTTGCCACTACCATCTTTGATCAAACACTGCTTATTCTCAAACAACACTTTATAGCTTTTATCAAGTAACTGACAAATACTTAAGAGATTTTGATCAATTTTAGGTACAAATAAAACATCTGGAATAATTTTTGTACTTTCATAACTTGTTATAGTACTGCGCCTTTTCCTTCGACTTCCAAGTGTTCACCATTGTCAATCCTCACTCTCTTGACTTCAGTGTCTCTTAATTCCTCAAAAAAACTCCTTGTCATATGTCATTATTTGTGCACCCACTGTCAATCAACCATCTCTCACTTGATTCTTTTCCTGAGAAACAAGTGACCACAAACAATTGATCTTCTTCTTCTTGATCAATTACCTGTGCATCTACTACTTTCACCTGTCCTTTGACTTTGCAGATCACAGCTTCATGTCCAAGTTGATTGCATTTGGAGCATTTGGCGTCAGGTCTTCTCCAACACTTGTATGGTGGATGACCTTTCTTCTAACAATGGCGGCAAGGTGGATAGGATTTTTTGAAACTTCCTCCTTTTGTCTTCTGATAATTGGTAGATGAATCTTCATTCGTCGATTGGTTTTTGAAAAATTTCTTGTTTTTATACCTGCTGTTGTCTTGATGCTTAACAGGTAAGGCACCTTCAATCACCCTTCTTGCTTCATAGACCTCCTTCGCTCTTGTGCTTGTAAAGCATTCAAGAGCTCTGTAAGAAAAATCTTTGACAAGTCTTTGGTGTTCTCTAGAGTAGTAATGGTGGCTTCAAACTTCTCTAGAACAGTGACTAGCACCTTTTCAACGATCCTAGAATCATTTAACACAGAACCAAGCAATCTCACCTTGTTGGCAATGTTGAGAATTTTGTCAGAGTACTCTTTCACCGACTCTGACTCCTTCATCTTCTACAACTCGAAATACCTAATCAAAGACTTTCATTCAACGAATCCTCTCATCTCCCTCATATTCAGCCTGGAGATAATCCCAGATTTTCTTTGTTGTTTTGAGGGACATTATTCGCATGAAGATCATTTGAGATACAGCTACAAATAGGCAAGCTTTTGCCTTTGATTTTCTTGTATTCTTTTCTTTCTGTACTTTAATTTGTGCTATAGTAGGATTTGCTAGAAGCGGAGGGACCTCGTAATCCTCTTCTACTTCTTCCCAAAGATCCAAAGCCTCTAAATAAGTCTTCATACGAACTGCCCACATTTGATAATCGTCTCCATCGAAGAATGGTGGTGCAACAACTGAAAAATTTGATTCTCCTCCCATTTTGATCTCACAGATCCCTTAAGAAGAGAGCTCTGATACCAATTGTTAGTTAAGGAGGGAGTAATTGAATAGTTGATGAGAAGATTGTATTATGAAGAGTAGGAATGCTCTATATATATAGAATACAAAAAGATATTTAAAAAATCTACCTAAAAATCGATAGAAAAACTGGTAACAAAGGAGTAAACAAATAAAAAACTAAACCAAATCTAAACTAAATCAAATTAAAATTAAATCAAATCAAAATTAAATCAAAATCAAATCAAAACTAAATCTAACTCCTAACTGTAACGAAATTTAATCAAATACAACAATCTAAACAAATACGTGATCTATGATAGAAAGAAACCCACAACTTCACAAGATCAAAAACGAAACCCATAGCCTAAACCACCATACCGAACGTTGAAATGCTTAGTTGACGCCACGAGAAGGATCACCGATGATTGCACATCAACCTAGAGTGAGTTTTGTGCCCTTTTCCTAAGCTTTTGTAGATTTGTTGTCGTTGGTAAACGATGTCGAAGTTTGGGTTTCCTAAGCTTTTGTAGATTTGTTGTTTTAAGCACGTTTAAGCCATGAGACTTCGAGAAAGTGAAGAAAGGAGGCAAAGCGAGAGGTAAAGGAAGAAAAAGGAAAGAAAACAGCGTCGAAAACGTCGCTAGAAGAAAGAGAAGGTTCACCGAAAAAATGCGTGGCCATTTGGGCGAAGAAGAAAGGATCCGACAGATCCGAGTCAGACCAAATCCGCGACCCACTACCCACGATCCACATACTTGACCCGCGCCTACCTCTACAACCTGTAACCAGCAACAGTCAAAAAATTCGAGACCCAAAACAACTCACGGCCCATTCTATGATCTTAGCTCAATAGCCCACACACCCGCGAGACCCACATGCAGTCGACGCGACCTGCTAGCTGACCTGCGACCTGAAACTTAACTCGCACCTCGACCCGAAGCCGCTGCTCGGCTTGAATTTCCAATTTTAGCCTAGTTTCTACTGTTTCAACCCTTTCGAACCTATTTTTGGCCACGATTAAGGTAATTTATGTCGTTTTAGAGTCATATTTCACATTAATAGTTGGACTATCAATTAAATTGTTAAATACTAACGAAAGGTGACGAACGACTTAATAGGAAACGAACCCCAACAATAATTGAAGCAGCTCTTGATGAATGGAAGCTAACGTTAATAATTAGGGAGAACTCCGACTAAGGCCAACCAAGTAAGTGGCCTTACTATAGAATATGCTAGAAATTGTATGAGCTATAATATATGATTGTTCGCTATAGATAGCTAGCTTGACAAGAGAGGGTCCAAGGGATGTGCGAGCCACTTGGAGATTCACACTTGCACGTGTGGATCATGTGTAGGGAAGTACTACACATCTATAGTACTTATGAGGTCACCCCTAGTATGAGATATAGATAGGTCCCTAGAGCATGATTTCATGTGTTTGCATTTAACTTGAACCCTATAGTGGGGTCACTTACCGAGTATTCTTTGAAATACTCAGGCCGTGTGCCACATCATTTTTCAAGTAAAAGCAAGGCGCCCATGCACTAATGACAACGACATCGCAAGTAGAGACCATGACACGTGCATAGGGTAGATGCATATTTAAATTCCTAGTCTTATGTTAGAATATGTTGTCTTCCATTTCATGGTTTCAATTATTTTGTATTTTTTTTATTTTGAAATTCAGTATTTTTGTATGAATTATGTAAAACCATGGCAAAAGCAGTGTTTTCAAGAGAAGAAGATGTTTAAAATATTTTTAACATTTATTGTATTGATGATGTTTCTTTTTTAAGAGTTATATTCCGCATATTAGCTGATCATGAGACATTAATAGCGAAAGTGAGTAAATAAAAATTTAGGATCATTATGTTCAATTGACAAAAAAAAATTGCCCACCTTTCATATTGACCCAATCATAAAATAGCATACCCAAATTTTCTCTATAATTCTTTTTCTCAAAATAGAAAAATGGAAATTTCAACTCCACAAATGAGTGAGGGTGGTAACTTTGTAAGGTCGCGGCTTAGCTATGTCGTCCACAATCGTCAACCCCGATCCTTCTCCTTCTAGACATATTTGTAACTGTTTTAAGTCAAAGTATTCCTCTGACGTCACTGAACCATGGTAGCGATAGTCAAACAACTAAGATTCTAGCTACCGTATTTAAGAATTTAAAGTAATGACATGAATTTCTTTATATGAGAGATGTCAAATTCTTTTAATTTAACAATATGTTTGGTGATGTATTCAAGGTGTTTTTGTGGATTTTTAGTTGATGAATGAGTAAGGTTGTGTTAGAATTTAGTGCAACTTATTTCTAGTTTAAATGAGTTATAGAATATATGATATTTGTAATCCTTTACTATTCAAAAAATATATTACTTAAAAGGAATAAAAATATATTACTTAAGGAATAAAAATATATTAGTTAAGGAATATATCTTAGATATTCCTAATCATTAGATTTGATTAGTAGTATATTTTATTTTATTCTCAAGATTTAGTTAGTTTATATTTTCCTCATTTGTAGTATTAGTTGGTATCTTGTATCTATTTAAACGTTGTGAATATTAATGAAAAAAACCTTCGATCCCAGTTATATTTCTTATTCTTAAATCTGTATTCTTCCGTTGAGTAATAATATTTTCATACCTATTCACACTTTTGAGTGGTAGATATTGCGTCAGTTGGTATCAGAGCCAAGTTGGTACGGTTTGATATTATTACTCAACGAGATGAACGGTGGAAGTGCTTCTATGGCTATAGCTATGGAAAAGCTTGTTGGCAATAACTGTAGTTATTGGAAATTATGCATGGAAGCTTATCTACAAGGGCAAGATTTGTGTGATTAATTAAAGGTGATGACACATAAATTCCAGCAGATACTCCACAGAATGCAGAATTACGCCGACAGTGGGAGATCAAATGTGGAAAAGCCTTATTTTCCTTGCAAACTTTGATTAGCAAGGAATATATTGATCATGTTCGTGATTTAAAGTCACCAAAGCAAGTGTGGGAAACACTTTAAAAGCTGTTCACTAAGAAAAATACCTCTCGATTGCAATTCCTAGAGAATGAACTAGCTATGGTAACTCAGGGTAATTTTTTTGTTGAAGAATATTTTTTGAAAGTGAAAAATCTATGTTCTGAAATTTCAGAATTAGATGCTGAGGAGCCAATGAGTGATGCTCGATTACGGCGTTATCTTATTCGTGGATTACAAAAAGATTTTATGCCCTTTATTTCCTCAATACAAGGGTGGGCAAATCAACCTTTAGTTATTGAATTGGAGAATCTTCCTTCCAATCAGGAAGTGTTGATTAAGCAAATGACAAGCAGCAACGAGTTTTCCCCAGAATCAGAAGATGTGTTGTATGTCAAAGATCAAAAGAGACAAAATTTTTATTCAAAGCCTTCATCATGCAATGGGATTCAATTCATAAATGAGGAGTCGTCAAACAACCCTTTTAAAGCTTGTTACAGGTGTGGAAAACCTGGCCATTTTAAACGAGATTGTCAGATGAAAGTGGTGTGTCATCGTTGCAAAAAGCCAGGCCATATTAAGCCAAATTGCCGAGTCAAAATGCAAGAATCAGAAGCAAATGTTGTACATGAAAGTAAAAGTTCTTCAGATTCAATTTGGGAACACTGCTTAACCACTGAGGTTCTTGACCAGCCAACAAACGTGACTTCAACCGTATATCAAAATGATGTCTCTGAAGATGATCAAAATTCTAATTCCACTATTTACGCTTTTGAATTTGATTCTCTCCAAATTCTGCCTCTGGACTCTCTTTTTTTCTCCGATGCCAATTCTGCTGCCCTTAGTGACCCTTCTGTTTATTCCACGGCCTTGGATTTGGGATTCGACGAAAATGAAGTTTTCGAGCTAACCTTTGACGATCTTGATGGTCTTTACCTCCCCTTTGAGGCTGACAATTTCCTCATCTTGGAGAATTTGGATCAAACTACCAATTTGCAAGATTCGGCTACTGATGCTCCGCCCCAGCCTGACTCAGAAATAGCGGCACTGCTTGATGATGATGATTTATCACAATTTGATTTTGATGTTGAGGATTTCGAGGAGGATTTCGTAGTTCAGGCAAATTTATGTGAAGAAGGGGAGGATGGTTCAACGGATAATAAGTTTAGTGTGACTAAGGATTCTGAGAGGGCGACAGGAAGCCAGAATATTGTTAATAACAAATCTTTTGGCGACGACATTTTTGAGGATACAGACATTGACCATGTAGAAGATGATGTTGATAAGCCACGAACTCGACGGCCTTTGGATGATCGATTTGACACCCTCTTAAGTCAGGACTATGCATCTAGTGACAATGGTGACCGTGCTTGTGATGAGCATGATGGTTGTGTAGCTGAAGAAGATGAGTCCTTTGCTCAGAAGCTCAAGCATGCCCTTGGTGATCATAGTAAGGATGACTTGGACCTTGACCAAGGATATAAAGCTCCGACAAATATATTGAGTGGTAAAAAAGGATCAGAAGATTGAGAGCTTTTGCAGTCGGCCAGTGATGTAATTCACCAGTGTATGGAGTATGTTCAGCCTGCACAAGTTGAGATGAATTATTACCTTTTGTCATTAGAATTGGAGCAATCAAAAGCTCAGATTCAACCATTGGAGGGTCATATCAGTAATTTAGATCCTGCTTTTAAGGCCTTGGAAGAGGCCATATTCATGAAACCAGATTATGCTAATGCTCACTGTAATTTGGCCTCTGCTTTGCATGCAATGGGGGAAGATGAGCGAGCAATTGAAGTGTTTCAGAAGGCAATCGACTTGAAGCCCGGCCATGTAGATGCTTTGTATATTTTTGGTGGACTTTACGTGGACTCAAATGGTGAAGAGGCTTTTATAGTTGTGGAAGCCTCAACGTTTAAGACCCTAGGAGAGAAGACTGTTTTGAGACCGGAACTGTCAAATGCTCTCAAAATTAGATCTTTTCAGAAGATTACCAGATTGAATCGCTATGATGTGGAACTTATTAAGAAGGAAATCAGTGAACATGATGTGTCAGTGTCTTATTCAGGTGGTGGCGTGCCTAAGAAGTCCATATGCAAGCCTAGCTGGAAGAAATTCTTCGTAGATTATTTTGTTCGAGAGAAAGTGTTAACGCACGATGTTGAATTGCAGGAAATACATTCTAATGAGCAAGTTGTAGACATATTTACTAAGGCACTTACCAAAGTGAAGTTTGAAGTTTTTCGTAAAGGCTCTCGGAGATATTGAGAAATAAGCTTGCACTAAGGGAGACGGTCAGAATTTAGTGCAACTTATTTCTTGTTTAAATTAGTTATAGAATATATGATATTCGTAATCCTTTAATATTTAAAAAATATATTAGTTAAGAAATATATCTTAAATATTCCTAATCATTAGATTTGATTAGTAGTATATGATATTTTATTATCAACATCTAGTTAATTTATATTTTCCTTCTTTGTAGGTATTAGTTGGTATTTTGTATCTATTTAAACGTTGTGAATATTAATGAAAAAAAACATTTGATCCCAATTCTATTTCTCATTCTTCAATCTGTATTCTTTCGTTGAGTAATAATATTTTTATATCTATTCACACTTTTGAGTGATAGATATTGCGTCAGGTTGATTTAAATATTTTTCTATTTGTTTCTTTTTTAGTGTCATTATCATAAATATAAATTATAAAGTAATTTGTTTTAATTTATTGACGAAACTAAGTACATATAAATCTTTAAAAATTCAATAGCTTTGTAACTATTGCAACAAGAATCAATAATTTAATGGAAACTACTTTCATAAACATGTATAGGAAACACTACAGAGTAGCTTGTTTAGGCCACAGGGCCCAAGGGTGGTGGGTAGTTGAAACAATACCTTCCTCTTAAGTACATTTTGAGGCATTTTAAATCAGGCAAGTGTGGACATAATTTAGGCGAACCATCATATGGTGTCGTAGAACATATGTCGGTGTTCGATTAATACAAAATTTGGTGAGCTTTCATATTCCATATAGACGGACTTAATTCCAAAGTCATATATCCAAATTCTCTCTAAAAATCTAGCTTTAGAGATGAAGGCTCGGTGCCCTACCTGACCCTTTAAAAAGCCTATTTTTTGTGCCTCTGTCTTGCCTATGACTTTGCTTGGCTTTCTTGCACATCTCTTTGTTGTTTTGGATGATGCACCATCCTCCTCAATCACTTCATGAACTTGTTTATTTTTCGCGCTCACGTAGCCAATTGAGTTCCACTTGAGGGTTGCTGTTTTGCTTGTTGATACGTAAGGGTCACAACCTACTCTATTCACAATATGGTTGTGACAAATAAGTCCCGAATACTGTTGTGTTGATCCAAGTTCTTCTTTTAAATAGGTCGTCTGTGATATCGGAGGTTAATAGGGTCTCACGAAGGTTAATAGGGTCTCAATTGAAGATAAAAGATAGCATAAATAAGTTGTATATGACTTGAAAAGGAAATAATAAAGGAAAATTTTGAAAAAGTACCAAACCTCCGAGCTTTTTAATTTCTTATGAAAAGTAATTATAAGATATCAATAGAGAAAAATGACCTAAGAAGGTTTTATAAAATTTGTAAATTTTTTAGAAAAATAATATCAAAATAGCAAAAAAAAAAAAAAAAAAAAAATTACAATTTACAAAAGTAACCTTGAAGTTTGATGAAATTACAAAAATACCCCTACTCAAACTAACAAGACATGCTATAGTACCAATTTGCAAAAAAATCTACAGATATAGCCGTGAAATTGCCTTTATTTTTGAAGATGATCTAGAAGATCCATAGCTCATCGTCACATCCAAAGCTCGATATACAGAGTTGAAGTCGGCAAGGCCCTTGTAAGTGAATACATTTCAAAGTTCGTGAATCCTTCTTTATAAATTATGAAATTTTGACAAACACTTAGAGCATGAATCGAGCTAAACAAAACTTCCAATCAAGAGTTAGACTTTTAGCTTTTGCGTTTCTTATTCTCTAATATCATCTAAATTCGAGATTTGTAGGTCACCAATTCATTTCAAACTTTCTTCTATACTTTTTAAATCATGTTCGCCCAACTTTAGTGAAGAGATCGAGCGCGTAAAAATGTCTATCATAATCTGAACCCTTGCCACGCTCCTGCTTCACCTACTCTAGATGGTATCTAGTATATACAAATTAGCTACATGCAACAATGCTGATCTCATAACTATGAAAAGTGGTGCCATCCACATTAATTCTTATGGTTATAGAACTAGCAATGACAATAACCTTCTTCTTTTTCATCGTCTCAAACATGATCTAAAAACTACAAAGAGTTGCGAAAATCTTACTGTTTCTCGTAATCTCCAAACTACAATATTGTTTCTCATGGTCTTATAATTACAAAGAGTAACGACAACTTTGTTTTTTCACAACCTCAAACGTGGTCTCAAAACTACAAAGAATTACAATAACCTTACGATTTAGCATGATAAAAAACATGGTCTCAAAACTATACACACTGGTGACAACCTTACTCCTTTTTGCTATAAATGGGTTGTACGAATGAAACAAATAATCCAAGCAAGTACAATCCATCGAATAGAAAAACTCTACCATATTATAAAATAATATTGAGTTCATGAAATAAAATAAAATATCAATTTAATACAGATTAGGGTAGCAACGGTATGTTTTTATTTAAAAATATAATTATCCTTCCTGATGCTTTAAGGGAGGGAGAAATTAGAAATTAAATAGTCAAACATTCTATACTTGGAATGCTCTCAAACCCACATAATTTAAAAGCCTTTCTAAATTTTGTGGTCTTTTCTAAATATAGTTTTCCTATCAAACTATATAAACAGCTTCACATTATCAAAAAAAATTCAAGCACCCACACCTTAGCCATTGCTACTCTTCATCATTTGTGAAGCGAGCTTGTAACCTTACAACTTCAAAACACTCCACAATGGCCATGGGCAAAGGTTTCAAGCTCTTTCACACCTTTTTCTTAGTGATTGTTTGGCAATGTTGTGCAAAGGTGGATGCCACTTTTGGCGATGTCAATGGTGTCGTAAATCTCAATCATCAATTTTCATTTCGTGCCTTTGGATCACAAGACACACAAGCCCCAACGGTTGCACCAATTGGAAGTAGCATAGAAGTCCCGGTGGCTACACCATTTGGAAGCATTGCTCAAACTCCAGAGGCTCAAACCCCGGAGGGTGCATCGGTCGAAAGCATTGCTCAAACCCCGGAGGGTGCATCGGTCGGAAGCATTGCTCAAACTCCGGAGGGTGCATCGGTTGGAAGCAATGCTCAAACCCCAGATGCTGCATCGGTTGGGAGAATTGCGCTGGAGGATGCACCGTTTGGGAGAATTCCGCTACCTCCAGAGGTTGCACCAGTTGGAAGCATTACTCAAACCCCAACCACTGCACCAGTTGGAAGTAGCACACAAATGTGAGAGTAGCATTGCTATGCATAGAGGAACACTTAAGCCAAACTAATCATTATTTTGTAGACATATTCATTATTTCTATATTTTTTTCTTAAGTGGAATGATATTCTTAATTGCTTTTAATAGGGTACCGTTTAACGATCTACTAAGTGAGACCATACTCAATAAATTTTGACGAGCGAATAATAATAGGTTATAAATTGGGTCGACAACAATATTGTCGGAGAACAAAATTGTTTTTTGGCTCGACCTTGCCTCTACACTAGGCCAAGTCATTTGGCTTGACCTTGCCTCAGACCAAGGTCTCTCAATGCAACGTCGCATCTCATCTTGTCATCTTGATCCCCATTGCCTATATGTCTTGTCGCCATTTCAAGTCTCGGAGTGTCGTCAACCATTACAACTCACTTGTTCATGCCATTGAGAACGGGCCTACATGTACACATCTGAGATCGCCAAATGTTCGGGAGTTTCGCTATTCAATCCTTTTCCTTCTTCTTGTTGTTGTATATCTCGTTCATACACATCTTCTCTTTTTAATACCCCAATGTTCGTTTTCACTGTAACCCAGGCATAAGCAACAGAGTAGTTAGCTTAGGCCACATGACGAAAGGGTGGTGGAGAGCCTTCACTATGACCCAAGCATAAGCAACAGAGTAGCTAGCTTAGGCCACATGACGAAAGGGTGATGGAGAGCCTTCACTGTGACCCAGGCATAAACAACAGAGTAGTTCGCTTAGGCCACATGACCAAAGGGTGGTGGAGAGTTTACTCAATGACTTCCTCTAAGGTACATTTTGAGGTATTAAAAATCTTGAAAGTATGGACATGATTTAGGCAAACCATTACATAGTGTCATAGAGCATCCGTCTCGTGTTCAATTGACACAAAATTTTGAGAGTTTTCAAATTTCATATAAACGGACTTAATTCCAAAGTCATATAGCCAAATTCACTCTAAAACTCTGGTTTTAGATGTTAAGGCTTGGGGCCCTACGTGACCCTTCAAAAGCCTATTTTTGATACTCATGTCGACATCGTTGCCTCTGTCTTGCACAACTCTTTGGAGTGTTGGATGATACACCATCCTCCTCAATCACTTCATGGACTTGTCTATCTTTACACTTGCATGGCCGGTTAGGTTTCACTTGAGGGTCACTGTTATGCTTGTTGTGATGCAAGGGGTCACAACCTACTCTCTTTGATATGGTTGTGACACAACTCTAGAATGCTCATGTGTTGATCCTCGTTATTCTTTTAAAATAGGTGGCATGAGGTTAATAGGGTCTCATTTAAATATAAAAGATAGCATAAATGAGTTGTATAAGATTTTAAAATGAAATAATAAAGGAAAGTTTAGAAAAAGTTGAAAAATAGACATTTTTTTTACATTACCAAACTTCCCAATTTTTTAATTTCTTATAGACGGGAATTTTATGATGGTCAATCACCAACAAGTTATACGAAGGTTTTAGAAAATTTTAAGATTTTTAGAAAAATAATATTGAGAATGTGAGGTGGTAAATCAAACTTTCTCGACGCCTTTTTGAAGACGTCTTAACCTTTGAGGTGGACCTGGTGTCCCTATCTATCAATATAGAGACTGGCACTCTGTGCACGTATATTAACTCTCTTATTTATAGTTGAATCCAACTGATCTACTTGATATGTGGTCTTGCCTAGAATGAGTGTACTGTCTTGATTACAATGTCTACAACTACCAAGATTGCGTTAAAACTTTGCTTGATCACTGGCAAACAATAGATAAAACACATACACACTACTTCCCATTTAAGGATTGTAGCAATCTTGTGTTAGGATCGATACTAGTTGTTAGCTCTGATACCAATTATTAGGATCGCACAACAACGCACACACTCGATCAAGATGAACACAAAGATCAGGAGAGAGAAAATACAAGGATGAATATTGGTTAAAGGGATGAATATTGGTTAAAGGTTTTATTATTGATGACTTAAGGTATTATGTACAACAAAAAGATATTATGTACAACAAAAAAGAATACAGAGAACGAAGAAAAGTACATCTTGAGAGCACTGCCTGGGGTATATATATGGTTTCAATTTACTAAATATAGCTTCCAAAGATTTAAACCTACGAGATATAATCTAACAAATATATCTCTATCAAATCTTTACCAAATATCTACCATATATCTCTATCATATCTTTACGAAATATCTTCCAAATATATCTCTACCAGATCTATGCATCAGGCTCCATATCCCAACAATCTCCCACTTGGAGACTGATCCAGTTAACCAAGAATTTTCTTCTCAATCGATCATTACACCATTCCAATTAAGGCTTTGCATAACCCTAATTTTTCAACATCAACACATTTTGTCAACATGTCTGCTGGATTCTTTGCACCCTCTATCTTCTCCAGGCACATATCGCCTTCTTCCACTAACCTGCGAGTGAAATTGTATCGCCTTCTAATGTGTTTTGTCCTTGAATGATAAACTAGGTTTTTCACCAACTGTATGGCACTCTAACTATCTGTATAAAGAATTTTCTTGCACTACTTCCTGCCTAATTATTTTAGATAGTCTATCATCCATATCATCTCCTTTCCAGCTTTAGCTATTGCCACGTACTCAGCTTCATTAGATGGAAGAGCAACGCATTTCTGAAGCTTGGACATCCAACTCACTGCTGTTCCATCTATAGTGTAGATATATCCAGATGTGCTCTTGCTAGAGTCTACATCTCCACTCAGATCAGCATCCACAAAACCTTGCAGAACTACTTTGCCATTACCATAACAAAGTGAAGTATTGGATGTACCTCTCAAATATCTCAGAAGCCACTTCACAGCTTCCCAATGTTCTTTCCCTGGATTCGCCATGTACTTGCTAACAACTCCCACTATATGTGTTATATCAGGTCTAGCGCAGACCATATCATACATCAAACTCCAAACAGCAGAAGCGTACGGAACTGATGCCATGTGCTCACGTTCCTCAACTGTCTTGGGAGATTGCCCCTTTGACATTTTAATACAATTTGCCAAGGGGGTAGTCCTGGGTTTAGCGTCATTCATCTTGAATGTGGACAACACCTTCTCAATGTACTACTCTTGGGATAGATTTAATGTGCCAGCAGGTCTATCTCGAGAAATCCTCATCCCAAGAATCTGTTTCGCTGCATCCAAATCTTTCATCTCAAATACTAAAGACAAGCTTGCCTTCAGGTGGTTTATCTCCCTCATGCTTGATCCAGCAATTAGTATATCATCTACATACAGGAGTAGAAACACATAAGAATCAGTGTATTTCTTGAGGTAACAACACTAGTCCTTTTCACTCATGTGGAAACCACTCTTGCACATGAAGGAGTCAAACTTCTTATACCATTGTCTCGGTGCTTGTTTCAGTGCATACAAGCTCTTATTGAGCTTACACACCATGTGCTCCTTGCCTGGAGTTGCAAACCCTTATGGTTGTTGCATATAGATCTCCTCATCTAGATCTCCATGTAAAAATGCCGTTTTTACATCCATTTGCTCAAGGTGCAGATTCTCGGATGCAACAATACTCAGCAGAATTCAAATAGTAGTTAATTTCACAACTGGAGAAAAGATCTCAGCATAATCAATGCCTTTTTTTTTGTGAATATCCTTTAACTACTAACCGAGCCTTAAACCTCCTTCTGCCATCTGGTTCAGCCTTGATTCTGAACACCAATTTGTTCAACAAAGCTCTCTTTCCCGTAGGCAACTCAGTCAGCACCCACGTATTATTCTTTTCAAGTGAGCTCATCTCATCATCCATGGCTTGCTCCCACTTGGTTGAATCTTCCACTTGTAGGGCCTCATCAAAGGACTCTGGTTCTCCTTCGTCAGTCAGCAACAGATAATGTAATGAGGGTGAATATCTATCTGGTGCTCTGATAGTTCTGGATGATCTCCTCAACACCTGCTCAGGTGCAACTTGCTCCACGTCTGGTTCTTCAGCAATATAATCAAGAGTTTCTTGAGCTTCTGTTGTAACATCACTGCGTGAATTTTCCTGCAACTCAAGTTCAACTCCCACTTGCTTCGTAGTCTCAGAGTTTATCTTCTCTCTGTCCTTGTACATGATATTTTCATCAAAGGTCACATCGCAATGTCTTAGGATTTTCATATTATTCTCATCCCAAAACCTGTACCCGAACATGTCAGAGCCATAGCCTATGAAGTAGCATTTCACAGCCTTAGCATCAAGCTTATCTCTGTTCTCTGGATCAACATGAACATACACAGTACAGCCAAAAGTTCTCAAGTGAGAGTACTTGAGTTCTTTTCCTGTCCATACTTCTTCGGGCAATTTGAACTTCAAGGTTACTGACGACCCTCTATTAATCAAATATGCTGCAGTGTTCACAGCATCAGCCCAGAATATCTTTGGTAGTCCAGAATGAATCCTCATGCTTCTTGCTCGCTCGTTCAATGTTCTGTTCATCCTTTCTGCAATACCATTTTGTCTTGCCTTACCGGGAATTGTTCTTATTAATCTAATTCCCTCATCTGCACAAGATGTTTTAAACTTTGATTTGTTGTACTCTCCTCCATTGTCAGACCTCAGGCATTTGATCTTCAAGCCGGTCTGATTTTAAACTTTAGCTTTCCACTTCTTGAAGGTGGCAAACACATTTGACTTGTGTTTCAGAAAGTAAACCCATACCTTCCTGCTGAAGTCATCGATGAAGGTGACGTAGTACCTTGAAACACCAGGTGATGAAAATGGAGATTGTCCCCAGACGTCTGTATGGATCATTTCCAACTGCACTTTCTTCGGTTCTCTGGCAGCCTTTGTGAAACTAACTCGTTTCTGTTTGCCCATAACACAGCTCTCACAAAGACCCATATCAATAGATTTTAAGCCTTCTAAGGCTCCTTTCGCAGTCAGCATCTTCATTCCTTTGACGTTCATATGTCCAAGTCTATTGTGCCATAGACTTGAATTGGAAGCACTCTCAGCAGCAGCAGTCATGTTTATACACTCTGCAATAGTGTATAGGGTTCCAGATTTTCTGCCACGTGCAACAACCATCGCACATGTAATGACCAAAAAAAAAATAATTAAATAATTAAAATAATTAAATTAATTAAAATAATAATTTTCCCTAAACTACTCTCCACTAACCCCTCCTTCCTCTCCCAACTATCTCTCCTCAACCAACTCATCAGTCAATATCCCAAATCAGAATACTGGATCATCGGTGGTTCCTACAATGAAAAAAAAATACAAACAACCAGATTTACAAGGAGAGTTGGAGATTTAATTTGGAGAGAGATCTTGTTGTTATTACGGTAAGTCATGTTTCAGATCTCTGATCTCTTTTTCATTTATCCAGATCAGATTTCCTTTTCGTTTGTCTAATTATTCAGAATTAGATCCCTGGTTCTTTTGCCCAGTTATTTAGATTTTTAGTTATGATGTTAGGTCATAGAAAAATAACTAGAACATATTTTCTTTTCCTTTGTCTAATTATTCAGAATTAGATTCCTGGTTCTCTTGCCCAGATATTTAGATTTTTGGTTATGATGTTAGGTCATAGAAAATAACTAGAACAGATGAGGCAAATATTTGTCAATAGAGTAAAGAGAAAATACAGAGAGCAGGAAAGAAAGAAGTAAAAGAAAATACAGAGCGCAGGAAAGAAGTAAAAGAGAAAATACAGAGAAGACATACAGAGGAAAAGAAATAAAAAATAAATAAAGAGCAGGAAGTAAAGAGAAAATAGAGAGAGCAGGAAAGAAAGAAGTAAAAGAGAAAATACAGGAAAGAAATAAAAGAGAAAATACAGAGAAGGTATACAGACAACAAAAAATAGAGAGAAAGTAAAAGAAAAAATACAGAGAAGGCATATAGAGGAAAGAAAAATAAATAGAAAAGGCAGGAAGAACTAAAAGAGAAAATACAGAGAAGGCCAGAATAGAAAATCAAAAGAAAAAAATACAGAGGAAGAGAAAAATAAAAGGGAAGAGTTGGGAGTAGAATGGATCCGAATTGACCAACAATATGATTAAGTAAGAATAGATTAAAAATTGGTCAAGAATATGCTTGAACAAAAATGGAGGAAAAAAGCAGAGTAAAGAAAGAATATCAAAAGACAAGAGAGAAGTCAATCGAAATAAAAAATAGAAAATGAAATCTTAATATAAATAGAATATATATATAATGTGTATATCTATTTAGAGGTATATTATAATGTTCCAAGACTTTATCTATGCAAAGTCTTAAAATGCTCGCATGAAGTTTAGCACATGAACCATTGTAAGAGTTAGAGAATTTAACATGAAATTGATGCCATGGATTCTTATAGGTTGGCTTGGATACAAAGGGAAAAGTCGAACTTTCATTAAAGATAAATTGGTGACAACCGTATAAGCTAATCAGGTAAGTGGCCTTACTACAGGATAGGCTAAAAATTGTATGAATTACGATGTTGTATGAACTATGTCGTACGATGCGGTATATGAGTTATGATGATGTATGACTTATGATGATGTGTGGGTTAGGATACCTGATGATGTGCTCAGTATATATATATATATATTTTGATGAATGTCGTACTTGATATGTTTGATGCACTTTGTGGCAATATGATGAGTATGATGATTGCGTGACGTTTACCTTAATATGATGATGTTTTTCATATTGAGCATGCTATATGATGATGAGTGCCATATTGCATCATGTCGTTAGATCGACATAGGACACAACCCTAAGAGCGTGAAAATGATATTAATATAAATATAAATATCCATGAGTATGTGTTACCTAGAGTAACAAAGAGATGAAACTAGAGGGTTGTGTCAGAAGACACATTATGATGGATTTAGAGGGACCTCATGCATATTGTATGTTCATAAGCATAGGGCTACTTCCCCTAGAGATGATGAGTGCGGACGCGCACCGTATGATGAGCGCGTATGTGCACAGGTGCGAAAGCACACAGATGAGGGTGTTCATGAGGTGCATGACACTATGGGGTTCCGCTGACCTCCGGACGTCGCTACAGATTAGCTTGACCAAAGGGTCTAGGGGGTGTGCGAGCGCCCTGGGGATTCACACTCGCACGTGTGAGTCGTGTGTAGGGAAGTACTACACATCCAATTTGTCCGAGACTAGAGGCCACCTCTAAGATGATTAGAGATAGGTCCCTAAATCATGATTGCATGTATTTGCATTTGCATGGCCCCCTATAGTGGGGCCACTTACTGAGTATTCTTTGAAATACTCAGGCCGTATGCTACATCATTTTTCAGGTAAAGGCAAGGCGCACTTGTACGGAGGACGGCAGCATCGCGAGCAGAGACTGTGGCACGTGCATAGGGTAGACTCATATTTAAATTTCTAGTCTTAAGTTAGAATAGGTTTTTTTGCATTTCATTGTTTTAAATTATTTTTTATTTGTTTTTATTTTCTCTAAATTTCAGTATTTCATATTTAAACACGTAAGACCATGGCTGTGTATTCCAGGGAAGAACTTGTTTTAAACATTTTTTTTTTAAGTTTACGTTATCAATTATGTTCATGTAAGAGTTATATTTCCGCATTATAGATGAGCATGAGACGTTAGTAGCGACTCTGAGTATGTGGAAATTTAGGGTCGTTACAGCACACTTCACAATCTTCCATGAACTCTTTCCAAACTCTACTGCATAGCCTGTGCTATCCAACTGACCCATAGAGATTAGGTTCTTCTTGAGACTAGGAATGTATCTGACATCTTGTAATGTCCACTGATTTCCTGCTGGAGTTTGTATGGAGACATCTCCTTTCCCTTCAATCTCCAAAGTTTTATTGTCAGCAAGATACACCTTACCGAAATTTTCTGATTTGAAATTTCAAAACAATTCCTTACTTGGAGACGAATGGAACGATGCACCTGAATCCAAAATCCAGGATTCAGTTGGGCTGCCCACACTAAGGATTAAAACGTCCTCAGTATCTTCTATTCTATATATGGAATCATCATCATCTTAAGATTTATGATTCTGCTTCTTCTTCAGTTTTGTACAATCTGTTCGAAAGTGTCCCTTTCCTCCACAGCTCAAACACGTTACGTTGGGTTTGTTTGGAGAATTTCCCCAGTTCTTTGATTTTGATCGCCCATCTTTGAGCTTTTTGATTTACATCTTCCCCTTCGATCAACACTGAGAGCATTACCTGATGAATTTCCAATTTCCCATTTGCGAATACTTTCGCTGAGAACTACATCTCGAATTTCATCAAACTTCAGTTTATCAAATCCTCGGAAACTGCTGATTGCGGCAACAACAGTATCCCATGACTCGGGTAAAGATGACATCAAAATCAACGCTTTAATTTCATCTTTGAAATTAATTTCCACCGAACTCAGTTGAGTTACGATCATATTGAATTTATTTATATGATCGGCGACAGATCCACCTTCAGACATCTGTAGATTGAACAATCTTCGCATCAAATACACCTTGTTCATAATCGACAGTTTTTCATACATATTTGACAGCGCCTTCAATAGATCTGACGTTGTCTTCTCCTTGATGATGTTGAATGCCACGTTTCTAGATAGCGTCAATTGGATCATCCCTAAGGCTTGTCGATCCTTGAGCTTCCACTGTTCCATGGTCATGGTATCCGTCTTCACCCCCAATAGGACTTCGTGAAGATTTTTCTGGCATAGATAATCTTCAATCTGCATCTTCCAGAAATCGAAATCGGATCCATCGAACTTCTCAATTCCAATCTTTGAACTTTCCATCTTCACAGATCGTGGGAAATTTCGCCTAGCTTTGATACCAGTTGTTAGGATCGATACCAGTTGTTAGCTCTGATACCAATTATTAGGATCGCTCAACAAAGCACACACTCGATCAAGATGAACACAAAGAACAGTTGAGAAAATACAAGGAGGAATATTGGCTAAAGGTTTTATTATTAATGACTTCAGGTATGTACAACGAGAGAGAATACAGAGAATGAAGAAAAGTACATTTTGAGAGCACGGTCTAATGAGGTATATATATGGTTTCATTTTACTAAATATAGCTTCCAAAGATTTAAACCTACGAGATATAATCTAACAAATATATCTCTATCAAATCTTTACCAAATATCTACCATATATATCTCTATCATATCTTTACAAAATATCTTCCAAATATATCTCTACCAGATCTAGGCATTAGGCTCTATATCCCAACATCTTGTTGGGCGCTAGAGGCCTTCACCTAGCAAGCCATGCATTGGCTTATAAAATCTGCTATATCCTTCATCATCCCTTGCCACTAGTAACATCCTTTCACATCCTATACATCTTTGGACTTCTTGGGTGGGACGTATAAGATGTATCGTGGATTTCAGCTATAATGTCTTTTAGGATTCTCTCGTCTCGAGGGACACATGGGCGGTCTTGCCATAGCAAACCCCAATGTGAAGAGATTGAATACTCTACTGGTCTCTCTGTTTCTGTCTGATTCCATACTTTGCTTATGTGCTCGTTAGGCTTCTAGGCGTCAATAACACGTGTTCGTAGGGTGGGTTGCTCGGTCATTAGTGTTAACTGAGCGATACCACTTCTGGCTACAATCTCGTTTTCTTCTGTCTGATTCCGTACTTTGCTGAGGCCTGCTCCCTCCTAAAGCATTCTTCTCAACCACTATGCGGCTTTCTTTTTATTTAGGGTAAGCTACCCTATTTATAGGGTTCCGTATTTGTCACCTATAATTTAGGATTGAGAGTGCTCTCCATGTGTTTTTCACTCAACTTACACGAGCTACCGTCTTGTAGTCTCCTCCTTCTTGATGTTTAGTCTCATTATTTACTTTTGTACCATCATTTGCCTGGTTCAATGTGACGCACAAAATAGCACAAGTTAACACACGAAAAGACCTATTTTATGTAATTCGTAATGTTAATCATGAACCTAGAGTTGTATCAACTTTAAATTATTTTTTTTTATAGTAAACAACAAGATATGCACAAATAAGCAAATTTCCCTATATGTTTTAGCATTATCACATCTTTGCTCATCCTTGAGAAACGATCTACTTTTATTGTATTTATTATTCTTGATGTTCAGTCCCTTGACTCCTTCTCTTGGGTAACCTTTTTCTCTCTCATTTGACACTCTTTCACGGTACTTGGTTAGGATTTTTTTTCTTTCTTATTTTGAGGAATTGGTGAGCTATAGCTTGTATCCTATTTAAACTTTGTGAACATTAATGAAGATTGGACTTTCAATCCTAATTATGTTTTACATTCTTAACATGGTATCAGAGTAAGAGAAGAGGAAGAACAGAAGAAAAGTGTTAGAGATCGAAACAGAGGGCGACAAATGAATTGGGATGATCTTCCGCAAGATATATCAATTCTTTTAAGCCTAAATCTCAAAAGTTTTAATTTCCAGTGTCTTTAGCGATTGTCCATGACTAAGCATCGCAAATCATCAATATATTTTCTTTTAACAATAAAATCAAGAACATATTCATTATCAAGATGCTTGTGGCGAACTATCCAGACTCGGTCACAACACGTAGCCTCCTACTCTAAATTTGGATCATGAATTGGCTACAGATATTCTCAATCATTCTCCTAGATCGAGAGCTACGGTTGGCAAACTATTCTCGATCGTCAAATATCAAGACTACGTTATAAGAATCTTCAAATTTCTCACAAAGCTCAAAGGTGACATGCTCAAGATGTTCATATTTTCTTTCACAACATCATTACAGGATTCAGTGATCGAATGATTAGATGATGAGCAAGCTCTCGAGTTAAAAGATCTCTCTCCATTATCATTAACAACAATCTTTGGCACATGCCCCTCGTTGGAAGAACCTGTTGACCTATTTTTCCTTCCAACTGCTTCTACTTGACATTAAACAAGATTAAGGTAATAGAAGACTGCTGGCCAAAGTGATGAGATATCCATGTTCGGGTTATCCTCTAAAACTTCCTTAAAGGAATCAAGATCTTAAGGCTTAGAGTAGCCCATGCACATAAGCCTCTCAAGTGACTCAAGGGGAACATCGATCTTCCTAAATATCAAAACTTCCTTTTTGGTGGTATCAACCAAATCCAGCATCAAAATTTCGGATGTTTATTTAACATATTCTTATTACATTCACCATTCTGATCAGTCAGGATATTCACTTGTTCCAATCAAATCGGGACAAATTACCAATCCTTGAGTAAATCATTTATGCATGAACCAAGAAGTGATCAGCCAAGATATTCACTTGTTCCAATCAAATTAAATGGGAAAAATTACTAATCCTCGAGTAAATTATTTATGCATGAACCAAGAAAATCACATTGGGTGACAACTCTTCAAGTTCTGAGATACATAGAAGGTACTCCTGGTCAAAACTCCTACTACCATCCAAAACAACCTAAGATTACAAGCATATTGCAATTCTAATTGGGGTGGTTGTCGAACTACCTATTTCTAGGTTTTGCATATTCCTTAAAAATTCAATTATTTATTGGAAGTCTAAAAAGAAAACAATGTGTCTAGATCATTAGTAGAAGTCGAGTATCGAGCTATGGCAAATACTTGTTTAGAGTTAACTTGGCTGAAATACATTTTTCAAGACTTGAAAGTTCTGCTGTCCGTACCAGCATTGTTGTATTGTGATAATTAAGAAGCAGCATTACAATACATTAATTTATCATAATTAGAAACATGGTCTCAAACGACACTTAGTGGTGACAACCTTACTCCTTAAGCTATAAATGGGTTGTATGAATGTGACATAATCCAAGCAAGTACAATTCATCCGAAGAAAATCACTACCATATTATAGAATAATATTGCGTTTATTGAGTTAATGAAATAAAATAAAATATCATTTTATTACCCATCAAAAGTAAGCCCTATGTTTTTATTTAAAAATATAATTATCCTTCATGAGCTCTAACGGAGAGAAATTAGAAATTAAATAGTCAAACATTCTATACTTAAAATACTCCCAAACCCACCAAATTTAACATCCTTTCTAAATTTTGTGGTCTTTTCTAAATATAGTTTTCCCATCAAACTATATAAAGGGCTTCTCTTTATCAAAAAAAAAATTCAAGTAGCCACACCTTAGTCATTGCTACTCATCATTTGTGAAACGAGCTTGTAACCTTACAACTTCTAAACGCTCCACAATGGCCATGGGCAAAGGTTTCAAGCTCTTTCACACCCTTTTCTTAGTGATTGTTTGGCAATGTTGTGCAAAGGTGGGTGCCACTTTTGGCGATGTCAACGGTGTCGTAAATCTCGATCATCAATTTTCATTTCGTGCCTTTGGATCACAAGACACACAAGCCCCAACGGTTGCACCAATTGGAAGTAGCACAGAAGTCCCGGTGGCTACACCATTTGGAAGCATTGCTCAAACTCCGGAGGCTCTAACTCCGGAGGGTGCATCGGTTGGAAGCATTGCTCAAACTCCGGAGGCTCTAATTTCGGAGGGTGCATCGGTTGGAAGCATTGCTCAAACTCCGGAGGGTGCATCGGTTGGAAGCATTGCTCAAACTCCGGAGGGTGCATCGGTTGGAAGCATTGCTCAAACTCCGGAGGGTGCATCGGTTGGAAGCATTGCTCAAACTCCGGAGGGTGCATCGGTTGGAAGCATTGCTCAAACTCCGGAGGGTGCATCGGTTGGAAGCATTGCTCAAACTCCGGAGGGTACATCGGTTGAGAGAATTGCATTGGAGGCTGCACCGTTTGGGAGAATTGCGTTACCTCCAGAGGTTGCACCAGTTGGAAGCATTGCTCGAACCCCAACCATTGCACCCATTGGAAGTAGCACACAAGTGTGAGAGTAGCATTGCTGTGCATAGAGGTTTCTTTGGCTATTAACAAAGCAAAACCTAAGCCGAGCTAAATCATTATTTTGTAGACAAATTCATTATTTCTATATTTTTTCTGAAATGAAATGATATCTATATTTTTTTCTTATATTTAATTTCCTACTTTAACTAAAGAGTGATATTTTTATTGGTACCGTTTTGAATATGGTATCGTTTAACGATCTACTAAACAAGACCATACCCAATAAATTTATTGATGCATTAATACAAATTGTCTCGAATACATAATTAAATTAGTTTGTAAAACCTTTTAACATCAAACTATTTATAAATTAATAAAATTGATTTTAATTATATTTTTTCAATCTTGAGAGCCAATAATAATAGGTTATGATTTTTTAATAGGGGTTGACGACAATATTGGTCTAACACTAGGCCCATATGTCTTGAAGTCATCCCAAGTCTCGGGGTGTCGTCAGCCATCACAACTCACTCGTTCATGCCATCGAGAATGGGCTCGCGTATCGTTCATCTCATTGGGATGTCTTGAACATCCATTCATCCGGATTCTATCGACCATTGAGACATGGCAGCGGTGGTAAGAATTTATGTATATTGATGGATGATAGATGAAGAATGAATAATATCCAAATAATTATTGCAACAATAGTTGATGAGAACTCCTTTCATACAAATTGATTACTTTCATATATGAATTCAATATTTCCATCTTTAAATGATTTCATCTGTTATTTACTTTGTAAAATATTTTGAAAATTCAAACTAAATTTTCAAACAAATAAAAAACTGGGTTAATAAATCTTTTTCAAAACTCCAAAACTGCTATAAATCTTTCTCAAAACTTTAAAACAATAAAAGATTTAAAAGGATACAAACAAACAAAAATTTATTCAAAAGTAACGTTTGAGTTAAATACAAGAATGGATACTAGGGATTGGGATTTAACCAAAATACAAACTAAAATTAAAAAAAGTACCATTCCCTCGAGTGCAACAGAGTGGCTCGCTTAAGCCACATGATCAAAAGGGTGGTGGAGAGTTGACCAAAGGGGGGTTATTAAGGTATTAAAATTCTTGAAAGTATGGACATGATTTAGGCAAACCGATCATATAGTGTCATAAAGCATTGGTCCTTTGTTCAATTGACACAAAATTTTGAGAGTTTTCAAATTTCATATAGATGGACTTAATTCGAAAGTCGTGTGTTCAATTGACACAAAATTTTGAGAGTTTTCAAATTTCATATAGATGGACTTAATTCCAAAGTCGTATACCCAAATTCACTCTAAAACTCTGATTTTAGAGGTTAAGGCTTCACTCTAAAACTCGTTTTAGAGGTTAAGGCTTGGGGCCCTACCTGATCCTTCAAAAAGCCTATTTTTGATACTCATGTCGACATCGTTGCCTCTGTCTTGCACAAATTTTTGGTGCGTTGGATGATGCACCATCCTCCTCAATCACTTCATGAACTTGTCTATCTTTAGACTCGCATTGCCGGTTAGGTTTCACTTGAGGGTCTCTGTTATGCTTGTTGTGATGTAAGGGGTCACAACCTACTCTCTCCCGTATGATATTGACACTCTTGTGTTGATCCTCGTTATTCTTTTAAAATAAGTGGCATGAGGTTAATAGGTCTCATTAAAATATACAAGATAACATAAATGAGTTGTACAAGATTTGAAAATGAAATAATAAAGGAAAGTTTAGAAAAAAAAATGAAAAATAGACATTTTTCTTACATTACCAAACTTCCCAATTTTTAAATTTCTTATAGACAGGAAATGGTCAATCACCAACAAGTTATACGAAGGTAAGATTTTTTAGAAAAATAATATAGAGAATGTGAGGTGCTAAATCAAACTTTTCCCGATTGAAGACCCTTCTTAACCTTTGAGGTGGACCTAGAGACTGGCATTCCGTGCAGGCATGTTAACTCTCTTATCTATAGTTGAACCCAATCGATCTACTTGATATGTGGTCTTGCCTAGAATGAGTGTGTTGTCTTGATTATTATGTCTACAACTGCCAAGATTACGTTAAAACTTTGCTTGATCTTTGACAAACATGAGATAAAATTCATACACACTACTTCCCATTTAAGGGCTGTAGCAATCTTCTTGGGTGCTATCTCGAGGCCTTCACCTACTGGCAAGCCAGGCATTGTCTTATAAAATTTGCTATGTCCTTCTTCAAAGTACTAGTATATTTTCTATTATGTTTAGGAGTTAGTTGGTAGCTTGTATCCTATTTAAACTTTGTGAACATGAATGAAGATCAGACTTTTAATCCCAGTTATGTTTCACATTCTTAACATGATATCAAAGAAAGAGTAGAGGAAGAACAGAAGAAAAGTGGCAGAGTTCGAAATAGAGGATGACAAATGACTTGAGATCACCTTCCATAAGATATATTAATACTTTTAAGCAAAAATCCCAAAAGTTTTAATTTCTAACGTCTATAGCGATTGCCCCTAATTGAGTATCACAAATCATCAATATTTTTTTCTTTCAACAATAAAATCAAGAACATATTCATTATCAAGATGTTTGTGGCGAACTATCTGGATTCGGTCACCAACACCTAGCCTCCTACTCTAAATTTGGATCTTTAATTGGCTACAGATATTCCCAATCATTCTCCTAGATCGAGAACTATGGTTGTCAAAATGTTCTCGATCGTCCAATATCAAGAGTACGTTATAAGCATCTTCAAATTTCTCACCAAAGCTCAAAGGTGGCATGCTCAAGATGTTCGTATTCTCTTTCACAACATCTTTACCGGATTCAGTGATAGAATGATTAGATGATGAGCAAGCTCTCAAGTTAAATTATCTCTCTCCATTATCACTAACAACAATCTTTGGTGCATGCCCTTTATGGGAAGAACCTATCGACCTATTTTTCCTTCCAACTGCTTCTACTTCACAGTAAATAAGATCTTCACGAAGGCAATAGAAGACTGCTGGCCAAAGTGATGAGATATTCATGTTTGGGCTATCCTCTAAAACTTTTTTAAAGAACTTGATGCTTAGAGTAGCCTATGTGCATAAGCCTCTCAAGTGACTCAAGGGGAACATTGATCTTAGTGTTCCTAAATATCAAAATTTTCTTTTTGGCGGTATCAACCAAATCCAACTTCAAAATTTCGAATGTTGATTTAACACGTTCTTATTACATTCATCATTCTGATTAGCCAGGATATTAACTTGTTCCAATCAAATTAATTAGGACTAATTACCCATCCTTGAGTAAATCATTTATGCATGAACCAGGGAGTGATCAGCCAAGATATTCACTTGTTCCAATCAAATTAAATGGTAAAAATTACCAATCCTCGAGTAAATTATTAATGCATGAACCAAGAAAACCACATTGGGTGGCAGCTCTTCGAGTTATGAGATACATCAAGCTCTTCGAGTTATGAGATACATCGAAGGTACTCCTGGTCAAAGAATTCTACTAACATCTGAAAACAACTTAAAATTACATGCATATTGCAATTTTGATTGGGGTGGTTGTCGAACTACCTATTTCTAGGTTTTGCATATTCTTGAGAAATTCAGTTATTTCTTGAAAGTCTAAAAAGCAAACAATGTGTCCAGATTATCAGTAGAAGTCTAAGTATTGAGCTATGACAAATACTTGTTTAGAGTTAACTTGGCTAAGATATATGCTTCAAGACTTGAAAGTTCCGCTATCTGTACCACCAACATTGTTATATTATGATAATCAAGCAGCATTGCAAGTAACCAATCCAATTTTTCACGAACATACGAAGCACATTGAAATAAATGGCTATATAGTTCGAGAAAAATTACAAGCTGGAATCATCAAATCATGTTATGTTTTAACTAAAATGCAATTGACAGATGTTTTCACTAAAGCTGGATTGTAACGACCCAGACCCACTGCTAGCAGATATTGTCCTCTTTGGGCTTTCCCTCAAGACTAGAAAGCTCCGCTATCCGTACCAGCATTGTTATATTATGATAATCAAGCAGCATTGCAAGTAGCCAATCCAATTTTTCACGAACATACGAAGCTATCCGTACCAGCATTGTTATATTATGATCATCAAGCAGCATTGCAAGTAGCCAATCCAATTTTTCACGAACATGCGAAGCACATTGAAATAGATTGGTATATAGTTTGAGAAAATTTACAAGCTGGAATCATGAAATCATGTTATGTTTTAACTAAAATGCAATTGACAGATGTTTTCAGGATTGTAACGACCCAGACCCACCGCTAGCAGATATTGTCCTCTTTGGGCTTTCCCGCTTTAAAACGGGTCTGGGGGAAGGTTGTTGACCCAGACCCACCGCTAGCAGATATTGTCCTCTTTGGGCTTTCCCGCTTTAAAACGGGTCTGGGGGAAGGTTGTTATGTGTTCCTCCTTGGGCTTTCCCTCGGGGAAGGTTGTTATATGTTCTCCCTCAAGGCTTTAAAAGCCGTCTACGTCTACTGGGGGAAGGTTTCCACACCCTTATAAATGGTGATGTGTTCTCCTCCCCAACCAATGCGGGACATCACAATCCACCCCCCTTCAGGGCCCAGCGTCCTTACTGGCACACCGCCTCGTGTCTACCCCCTTCGGGGAAGAGCGAGAAGGTTGGCACATTGTCTGATGTCTGGCTCTGATACCATTTGTAACGACCCAGGCCCACCGCGAGTAGATATTGTCCTCACGGAGAAGGTTTCCACACCCTTATAAATGGTAATTTGTTCTCCTCCCCAACCAATGTGGGACATCACATGGATTGACATACACTCTCCAACTTTAGGGGAGTATTATGAAATTTGATTCAAGTTACCTTTCTTATGCATTTAGTCTGTTCTCGCTCCCTTTCTAGACAGAGAACCTCCAATCTCATCCTCATCAAAATTCGCAGATAGTGTCTCCAGATGTTGGTTAAATCGCAAGAAAAAAGGCTTGTCCCTTGCTTCTTGATAACGAACCTTATCAACTTACTTAAATATTGTGTCTAGTGTGGCCTCTTCTATTATATTTTCCTTTCCCTTTTGCTTAGCTGCCTTCAGATTTGGTTCTTAGGTGGCGAATCTAGTATGGTGACACCAGATGAATCCCGCTGGGTAAATATAGGGCTGGAAGGAATAAGTGCAAGATCCTCAACAAAAGAATGAATTAAGGTGGCGAATCTAGTATGTGACACCAGATGAATGTTGTTGCGTCGACTTCTCTCACTTGTTTCTCTTTTTTTTTTAGTTGACCTCGAGCTTTGCCTAGTGAGTTTTACTAGGGAGGTTACGATATCTTAGAATTTTGAGGGTTTTGGAGGAATTTTGTTCTTCAACCCCTATCATTCCTTTTTATAGCTCGAGCACCATCAAATTACAAAATGAAAGTTAAGCATTAAATTCTTACTCATGGGTTGTTGGGACAATTCGATATGGCCCACGATCCAAATATAACGAAACAAATCGATAAAGCAAAAAGAAAAACTTGAAGGGGAGACCTTTTGAACTAAGAAACGTTAAAGAACTTATGCTTTTCAGTTCTATTTGTTGGTGGTGTGAATAGAGCCTACATCTAATGAGTATTTATATTAGAGAAAACACTCAAAAAATTTCTTGAACTTTCTCCTCAAGTTAAAGACTGCTAACAAATCTCGTAAATCATTAACCTTGCTTCATAAGTTTGCAACTGCTAACAATTATTCTAAAATTTCTTCATACGGTAGCAACTTTCTTTACTAAGTCAAGCTTATTGGTTCACAAACTCTCCCTCGTAATCTTGACTTTGTTCAAGATTCTTCACTCTCAGTAACTCCCGCATCTTTGTAAACTTAACCTTTGCTAGGCCTTGGTAAGAATATCCGCACGTGGCTCTCTAGTGCATATAAACACGACACACTAATGGATAAAGTGGAAGCCAGTATCAATGTGTTTGTTGCATCCGTTAAATACCATATTCTACATCAATGTAATCGCAGATTTGATGTTGACATAGAGAGTTACCAACTTTGAATCACTTTTAGTCACTTCACTCAACAAATTTATCAGTCATAATGCTTGGCACGATGCCAAAGCTGCTTTCATGAACTCGAATTAATATGAAGATGGTACCAAAGTTGGCTGCTTTCGAGATTCAAAATATCAAATGTTTCTTGAGATAAAACACAAGTCATGTTGTGCTTTTTCTATTGTCAATGTCTCCCGCTAAATTACTATCTAGTTTCTCAAGACCTTGTCCTCATTGATACTTGAGCCCGTAGCTTGTGGTTTCCATCACATTGGGAGAATGTGCTTAACCGCTTGATGATGCATCATAGTAGACTTTTTCATGTACCTACTAACAATTCCAACAACACATCAAAGGTTTGAACGAGTATGAGTTAAGTACTTCAGAATTTCGATGACGTTCCTATACTCAATCAAATTCACCAATCTTCCTTCAACATCTTTCTTGTGTTGTAACTTTTCTTCAATGGGATGCTTTATTTCGTCCTTTTATGTTTGAACTCTTGGATGCCTTACTCACTTGTACTAGTGACAATCAGGTCATTAATGTACATGCAAACTATGAGTGTTTCAGCTTCATTGTTTCTTATATACACTGCTTGTTCTTGCGAGCACTTCATGAAGTTTAGACTCTTTAATCTCTTGTCAAGACGTGTGTTCCGTACCCTCGGTGCTTGTCATAAACTGTAGAGGGCCTTTGACAACTTGAACACTATGTAGTCTTCGATTTTGATGAAGAATCCTTCAGGTTGGGCGACATATACTTCTGCTTGAGCTGTATGGGCAAGAATCAACCTTATTGTTTCTAGTCTAGCCATAGGCGCAAAACCTTCATCAAAATCAACTCCTTGCCGCTACATGTATCCCTTTGCCACAAGTCTTGCTTTATGTTTAATGTCATTTCCTTTACTATTCTTCTCAACTTAAACACCCACTTTAAACCGATGATATTGTGTTCGGGTAGTAAGTTAGTGAGTGCCCACATCTTCTTCTTCTAAATGACTTTAAACTCTTTTTGCATAGCCTCCTCCCACATCCTCTTAGTTCCTGCCTAACAGTAAGTTGTCGGCTCCTTGGCCGCTAGCATGACCATGTAAGATCTAACTTATTCAAGGAAAAAAATTAAGGAATTCAAGCAAGAGCGAGTACCCTAAGCAAGTAATTTTAATGTCCTAACGATAACTATAGAGATCTAAGGCCTTTTGAAAAGGATCCCAAAGAAAAAAGTAAACATAAGAGGCGTAAAGGTCCTTTTTCAAATTTTTAAGGAACTTATCATTTAATAAGAATGAATTTCAAGAAGAAAAAAATAACTAACGATAGGTAAATTCTTTTTAGAAAAAGTTTGGGTTTTCTAGAAAAATAATAACAAAATAATAAAACGTTGGCAAATTACAAAAATGCCCATGAAATTCCTCTTAGTTACGAAAATTTCACTCAAGAAATTCTGCAACAAATTTTGTTAAATAAGAAATTAGGGCAACGTTTTAAGACAAGAATCAAGTAAGGAAGATTTCTTAAATCAAGTTTGAAGCTTTTAGATTATGGATTCTTCTTTCTTGGGTTTATTCTAAATTCAAGGGCTATGGGGAATCATTTTCTTCCTACCAATTCCTACACATTCCACAAAGGATTTCCAACAAGGTGACCCATGACCTCCCACTATGCGGTTCTTTCCGAGACCCATATTTTCCTCGTCTAGGTGGGATGCCCTGTACTATATTTTTTTAATAGGATGTCAGGTTCGGGCCTCATACTTTCCCTCACCTAAATAAGATACTTTGCACCATGTTAGGGGTTGCCCTAGTGACAATTTTTGTAGGATGTCACATCCATGTTTTGCATCAATTATGTTACCTTCTCGATCTTTTATGGGGAATGATCTAGGGCCACGTTAGGGATAGCTAACATGTTGAATATATGTCATGGCTCATGATACAAGAAACCAAGATAAGTCCCTGGTTAGCCCAAAAAAAGTATATTACCTTAGCCATGAACCAAGAACCCCCTAAACTTCCTATGGCACAACATGTTCATGACTTAGACTACATTGCTTGGAACGTAAGAAGTCTTGGATGTAGGTTTTTAGACTACACTACTAGGAACGTAAGAACCTTGGGTTTAGATTTCATGTTACGTCATAGAGTTTAGAGACATATGAAACCTTGGACGTAGATTTCATGTTATGAAGCCTTGAATACCAGTTTAAATCAAGTCACTTGGGATGTAGGAAACCTTGGACGTTTTAGATAACCTAACAAGAAACAAGAACAAAAATAAAATTCAAGTACAAGAACAAAAACACTGAACCAGCACCAAGATCCTTGGGCTAGATCATAACAAGAACCAATGAATATAAATTTTTAGATCAAGAACAAAAACTTGAAAATAATGACGGTGGTAGTTTAACAAACAAAATGAACATGATTAAGAGCCTACAAGTAGGCTACTTACTAAGTCTTTGTACTTATTCAAGTTCTCTTATGTTTTTCATGTGATTTGAAGGAGCTGGTCAAAGATGGTCACATATCACGAATAGGTGTCATACACAGCGACACCATTTTCATCTACTTAAATATTTGAAGTTGTTTTATTTACTCCGCCCAATGTATTTAAACTTTAACTTGAATTGGTAGATAAAATGAATTTATGTTCTATTTTAAATGCGAAAAAAAAATTACCGTCAATTTATCGCGTCTTTTCATATTTTAATGTTTTTAATAAGTCTCAGCTTGTGAAAATCGGATCATGACAAACACTAACTCGTCAGAATCTTGTTCTTTAAGCGTATTTGCATAAATTTCATCAAGAAAACTAAACTTCCTTGGTCGACCCTCTACAATTATGGAGCCTCTTGTGTTTTTGTTTGAACACTCTTGTTCTATAGAATTCATCACGCCTTCTAATGTCACTCATTTTAACATGTGTGGATTTGTTGGTATCGCTGTCAGTGCACTTTTTAGGTTTGTCTCCCTCCTCTTTTAGAGCAATAAACTCTGCAACAATTTATTTGTTATCATCAACGCTGCACCATTCTCACTTCTTCTATTCTTTGAATATAACATCTCTACTTACATGAATTTTCTCATATTGCGAATCATACAGCTGTGTGCATTGGTCCAATACTCTACGTCAAAATACAAAATCTTTTGGCTTCTGTCATCAAGCTTTTTTATATATGGCTTTGTAGTCTTAAGATTTGCTATACAACTGAAGAGCCTTAGATAGTTGAAGTGAGGTGTCTTATTGAACCATCTATTCTAGGGGGTGCAAGTGTCCAATGCCTTCATTGGTAAACGGTTTAGAAAATGAACCGCATGTCGTATTGCCTTGCTCCAGAAAATTGTCAGAACTTGCATGCTCTTGAGTAAGTTATTTGCAGTGTTCAATATGGTGTGACATCTTTGCTCAACCACACCGTTTATTCGTGAAGTGTACGTACGGTGAGTTGACGCTTGATACCTTCCTTTTTCCAAAACTTTGAGAAGTTCTGGGATAATAATTCCTTGCCTCGGTCGATGCACACGGTTTTTAGCTTGTGATCAGGCCAATTTTCAGCGAGTCTTTTAAACTTCTTGAAATGCACCTAATGCCTCTTTTTTCTATGAGCATGTACACCCACATCCAACAACTATAATCGTTTATGAGTAAGAGAAAATACTTATTACGAGCAATCGACGATGGAGCGATCAAGCTACATAAATCGGCATAAACCAGTTGCAGTGGTCGCTTAGCACATAAACTAGTTTGAGCTACTAAAGATAGTCTTACTTGTTTGGAGACTAGGAAACTTTCCCGCGGTGTATTATTTTAGGAGGCCCTCGTAACACTCAAAGTAAGGGTTAAAGTAATGCAAAGAAGTTTTAGCGGCTCAGGTAAGGACTAAAGAATCAAAGAAAAGGAATTAAGGACTTCACGCAACAATAAAGAGGACATTTTAATACCCTAATAATGAGGATTTAAGGCTTTTGGAGAAGAATTGGAAAGAAAAAAAAAAGTAGGCATAATAAAAGACAAATATATATATCATTTTTCTAAATTTTGAAGAACTTTTAGAATTATTCATTTCTTAACGAGAAGGAATTTTAAGGATCCCCACAAGAGAAAATGACCGAACAATGAATGAAAAATTTATAGAAAAAGTTCAAAATTTTCAGATAAAAAAAAGGTTAAAAGATAAAAAATTAATAAAATACCCATAGATAATTAAAAATGCCACAGATAAAAAAAAAAAAAATAGATATGCTGCAGTAAGAAGTGATTAGAAAATTCTTCAAATTTTTATTTTTAACCATTGAATCTTCACTAAATTTGAGCACGTTCTAGAGGAGACACACCTTATCACATCTAACGATCAAAATTAAAATTGGAGGTTAGTGGCTCTCTGATCGAAGACGATGTTTCCGATGAAAAATCTAGAAAATTCAATCTCCAAATCACGATGATTCCAGAGGTTTCAATGTCGGTTTAAACTCTCTTTATATAGTTTAAATTATGACCTTTCATTCGGATCAAGAATCTAGCTAAGTCGAGCTCTCAATCGTGAGTTATATCTGTTTACTTTTTTTGTTTCCTTTTCTTGGATTTCATTCAAATTCGAGATAGGTTCTCCACTATTTCCCACCAACTTTGTCCTATACCTTCAAAAAAAAAGATTTCCCACAAGTTTTTAAAGGAAATAAGCATTGAAAGAGCCTAAAACCAATTCCCCGAATATGGAACGCCAATGAAGAAGTTCAAAAAAAGATTGAAAATCGAATCTGAGCATATACACAAATTCGTAGAGCAAGGCCAATCCCATTTGGTTTCTGCACCTTCAAGGGGTACTTTTGTAGAAGTCCATGAAGAAAATTAACCTCAAGAACGTGCTTTATGAAAAAAGTTAGTTTTTAGTTCAAATTTGGGGTAAGTATCTAATGCCTCTCTACTTTCCATTGTTCTTCCAATTGAGCATTCCTTTGGCTTAAGAGAATTGAGATGAGTAATTTTGATGAAGAAATCAAAAGGTAAAACGTGTTGGTGACAGACGACAATTTCTCTAAATTAAGGTCACACACTTAAAAGACATTCTTCCAAACTAATGCCTTCAACTAGATGAGTTGAAAGAAAAGGAAAAAAATTCCATGGAGAAATCCGGCCCCGAAAGCCCCTAGAAACGACTGCCAAATAAAATTTTATAGGTTGATCTTCGACGAGGTAAACAAATTTTGACGACCTTTGGAGGAGAATAACTTAGGGGTACAATCCACGATAAGGTATTAAATCAATCCTCAGCTCTTCTTTATAACAACATTTGTAAGTTTCATGAAGAATCAAGGGGAGAAACGCCTTGAATGGAGCTGGAGAGGCGAGGTTTTAGACAGTGTGACCCTTCCGTAACAATAAGCAAAGTGGCAAACGCTTAGGTGACACCCATCAAGCCATGCAAGGGCCAAGATAGAAAATTCTTTGAGGTAATTGAGGTGGATGGTGCATCACCCAACACACCAAAGAGATGTGCAAGAAAGCCCAGCTAAGGCATTGACAAGACAAAGGCAACAATGTTGACATGAGTATCTAAAATAGGCTTTTTGAAGGGTAAGGTAGGCCCCGAGCATTCAACTCTAAAGCTGGAGTTGGAGAGAATTTGGGTATTCGGTTTTGGAAAGAAGTCCGCCTATATGAAATATTAAATCTCTCACCAAACCTTATTTCAATCGAACTCTAGATGGATGCTTTACGACACCGTATGATCGTTTGTCTAAATCATTGACAACTTCCCAAATTTGAAATACCTCAAAATTGATCTTAGAGGAGGCATGGTGTAAACTCTAAACCCACAGGCCCTGTGGCCTAAGTGAGCAATCTTGTGGCATATGCATGGGTCACAGTGAAGGTGAAATTTGCTAAACTAGTGTCTGAGGCGACTGGCTATGAAGATGGTGTTTCAAAACAGTATTTGTAACACCCTTAATCTCCTTAGCCTAACTTCAAAATAGTATTTGTAACACCTTTAATCTTCTTACTTAGTGGTGTCACCACATGCATGCTTTAATCTCATATGTGGAAATTCATACTTAGAAGCCATGGACTTTAACTATTTAATTCAAATCAAGAATTTAAACATAATTTAGTTTTTAATTAGAAACCAATTCATTCAACACACTTATCAACTATTAAATGAAATTCAATACGTTCTACAATCCTATCATGCCATATTCTGTCTTTCAAGACCTTTCTAGTCACTGTCATCTATGCATTGAAGCTTTACCTTTACCTGAACAAATACAGGGTACCACGTCGCCCCACTGTTCGGGTGCAATGCAATCATACATATAACATAATTGAGACCTATCTTAAAATCGTCACATGACCTTGGACTATTTCCAGTTTCAAGTAGGGTTGGATGTGTGGTACTTCCCCACACACGGTCCACATACGCACACAAGGACCCAGACGGACTCATATATGTGCCTCTAAACTAGTATGATCAGACTTAACGCATTACACATCACCAAACGCCACATAAAAGAAAAGGTCCACATGATAGAACATGAATATCACATATCACAATTGAAATCTTAAGAGCTTGGTGGGGAGACTTAAAGCAATTACAAATATATTAGTTGCCGTTGCTATAAACAAGAAGGAACTGGGTCAAGTCTCTAAACATGGAGAAGGAATTGGGTCAAGTTGTGGACGGGGTTGATGGTTGTGGACGACAGAGATAACCCACGATGGCACAAAATTGTAGAAAAATTTGTGGAGTTAGAAAAATAAGTTTAGATTATGGAATTGTATAGTCTCACTTAGTAAAAAAATCATTCCATTTAAGAAAAAAATATAGAAATAATGAATTTTTCTGTGATTAAATTTGACATAGGTTTTGCTTTGTTAATAGGCAACATCTATGCACAACAATGCTACTCTCGCGCTTGTGTGCCACTTCCAATTGGTGCAATGGTTGGGTTTTGAACAATGCTCCCAACCGACGATGAAACCTCTGGGGTTAGCGTAGCCTTCGGGGTTAGAGCAATGCTCCCAATCGATGATGAAGCCTCCGGGGTTAGAGCAATTCTCCCAACCGATGATGAAGCCTCCGATGCTAGAGCAATGCTCCCAACCAACGATGAAGCCTCCGGGGTTTGAGCGATGCTTCCAAATGGTGGAGCCACTTGGACTTCTGTGCTACTTCCAATTGGTGCAACCGTTGAGGCTTGTGTGTCATGTGATCCAAAGGCACGAAATGAAAATTGATGATCGAGATTTTGGACCCCAGTGACATCACCAAAAGTGGCACTCACTTTTGCAAAACATTGCCAAACAATCACTAAAAAAAGTGTGTGAAAGAGCTTGAAACCTTTGCCCATGGTGAGTGTCTTGAAGTTGTAGGGTTACAAGCTCGTTTCACAAATGATGAAGAGTAGCAATGACTAATATGTGGGTGCTTGGATTTTTCTAATAACTTAAAGCCTTATATATAGTTTGATGAGAAAACTATATTTATAAAAGAACACAAAATTTAGGAAGGCTCTTAAATTTTGTGGGTTCTAAGTATTCTAAGTATAGAATATTTGACTATTTAATTTCTAATTTCTCCCTTCCTTCATTTGAGCGTCTTTTTAAGATACATATATTTTTAAACAAAATCATACCATGGTTAGTCTCTTTGATGGGTAATAAATTGATATTTTATTTTGTTTCATGAACTCAATATTATTCTACAATATGGTAGAGATTTTCTTTTCGATGAATTGTACTTGATTGGATTATTTGTCTCATTCGTACAACCCATTTAGAGCGGAGGAATAAGGTTGTCGTCCTAGTTGTAGTTTTGAGATAATATTTGTGCTCATGATAAATAGTAAAGTTATTGTAATTCTTTGTAGTTTTGAGACCAAGCTTGAAACGGTGCAAGGCAGTCACCACTTTTTGTAATTACAAGACCATGAGAAACAATCTTGTAGTTTTGAGATTATGTTTCAGACTATGAAAAAAAACAAGGTAATTGTCATTTCTAATTCTTAGCACGTGAGAAACAATGAGGTTGGTGCCACTCTTCATAGTTTTGAGATCATGAGATAGAAAAACATTGCCAAGTAGCTAATTTATATATGCTAGATACCATGCAAATTAGGTGAAACATGAGCAAGATAAGGGTTAAGGTTATGCGCTATACGACAGTCTATTTTATGACCAGTGATCAATATTGTACGATAAGATGTTGTGACCATGTAGGAATTATTAGGAGACTTACTAAGATTATTTTGCATGGCCTGGCCCGAATATGGGATCATTTCCTCACATTTGACCTGAGAACTACATGAATGTCACCATCATAATTTGCATGGAAGACTATTTCCCCTCCACACCCCTAATGACGGGGAGTTAGTATAGATAGGGCAGCACTCCTAGATTAGCTTACGTGCTACCAGAATATCATGGGTGGAATAGTGTAAAGAATCTCTATCCTGGATACACAGTAGTTGGCGAACATAAGTTTAGCCTATTAAGGAGTTGCCAACTAATCGCTAACTAATCGCTAATAGTGAACTAGTTGAATCCCGAACAAGGTCATACCTTATAGATTGTGATACACTGGTTTATGGCACAAGAAATAGATAAGAGCTAACTAATTCATCCTACAATCCCGTACTAAATCTTAATAAATAGATGCACTTCAGTGAATTGAGTGATATGATGTCACACTTATATAAGAGTCTCGATCAAAACTAAGTGAAATAGTGAAGCCTAAATAAGACTAGGACATAAAATACCGAAAATGTGAATGTTTGAGTGCAAACAAAAGCTTGTTTAAGCTACCAAATGACTCCATCAATTGTAAAATGATAAATATCAGCTAATATATGACAGTAACTTTTGAGTTTAAAACAAATAAGATTTAAAGGATAAAAACATAAAACATAAAAAGTTTACGTTTTTAATATAAACCTGAACCTTTTAAAAAATGACTAACAAATTGACAAAAGTTGACACAAAGCACTAATCTGTAGGACCACTCTCTAGGGCACCTTCTCTATAACCACTTCCATCATCCACCAACTACATCCTTACCGGAGAAACTTGTTAAAAACAAGTGTAAAATTCAATAAGTAGTATCTCTACGGTTTGTCCAACAACTTAACATAGTTTCTTATCTCAGAACCTTGATCCTAAATCATGAGTCATGAATCATGATACTCGATCAAGCCCTAAACTTGTCATTAAAACCTAAACTTGTCATTAAAAAAAAAAGACATCTTACCAGTAAAATTGGACAGGTTTCCTATAACATGAGAAGAAACCTTTAAGTTAGAGAGAAAAAACAGTCAAGAACTAAGCAAGATAGGTTTGTCCCAAAGAAAGCACAACTCAAGTCCTAAGCCATTAAGACTACTTGGTTCTACTTGAACGCATAACCTTTGTCATTCTAGACCTTCCATCATGATATCCATTATGATCACGTATTTTCCTTGCCTAGATCCAATTCTCTACACATGTTTCTTGAAGGACATCATGTCCATGTTTTTTACGGGTTTACCCTGCCTTCCAAGATATCCTACCCATGTTTTATTCCGAGAATGTAATGTTTCATATTCCTCCGTTTTCCACACCAAGTCACAATGTGAGATTTGTAAGTTCTATTTGGAGGACATAGGTCATAACCATAAACATTTTGTAATCACATGCATGATTTATATACCAAATAAACATCACACAACATATATGAAGTTCATAAAAATCATGAATGTTAATAAAAAAATTATTATAGCTATTTTCATAATTTCTGTCGAAATATTTTCTTATACTCGAAACATGGTTTAATAAATTTGAAGTCATATATAGTCATCTATCATACCATAAATGAGTCTCATATAAAAGTTGGTATCATTTTGAGTTAAGTTAAAGCCATAGAAACATATTGAGGTCATAAATATATTTGGGTCCTTTTCTACCTCATCTTTGTTGAGGATCTAAACTTGCTCCAACTAACTTAAAATTTTAGTCTTTCATATCCTTGTAATTAGGCCTAATATAAATTTTAAAGTTATATGGAGTCCATCTAATCCATGAAATATCTTAAAGACATTGTACAAGTATGTTTGTCATTATTTACCTGGTCTTTCTTTGGTTCCTAAACATTCTTTGGTCACTTTGAAATATTTTATAACAATTCTTAACATTAAAAATATGCTTCATATAATAATTTTTTATAGGACGTGAAATAACTTACGAACATTTTGGTAATTTATCCCTTCTAATTTGTTTAAAGCACTAAACATGCTACTACTCATTGCTTGGTTAGATATAGAGAAAAAGATGTAAATAATCACAAGTGGAAGAATATACTATCTGATATAAATCAAGGTATCAATCATGCAATATAAACTTCAAGGAAGATGTGAGAAAAATGTTGTTCAAATTATCACAAGATATCATGGTGTTGTGCATGGTCAACATCGTGCTTGTCTTTACAAATGTTGCCAATGTCTTTGTCTTGGGGGATAAAAAAGCAGTCAGCATCGTCCGAATGGCCGACGTGGATGTAACACCTAAAAAATGAAGAAAATTAGCTTTAATAAGAATAAGTCGCCCATGTAAGACCCAAAGGTCCAAGGAAAGAAATTAAGAGGATTAAGAAAGGACATGGGTCTTAAGTAAGTCGTTTCTATACCATAAGAAGTAATTTTAAGAACTTAAGACCTTTGGACGAGGATTGGAAAGGAAAAAGTAAGTGAAAAGGATGAAAGACTAATATGTTCACTTGGTTAATGCAAACATTGTCATGACGTCCTAACAATAAAATTTGATGCAAGACATTTCTACTAGGTGAAAAAAATATGAGGTCTATCATGACATCTTGCTCATGAGACATGTTGCAGAGCATCAAACCTAGAAGAGGAACAGGGGCCTCATAGTGCATCGTGTCAAAACCTCATTGAGAAAAGGGGCGACGCTCAAGTGGCACCCATCCTACCACAGGAGGACCAAGGATTGAGAAGTGCCATGATGCGACCGAAGAGGACGGTTCATATTCTAACACACCAAGAGCGTGCTTTAAAACTAAGTCGAGGCATACCCAAGGTTCGAGAGAATGAGGTAACACGAGTGCCAAAGACAAGCTCGAAAAGGGTCGAGTAGGGCCCCCGGCCATAACCTTAAAGTTGAGATTTCGATACAAGTTTTGGCATGCGGCTGTGAAATTAAGTCTGTCTTCATGAAAGATGAAAGATCATAAAATTTTGTATAAATCATATATTCGACGGACTATGCACGAGGTCGTTTGTTAGCTTGCCGAAATGATGTCTACTCAATAAGATTTGGAAATGCCTGAAAATGTACTATAGGGGAGACATGATGTCAGCTCTCTACCACCCCTGGCCCCTATGGTCTAAGTGAGCTACCCTGTGGCACATATACTTGTCACAGCATGGGAAAGCATTGCGGGACGATCGTCTCAACAATCTTTCTTTAAAAAGGATCTTTCAAGAATAGTATCAAACAACGTGGGTGTGCCGGTATTGTTAGTGAAAAGAGTGAGTGATTGAATGGTTGATGAGAAGATTGTATTATGGAGAGCAAGAAGGCTCTATATATACAAAAAGATATTTAAAAAATCTACCTAAAAATCTGGAGAAAATCCGGTAACATGCTAGTAATCAAATCAAAAACTAAATGAAATTAAATCAAAACAAATAACTCCTAAATATTAGGAGATTTAATGAGATACTAAGTGATAGTAATCTAAACAAATATTTAATCTTTAATACTCCTCCTTTTTTAGATGGTGTGAACTCCAAGCTTTTTTCTGAACATCCATCTTACTCCAATTATCTTTCTGTTTAGAGGTCGATCAACCAATTCCCTTGTTTTGTTTTTCTCGATCTCCGAAAGCTTCTCCTCTAACAGGTGCATCATCAACCAAATCATCTTGTCGTTCATCTTCAGACTCTTCTTGCCGTTTATCTTCAGACTCTTCTAACATGCTACCAAAAATAAAATTGTTTGGTGCATTAGAAATCTTATTCACCTTCGTCAATTCTTCCCAATTCCATTGCTCATTTTCAGCAAAATGAACATCTCGGCTCGCAATAACACGACTTATGGTGGTTGAAAAACTCTGTAAGCTTTGGATATAGTGTTATACCCAACAAAGATGCTAGCTTTTGCCTTTTTATCAAGCTTATCACGCTTGACCTGTGGAATGTAAGTGAAGCAAAGACACCAAAATACTCTAAGGAACTTTAAAGAAGATTTGTAGCCATACAAAACTTCAAACGATGTCAAGTTCTTCACAGCTTTTGTTGAAATTCGATTTTGCAAGCACACAACAGTGTTTGCTACTTTTTCCCAAGAACGTTTTGGAAGATCCTTCTCATGAAGCATGCATCTCGTCATCTCCATTACGAATCTATTCCTCCTTTCACTGACGTCATTCTGTTGAGGAGTGTATGGTGCTGTCAACTGATGTTTAATTCCAACTTCTTCACAAAACGTATTAAAAGTTTCTAAAGTGTACTCCTTGCCATTATCTGATCTTATAGTCTTAATCAAGCATGCACTTTCATTCTCAACTCTTGCATTGAATTTCCAAAATACACCCGCAACTTCTGACTTTTGCTTCGGCAGAAGATCCAACACATTATTGTTAGATCATCAATAAAAATAATGTAATAAAGATTACTATTTAATGATGGTGTTTGCTGAGGACCACAAAGATCAGTATGAACCAGCTGCCGTTTTTTCGAGGCTCTCCATGCCTGTTTAGGAAAGGGTTGTCTATGTTGCTTCCCAAAATTACAAGCACGACAAGGAGGCATGTCATCATTAATGTGAGCGAGTCCTTCTACTAGCTTCTTTGACTGCATCTGAAGCAAACCTCGATGATGAAAGTGCCCAAGTCTTTTGTGCCAAATCTCAGTGACACTAGCTCTGGATATAAAGGTCATCTGCTTTTTCTCCATCGGATTTAGAGCAAAGCTTTTTCCTTTCATTTTGACATTGAACAAGTCTTTGTCACTAGCATCTCTGATTAAGCACTGCTTATTCTCAAACAACACTTTATAGCCTTTATCAAGTAACTGACCAACACTTAAGAGATTTTGATCAATTTTAGGTAGAAATAAAACATCTGAAATAAATTTTGTACCTTCATAACTTGTTATAGCTATTGTGCCTTTTCCTTCAACTTCCAAGTGTTCACCATTGCCAATTCTCACTCTCTTGACTTCAGTGTCTCTTAATTTCTCAAAAAACTCATTGTCATATGTCATATGGTTTGTGCATCCACTGTCAATCAACCATCTCTCGCTTTATTCTTTTCATGAGAAACAAGTGACCACAAACAATTGATCTTCTTCTTCTTGATCAATTACCTGTGAATCTACTACTTTCACCTGTCCTTTGACTTTGCAGATCACAGCTTCATGTCCAAGTTGATTGCATTTGGAGCATTTGGCGTTAGGTCTTCTCCAACACTTGTATGGTGGATGACCTTTATTCTCACAATGGCAGCAAGGTGGATAGGATTTTTTGAAACCTCTTCCTTTTGTCTTCTGATAATTGGTAGATGAATCTCCATTCGTCGATTGGATTTTGAAATTTTTTTTTGTTTTTATACCTACTGTTGTCTTGATGCTTAACAGGTAAGGCACCTTCAATCACCCCTTCTTGCCTCATAAACCTCCTTTGCTCTTGTGCTTGTAAAGCATTCAAGAGCTCTGTAAGAGAAATCTTTGACAAGTCTTCGGTGTTCTCTAGAGTAGTAATGGTGGCTTCAAACTTCTCTGGAATAGTGACTAGCAGCTTTTCAACGATCCTAGAATCATTTAACATAGAACCAAGCAATCTCACCTTGTTGGCAATGCTGAGAAGTCTGTCAGAGTACTCTTTCACCGACTCCGACTCCATCTTCTACAACTCGAAATTCCTAATCAAATTCAGGACTTTATTCCACGAATCCTCTCATCTCCTTCATATTTAGCCTTGAGATAATCCCAGATTTTCTTTGCTATTTTGAGGGACATTATTCGCATGAAGATCATTTGAGATACAAGCTGCTAATAGGCAAGCTTTTGCCTTTGATTTTCTTGTCTTCTTTCCCTTTTGTGCTTTGATTTGTGCTACAGTAGGATTTGTTGGAAGTGGAGGGACCTCGTAATTCTCTTCTATTGCTTCTCAAAGATCCAAGGCCTCCAGATAAGTCTCCATACGAACTGCCCACATTTGATAATTGTCTCCATCGAAGACTGGTGGTGCAATAGCTGAAAAACTGAATTCTCCTTCCATCTTGATCTCACAAATCCCTTAAGAAAATAGCTCTGATACCAATTGTTAGTGAAAAGAGTGAGTGATTGAATAGTTGATGAGAAGATTGTATTATGGAGAGCAAGAAGGCTGTATATATAGAGAGAATACAAAAACATATTTAGAAAATCTACCTAAAAATCTACCGAAAATCTGGTAACAAACCAGTAATCAAATAAAAAACAAAATCAAATCAAAATTAAATCAAATCAAAACAAATCAACTACTAAATATAAGAACATTTAATCAGATACTAACTGACACCGATCTAAACAAATATGTGATCTTTTATAGGTATTATGCTGTAGTTCATGTGTCAGAGGTTTTATTATGTACCCGCTACTCAAGAACATAAATTTCCTAGCATTGACATGGGACAGTCCAATGCTCAAAGAACTCACACGGATGGATGTTTGGGATGTCCAGATGTCGGAAAAGGTGCAATTTTAAACAAGGGAGTTATTAGAAATTGTAACGATTTGGGTTTCTGGAATAAAATAAAATCAAATAAAAAATAGAATAAATAATTAAATGTAATCTCCTCGGAAATCGAGGGATTTCCTGTGAGACTTTTATTGCCTAATAGAAACATTCCTATTTCTCTAGATTTCCTTATCCTAAAACCCTAGTATGCCTTATTGAGAAATGTCTTGAGATTAGTTTTATATTCCTATGCCCAACCTTTTACATCCCTTGAAAACGATTCTCTCCAAACTTTGGAACGTTGGGGTTGCTCTTCGGAGGAAGAATCGAGTGGAAGTAAGGTATTGATGTCAGGATCATTGTGTCAAAGAAGGTTGACCGTCGAAAATCGGTGTTGAGGACATTATGGGATCGTTGGCTTGTCGCCAAAATCGGGGAGGCGGAAACTAGGGTTTCGTCGCTTGTCGGGTAAAGAAGGCGAGGTTTTTGGAATAGGGTCGAGCCGCAGACACACATCCAGTAGCTCTGGCAGCTTCGCACGCGTACACAGTGCGGGTCAGCTCGCACGTGTACGAAATCGGCTCGGTTCCGTCAATTCCCGCAGCTCAACTTGGCGGCTTAGTTGGCCGGCTCGGCAACTAGGCTTAGCGGCAAGGTATCACTATAATACATCGATTCCATGGTTGTTGGCCCTTCCGAAGCTGTTTCTGCCCTTAGTTTTACCATCCGAGGTCAGTATGGTTCCTAAACGTTAAAGACAGATTAGGTCGGGGGTTTATTTTGATAAATAGCATGAGGTTTAGCTAGGGTATATGATGAAAGGTTCTAAGTTTTTATGTGGTTATCATAGGACATATTTAACCGCTGGGACTAGCTCGTTGTGAGTGACTTCAACCAAAACCATCGAGGTAAGTGACCTTACTGTTGGAGTTAGTTTACTACGTGTTGTATGATGGTGCGTGCCCCGTGGCCCCTGCATGCACCATATTTATGTGATATGATTATGTGATGTATAGATTGTGTTGACTGTAGATTGTGTATGTTATGTGATGTATGAATTACATTGACTGTTGACTGTTTATGTTATGTGGAGTTATGAATGAGATGTTAGTATTATATACAATGAATATGTTGATCGATACCATAGATACACATAGAATTATCGAATTAGGTCATGAGATGTTCAACTGGAATGTTTATGTAATATGCCATGTAATGTAAGTCATGTGAGACGCCATGTGATGTAAGAAAACATAAATGCGATGTTAGCACTGCTTATGTAGTGCCATGTTAGATATGTTAAGGGACCTCATGCATATATGTATGTCACGTGCATCGGGATTCTTCCCCTTTATGATACGAAAGAATGAATTACGATATTTATGTTCGCCATGATATCATGCAGGCCCTTTTCTGTTCTGCGGTGTTCGGCGACGTGTAACACGTTGTGCCCGACCAAGCCAGGTGGGTTCATGTATACGAGCCCACCTAGTGGGTTCATGTATGCGTACATGGGCCATGTGTGAAGGAGTACCACACATCCAACCCTACCCAGAATAGAAAAGCACCCAAGGCTATGAAAAGTTTATGAAAAGTTAGGTCCCGCTCATATGTTGCATGTGTTTGCATTCCTAACCCCAACAGTGGGGTGACTTACTGAGTATTTCATAAAATACTCAAGCCACGTGCTACCTACATTTTTCAGGTAAAGGTAAGGCGCCAATGTACGGTTGACGGCGGAGCTGAGGACACCATGGAAGTTGGAGATGGGATATTTTTTAGGAGTTTACTTTCATTAGACTGTTTTAAGTTATAGCATTGAGTATTGTTTTATTTGGATTTATTTTGAATACAGTATTGAAGGTTTATTTTCGGAGTTTAGGTTTTGTTTTGGATTTATGAACCTTTATGAAAGACTCTTCCAAGGTTATTTATGATGAGCTTCCGCTTAATGAGTTATATATGCATGGGTGACGTCACTAACTAGGTTAAAAAAAATTAGGGTCTTTACACCAGATGAGATGGTGAACACATGGGTCAGTTTCCAACGGATATGTCCTTGTAAGCAGACATGGCCGAGCTATCCTAAGAAAAGGGATGCCATCACAACGCATGGGTTGTGCTTTGAGAACCGAGTTGACAATGAAATGCAACATTATATTGAGAGACCTTGGTCTCGAGTAGAGAAAAGGTCAAGTCGAATGACTCGGCCTAGTGTAGAGGCAATTCAATTGTGTCATAGACGATTGAACATGCACGCGCAAGCGGCGTGTGTGGCCGAACAAGCTTGAATTTCGCACAAGTAATTTTCGATTGGCAAAGAAAAATCTCGCCTAATGTTCGATGAAGTCGCAGAGGCCGGGCAAAATTATGAATGGGGTTTGAGTTCTTCCTTAAGGATTGTCATGAGTGTGTCAAGATCACGACGCCACACTATTGAAGAAGTATGACCACGATAGTTGGTATTTGAACCACACTTTGTATGTCTAATTCAAACAAGATAGAGATTCCGAGTGTCAAATGAAGATCTTGCAAGTGTCTCATGAGTGCCAGATTGAGCAAGACAGTTCCGAGTTAGAATCAAGAATTGCTTTGTGAAGAGTTTAAGGCATAAATCCCGAAGAGTTTAGGGCAAATGGACAATTGCGAGTAGGACAGGCTTTAGGGCATAAATCCCAACACTTCAAGGGTCAAAAGTCAGACTCCCTAAAAGGGAGTCTTACTTGTCAATGAAGCATGAACCAAGCTCATTTGTCGAGGGCTTTGGAGTTCCAAAGGGTAGGCAGTCAATTAGAAGTTCTACTAGGTTGGTGCCTTTGAAAAATTCATTCGCATTAAAGGAATAATGTCAATGGTTGCAAGCAAAGAAGCAAGGGATCAGATAAACATGCGCCAACCAAGTATCAAATGTATACAATGCAAGTCCATATTGGTGGACAACGTCGCTGTAAGAGAGGCAACTGTTGTTTTTCGATAATTGGCCTGGGAAATTCTTTCTTTTCGGTGAGAGGAAATCGTCGACAGGAGGTTGTTGGAAGAAAAATAAAATGAGTAAAATAACAAAGAGAGAGAAGGGCTGAAATTTTGAATGCGCTTAAAATCAGGTTATGAAATCTTCTAAATAGATTTCCTATTTAAATATAACCTATCCTAAAAATGGCTGGAGAGTGGCCAACTAAATCTGTGCCACTCCCTACAAAATTGTCGTCTAAAACTTTGGTGATCCATTCTACGTGTTTGTCAAATGGTCAAAACGGGAGGTATTCTGAAATCGTGTGAATCTAAATAAGGAAAAACTCAAAAACTCAGGTTTTATCTAACAATCTTCTCCTAAAACCTTTGGTATATCTACCTTATTTTGTTTGAACTCCGATTTGAGCCCTATGGCTCGGTGTCCCTGGCGGCATGTCCTCCAGACCACGTCTTGTTCGGCCACCTCTTCTTCGAGTTGGCGCGCCGCCAGTCCAAGTGGTTCACTTCTTCCTAATAGGTCTTCCATCCTCCAGTACCTGGCCGCCTCTTCTTCGAGTTGGCGCGCCGCCAATCTAGGTGGTTCACCTCTTCCTCATCTTCCGGTACCTGGCCGAGAGGTTGACTGGTTGCTCTATTTCCAACTTTAGGATGTAAAGGCGGTTTTTCGTGCACTGAACTTGCGTGAGCAACCGTCGTCGATCATCGCGGATCCTAAGTAGCCTGCGCTTGATGAAAATGTGGTAGCCGACCTTATCGAGTTGAACTCCGATTTGAGCCCTATGGCTCGGTCTCCTTTGCAGCATGTCCTCTAGACCACGTCTTGTTCGGCCACCTCTTCTTTGAGTTGGCGCGCCGCCAGTCCAGGTGGTTCACCTCTTCCTAATAGGTCTTCCATCTTCCGGTACCTGACCGAGAGGTTGACTGGTTGCTCTATCTCTAACTTTAGGATGTAAAGGCAGTTTTTCGTGCACCGAACTTGCGTGAGCAATCGTCGTCGATCATCGTGGATCCTAAGTAGCCCGCGCTTGATGGAAATGTTGCAGCCGGCCTTATCGAGTTGAACTCCGATTTGAGCCCTATGGCTCGGTGTCCCTGGCGGCATGTCCTCCAGACCACGTCTTGTTCGGCCACCTCTTCTTCGAGTTGGCGCGCCGCCAGTCCAGGTGGTTCACCTCTTCCTAATAGGTCTTCCATCCTCCGGTACTTGGTCGCCTCTTCTTCGAGTTGGCGCGCCGCCAGTCCAGGTGGTTCATCTCTTCCTAATAGGTCTTCCATCTTCCGGTATCTGGCTGAGAGGTTGACTGGTTGCTCTATCTCCAACTTTAGGATGTAAAGGCGGTTTGTCGTGCACCGAACTTGCGTGAGCAACCGTCGTCGATCATTGCGGATCCTAAGTAGCCCGCGCTTGATGGAAATGTGGCAGTCGGCCCTATCGAGTTGACCCAGGCTCACAATATTAGTCTTGAGTCTCGGGATGAAGTAGACGCCGGTCAGCTTGTGATGATTGCCTCCCTTGCCGACGAACAGGATGGTGCCGTGCCCTTCGATCTCGCCGACGGAGCCGTCGCCGAATTTCATCGTCCTGCGAATCCCCGAGTCAAGCTCGGAGAACGCAGACTTGGCCCCGGTCATATGGTTTGTTGCCCCCGTGTCGAGGACCCATCGCCGGTGCTCTTGCTGGCTCACCTCTTTCACTGATTTGAGCGAACACTCGCTCCTCCTTCAGTTGAACTGGCTCCCCAGCCGGTGCATTTGTTATGCACAATTAGAACTCTTCCTCGGGTTCGACGCTCACTGGAGCAATAATGCCGTCGTCGATTACCTCTGTGGATTTGGGGAGCTCTTCCTCGGGATTAAGGACAACAGGTAGGACTGATGCAGTCACCATGAAAAGGGCCAGCTAATCCTCCTCGGATTGAGCCACATGGGCCTTCTCGGTCGTCTCCCGGAGCAGTAATGCCGTCGTCGATTACCTCTGTGGATTTGGGGAGCTCTTCCTCGGGATTAAGGACGTCAGGTAGGACTGATGCAGTCACCATGAAAAGGGCCAGCTAATCCTCCTCGGATTGAGCCACATGGGCCTTCTCGGCCGTCTCCTTGTTCTTGAGCTTGCTCCAGCAATTCTTGCTCAGGTGACCTCTCTTCCCACAGTACGAGCACTGGATTGGCCCGTCGGCTCCTCCTTCTTTTGATCCGCCTCTTTCCCGTGCATGCACCGACGAGATTTCCACGATTCTTAACGCCTTTGCGGCTGGAGGGCCCATTGCTCTCGCTGGTGTCGTTACGGAGCTTTAGGCGTGCAAGCCATTCCTCCTCAGTGAGGAGTAGACGACCTGCAGCATCTTCCTCACGATTTCTATCTCACTGATGCTGCCACCGAGTGTGTGGTGATGCTGTTGGCGAGACCCGTGATCCGCATTGAAAAATCATTGACGGATGGCGTCATCACGACATCGACCTCTTCGTGTGGTGATGGAGATGCTGGCACTTGGCGGCAGTGTGGAGGAGTGAGCGAGCCTGCACGAGATGGACCCCACGATGTGTTTATTTTCGCACTTTGCATTTTCTTCTACTCAAACCTGAGACCTGTGTGTTGTTAGGTCGACACTCTAACCACTTGAGCTATTCAACTTGATTGTTGATAGGTTGACTCCTCCGCAATGATATACACCGATGGCTTCAACTTGGCTCTGATACCACTTGTTGTTTTTCGATAATCGGCCAGGAAAATCCTTTCTTTTCGGTGAGAGGAAATCGTGAACAGGAGGTTGTTGGAAGAAAAATAAAATGTGTAAAATAACAAAGAGAGAGAATGGCTGAAATTTTGTTTCAACGTGTTTGTCAAATGGTCAAAACGGGAGGTATTCTGAAATAGTGTGAATCTAAATAAGGAAAAACTCAAAAACTCAGGTTTTATCTAACAGCAACTAGGTTAAGTGGGAGAGAGCTAAAGAGAATGGGTTGATCACTTCAAGGAAGTACTCTTAGAAGTGAGCACACGTGTGTTCCTTGAACCATCACCTAGTTCCTAAGGTAGATGGCTTCACAAGAGTGATTGGACTTAGGCAAAATTATGAAACAAAGTTGAAACAAGACAACAGAAGTGTTAGTGCAATGTTTGTGACATGAAGGTGATTAGTTGAGGAGTTGGCTGATGTGTTGGGTTAGTTATAAGCTTCTAGGCATTCCTTCCAAAAAGGGATGTGTCCATGATGAGAGAATGTCGTGTTATAAATCTCTATGCATCTTAGAGTATACGACGGTTTGGGCAATGATGGCCAGATTTAGGGCATGCTTTCCCTAGCTTAGTTAAGTTATGTCCATGCTAGTTTTGACATGGTTTTTCTGTTGAGTCCCGAGCCAAAACAAAAAAATTTTGCGAAGTTAAGTCAAGGGAGGAATAGCCCACAACAATTTGGCAAGTTGTGTTTCGTCCATGTTGTGAGTCTTGGAGACTGGGAGAACGTCCTATAGTAGTAAAGTTTCCATATTCATTATGAAAGCACAAATAACTCGACAAGTCAAGCGAGTGGCTAGTCTAATATTCATGTTGCCATCGACATGATAACGAGATTAAGTCGGAGAGAATGTCACAAGCGATGATACGATTGGGCCCTCGAGAAGTTCATTGAGGATGATTATTAGGCTAAGTTGGAGAAAGTGTCACAACTTCACTGAGAAAAAGTAGGTTGTGATCCCCACACGCAAAATATACGAGAAGCAACCCTCAAGTGGCACCCATTCGACAGCATGAAGGCCAAAATTGAGAAGTGCCATGATGCAACATGAGGGCCTACATGAGGAGGACGGTGCATCATCCAACACACAAAGAGTGTGCATTCAAGCTAAACTGAGGCATACGCAAGATTCGAGAGAATGAGGCAACATGAGTGTCAAAAATAGGCTCGAAGGGTGCTCGGTAGGGCCCAATTCCATAACCTCTGAAGTTGGAGTTTCAATGTGAGATTCGACATGTGGCTTTGGAATTATGTTCGTCATTATGAAAGATTAAAGAACACCAAATTAGATACTCAACGAACCAAACACATGGTTGTATGTATCTCGCTAAAATGACGTCTACTCGAGAAGGATTGAAATGACTCAAATTGTCCAATAAGGGGAGACATGGTGTTATCTCTCCACCACCCTTGGGCCTCATGGCCTAAGCGAGCTACCCTATGGCACGTGTGTGTGTCAGCATGGGAAAATGTCGTAGGCATTTACCTTTGAAAAGGATCTTTCAAGGACAGAATCGGACAAAACAGTTGTGTAAGTATTGCGCCCCAATCCATGTGTTGGAGGTTGGGTTATTCACCCACTATCTAGAACAGATGTCGTAAATAGTCTAGCATGGATATGGGAGAATCAATTGCCCAATAAAAACTCGGATGGATTGATGTTCAGGATGTCTCAATGAGATGGTCGACATATGGGTTAGCTTCGAACAGATGTGTCCAAGCAAGTGGAAATGGTCGAGTTATTTCTAGACATGAGATGGCATCATGATGCATCGATTGTGTTGTTTCTAATTAAGTTGACAACGAGATGCGACGTTATATTAAGAGACCTTGGGCCCGAGTAGAGACAAGGTTAACCCGAATGATTTTACTTAGGAGAGACAAGTCAATTGTGCCCCAGACAATTGAACATGCATCTGAAGGAAGCATGTGTGGCCAAAAAAGTTTCGATTATGGACAATTGATGTTTGGTTAGCGAAGACAAACCTCAACTAAGGTCCGACGAATTCGCGAAGTTGAGTGAAAAATGTGAATGGGGACTTGAGTTCTCCCTTAAGGCTTATTGTGAGTGTATCATTATTACGATGCTCCACAATTGAATAAGTAAAATTATGAAACACCATGTTGCTAGAGGTGATTGTCATTTAGGGTAATGTAACATAGTACCTAGAAAATTTAAATGTCTTAATTTAAGGGCGTGGGGTGTGTAGGGTATGGTACTGCATGATCGTAGGGTAAGCGTCTTAGTGCATACTTCATTAATAGCCCTACGTTTGCTTATGCCATATCCTATTAATGGTGCATGTATGGCCCTAAGATAAACATAAGCATTTTCTTACCTTCATTCATGTCATGAGTACTTAAGATATCATTATAAGCGAGTCTTAATGATGTTATGACTAAAGGTAGTACTTAAGTTCTTAAAATTCATAGCCTTAGAAAATACGAGCAATATAAGTTATTTTCTACTTAAACCATGGTTCGAACTACTAACGTGGTCTAATGGTCATGAAAATTCAAAATACCTTGATAGTCATGATTTAAGGTGTTATATGAATTTTCAAGTTGTTCACATATCATTAAAGTCGTAAACGAGAGCTATTAAGCCCTAGGGACATTATGGTCATTTTATATGGGTACTTGGTTTAGCTACTTAACTTTGTCAATGACAACAAAATTTCATATATAACCTTAACATGACATAATATACCTTAACATGACATAATATAGAACAATAAAATTTCATGAGAAGTGGAGTTCGTTCAGTAGATCTCAAGGAAATTGCTCGGTCAAGGGCCTTAACTCAGGGTTCTTAGCCAAATCCTTTTATGATTCCCTAGTTCTTACTTAACTTAAGGTTTATCTTGAATTCCAAATGACTCCTAGAAGTATTTCTTGAGAAAAAAGTATAGAATTGCTGGTTAGCACTTTTTTCGCGTTCGAACCTTTTTTTCTCAAGCTTCCAATATTTGAGAGCTTCGTCTTAGATTCTAGTTTCTTAAACAATTGAGAATATTTTTTTAGATCTAAAATGAGTTCAATTGAACGAAAAATAGAGGAGGTGTCGAGATTTGGGGTGACATAGATGGTTTAATTGAACCAGCCATGTCATCGTCTTCTTCCTCCAATGGAGGAACAAGCACATCACATCCCCGCCTCCAAAAAATTGCGTTCCCTATCCTATTCCAGACTGTTTCTCCTCTCGACCCCTTCATAAATGATGAAGATGGAACATCAAGGAAGAGCCAAATAGTTATACCTTACCTTAGAGTGCACTATAGCGTGCGATATGGACCTTTAAAGTCAATAGAACCACTTCCTATTTGTTGTTAGGGCTTTCAAGACAATTTCACGCCACACTCTCTTTATCAACGTTTTTCCATATACTTTTCTCACGCTCAATAAATAGTTTTGGGATGAAAAAATCATGTGGTTGAGACCAATTTTGGAGTTTCATTTATCGGGTCGTAGTTTAACATAAAATGCAGAATTTTACCCTACTGGGTAGCTTGATCAAGACGAGATAGACTTTAACTCCATAAAAAATTACTCTATTCAATCCCTCGAAACGTATAATACTCAATTTTTATGAAAGTAGCTTTACACCAAAAATTTATCAGAAAGCAATTTCCATCCATTCAAGACACTTACACAACGGATTTGTGTATAGAATCCAATTTGATATTAAAGTTTTTCTCGAGCTCCATCAACTGCTAGCCAAATTGGGCGTATAGGATAGAGTCATTTTTACGGGCTCGATTTCTTCACCAAAGCTAGAAAAACATGATTTAAAAGTATGTGAGCAAATTTGAAATGAAATTCTATAACACTAACTCTATTCTTTTTCAAAATGTTTGCCAAAAATTCATAATTTATAGAGAATGCTTCACTATCACCTTAATTTCAAGGCTTCATTTTCTAGAATCTCAAACGAAAATATCTTCATTTGCAAGGACCTTCACGACTTCAACTCTGTATATCCAGAATTGGATGTGATTAGCTATGGATCTTCTGGATCATCTCCAAAAATGAATGAAATTCAACTTGTATATTTGAGATTCGATAGATTTTTTTTTATTATTTTCTTATTTCTTGTGGTTCATTTTTTCCTTATCGAGCATCTTAGAATTCAAACTTTATCTAAACTTTCCTTCATTATTCAAATCTTATGCAACTTATTTATGCCGTCTTTTATCTTTAATTGAAACCTTATTAACCTCTGATATCACACGCTACCCATTCTTAAAGAAAAACGAGGATCATTACAAGAGCATTCAAGAGATTGTTTGTCACAATCATACTATGAATAGAGTAGGTTGTGACCCTTAGGTAAGAACAAGCCTAGCAGCAACCTTCAAGTGAAACCCAACTAGCCATGTGAGTGCAAAGATAGACAAGTATAGGAAGTGATCGAGGAGGACAGTGCACCATCCAATACACCAAAGAGATGTGCAAGAAAGCCAAGCTAAGGTATAGGCAAGACAGAGTCAACAATGTCGTCATGAGTATCAAAAATAGCATTTTTGAAGGGTCAGATAAGGCCCCGAGCCTTAGCCTCTAAAACTAGAGTTTTAGAGAGAATTTGGGTATACAACTTATGAATTAAGTCTATCTATATGAAATATGAAAGCTCAGAAAATTTTGTGTTAATCAAACACCAAATGGATGCTCACACTATATGATGGTTCGCCTAAATCATGTCCACACTATGCAGACTTGAAATGCCTAACCCTCATGGGTCGTGTGGCCTACGAGAACCATTTTGTGGCATATGCGTGAGTCACAGTGAAGACAAACTTTACTAGACGAGTGTCCAGAACGAATGTTACTTTTTTTTTAGTTTTAGTTTATATTTCAATTGATTACTTTTAAAAGTTAATATTTTAAAATTATTTCATTAGGACTGTTAAAAAAAACATCATGATAACTACTAGATGTGATCAATATTTTTTCCTAAGTTTATTACAAATATTCAACCACAAGTATCCATAGATATAATATTAGATATAATTTAGCTAATTGAAAATATTTATTATTAAAATGTTGTTTGAATCCATCAAGCTAAAAGAATTCGACATCTCTCAGGTATAGAAATTCATGTTAACTTTAAATTCTTAAATACGGCCGCTGAAATCTTAGTTTATTTGACCACCGTTGCTATGGCTCAATGGCATCGAAAGAAATCTTCGAATCGAATTAAAGCAGTTACAATTGTGTCCGTTGCTAGTGGCTACAAAGAAGGAGTAGGAACTGGGTTGACGACGATAGATGGTAGAGTTAAGCCGCAACAAAGTTACAACCATCACTTGTTTGTGGAATTGAAATTTTCATTTCTCTATTTTGAGAAAAAGAAGTTTAGAGAGAATTTGGGTATGCTGTTTTGGAATTATGGGACAAAATATGAAAACTCACCAAATTTTAAATATGAAAACTCACCAAATTTTTTGTCAATTGAACACTATACGGATATTTTAGTACACAATTGCAAGATTGATGACGAGAGAGGCATGGTGTCAATTCTCCACCAACCATGGGCCCTGAAGCCTAAGGGAACTAACTCGTGCATATGCATGGGTCACAATGAAGGCGAACGTTGCTACACGAGTGTCACAGGCGACTTCCTTTGAAGTTGGTATTTCAAGAATAGTATCAGACGATGCTGATGTGTCAACATTTCACCCTCGTCCATGTTTTAGAGATTGGATCATGCGGATGCTATCTGAACAATGTTCCTAAATGATATGATACGAGAGGGTCCAATGCCTTGATAAAATCTAGATAAATGGATGTTTGAGATTTCCTGATATTATAGATGACACATGGGCCCATTCTCAATGAGCATGACCGAGTAAGTTTCTATGATTGATGACATCCCAAGACTTGGTACACTATCAAGACATGATGGTCTAGTTAATTGGGAACAAAAATAACAAGATGAGATGTGATGTTGTATTGAAAGACTTTGGCTTGAGTAGAAGTAAGATCCACTTGGCTTAGTGTAGAGGCAAGTTGGTTAAGTCATAAATGATTGAACATGCATGCATAGGCCGGCATATATCGCCTAACAATCTTGAATAACAATCTTGAATTTCAAACAAGTTGTAGAAAAAAACAAGTCTTGCCTAATGTCTAACGATGCCACAAACAAAAAAATATATATGAATTTTTGGTTAAACTTATTTTAATTATCTCCAATTTTGTGGCTGTAAGAGATGAATTGTCAGACAATAATATCGAAATGGTTCAAACTTCAAACCTATTGTCGAACCCTACTCAATATAATATGGAGGTACTTATAGTGGAACGGGCTGATCTGGTCTTTTAATTTTATGCTCATCAAACCTTTTGTATTAATGCATCGATAAATTCATTGGGTATGGTTTCACATTAAAACGTGTTTTATTAAATATAAAAAATATCATTCTTTAATTAAAATAGAAAATTAAATATGAAAAAAAAAAAAAAAAGTAGGAAAATCATTTCATTTGAGAAAAAAAATATATAAATAATGAATTGGACTACAAAATAGTTATAAAGTTTGGCTTAGGTTTTGCTTTGTTAATAGCCAAACAAACCTCCACACATAACAATGCTACTCTCACAGTTGTGTGCTACTTTCAATTTGTTCAATGATTGTGGTTTAAGCAATGCTTCCAACCGGTGCACCCTCGGGGGTCAGAGCAATGCTTCCAACCGGTGCACCCTCGGGGGTCAGAGCAATGCTTCCAACCGGTGCACCCTCGGGGGTCAGAGCAATGCTTCCAACCGGTGCACCCTCGGGGGTCAGAGCAATGCTTCCAACCGGTGCACCCTCGGGGGTCAGAGCAATGCTTCCAACCGGTGCACCCTCGGGGGTCAGAGCAATGCTTCCAACCGGTGCACCCTCGGGGGTCAGAGCAATGCTTCCAACCGGTGCACCCTCGGGGGTCAGAGCAATGCTTCCAACCGGTGCACCCTCGGGGGTCAGAGCAATGCTTCCAACCGGTGCACCCTCGGGGGTCAGAGCAATGCTTCCAACCGGTGCACCCTCGGGGGTCAGAGCAATGCTTCCAACCGGTGCACCCTCGGGGGTCAGAGCAATGCTTCCAACCGGTGCACCCTCGGGGGTCAGAGCAATGCTTCCAACCGGTGCACCCTCGGGGGTCAGAGCAATGCTCCCAGCGAGTGCACCCTCGGGGGTTTGAGCAATGCTCCCAGCGAGTGCACCCTTGGGGGTTTGAGCAATGCTTCCAATGAATGCACCCTCGGGGGTTTGAGCAATGCTCCCAACGTATGCACCCTCGGGGGTTTGAGCAATGCTTCCAATTGGTGCAACCACTGGGGCTTGTGTGTCATGTGATCCAAATGCACGAAATGAAAATTGATGATCGAGATTTACGACACCGGTGACATCACCAAAAGTGGCACCCACTTTCGCAAAACATTGCCAAGCAATCACTAAAAAAAGGGTGTGAAAGAGCTTGAAACCTTTGCCGATGGCCATTGTGGAGTGTCTTGAAGTTGTAGGTTACAAGCTCGTCTCACAAATGATGAAGAATAGCCGTTGTTAATGTCTGGGTGTTTGAATTTTTGTGATAATGTGAAGCCCTATATATATAGTTTGATGGGAAAACTATATTTAGAAAAGACAACAAAATTTAGGAATGCTCTTAAATTTAGTGGGTTAGGAGTATTTAAAATATAGAATGTTTGACTATTTAATTTCTAATTTCTAATTTCTCTCTCCCTTCATTTGAGTGTCTAAGGATAATTATATTTTTAAACAAAAAACATAGAATGGTTAGCTTCGACTTGTTTTGATGGGTAATACATTGATATTTTATTTTATTTCATGAACTCAATATTATGCTATAATATGGTAGAGATTTTCTTCGAGATGGGTTGTATTTGATTGGATTATTTGTCACAATTATTTGTAGTTTTTTGAGATCATGTTTGAGGGTATTAGAAAAAACAGGGTTATTGTCATTTCTAATTCTAAGACTCTTAGAAACAATGAGGTTAGAGTTACTCTTCATAGTTTTGAGATGATGAGAAACAACAACGTTGCCAAGTAGCTAATTCGTGTATGCTAGATACCATGCCAAGCAGGTGAAACATTTTATGACCAGTGATAAATATCATACGGTAGGATGTTGTGACCATGTAGAGATGATTAGGAGATTTGCTAAAAGTATTTGCATGGTCTGGCCAACATATGGGATCACGTCCTCACATTTGACTTAAAGACTACATGGACGTCACAATCATAATTTGCATGGAATCCTATTTCCCCTCCAAACCAAGATGATGGGAGTTAGTATAGATACCGCAATGCTCCTAAATTAGCTTATGTGCCACAAGAATATCATGGGTGGAAAAGAGTAGGAGATTTCTACCATGGATACACATTAGTTGGCAAATATGACAGTTGGTTATTAAGAAGTTGCGAACTAATCCATAATAATGAACTAGTTAGATCAAGAATGAAGTCAGACGTCATATATTATAATACATTGGTTAAGAGCTAATTAATTCTTTTTGGAGATCATGTACCGAACCTGATGAATAGATACATTATAATGAGTTAAGTGATATGATATCACGCTAAGATAAAAGACTTGATTGGATTAGACTATGAGAAACCATGGAAAGCTAAGCCTAGTAAAACAATGAAACATTTTTAGGATTAGAACATAAGAAACTATAGGTTTGAGTGTTTGAGCTTCAAGCTATGAAATGACTCCATGAATGGTAAAATGATAATTATCAACTAATATACGATAGATTTTTCGATAGAATTTTTCGAGTTTAAAACAAATAAGATTTAAGAGATAAAAACATAAAAGAATTATATTTATTACATCTAATTTATTGTTTATGTTTTTAATATAAACGTCAACCGATTATAAAATGACTAACAAATTGAAAAAAATTGACACAAAATAGAAGAGGCTCTAATTTGTAGGATCAACTCTTTATGGCATCTGCTCTAGATCTACTCCTATCGTGGACCAGTTACTAACTCTTAAATAACAAAGTTGTAAGAAAGGAGTATAAAACTCAACAAATAGCCTACTTATCGAATTTTAATTGTGTCCATGGTTGATGCTAAGGTACTATCTCTATGAATTGACCAAGAGCTTAACATAGTTTTTTTTTATCTTAGTCATGATTCATGATACTCGTTCAATACTTATACCTAACCCTATTATGCAAAAAAAACTACTCCCCACAGAAGACCTAAAAAGGTACAATAGTTGGTGAATATCATGAATCTAACCCGTCAATCTTAAAAAAAGACATGGGCAAGACATCTTACAAATAAACATGGGCAGGTTTTCTATCATATTGCTAGGGTAAACTTAGTGGGAAAAACAGGAATGTGAAACATGACATCCTCCAAAATAAAACATAGATAGGAAGGATATCTTGCAAGAAACATAGATAGGGTAAACCTACAAGAAACATGGACAGAATGTCCTACCAGAAACATGTGTAAGGCATGTGATCTAGACGAGGAAAACATATGATCATAATGCATATTATGGTACGGGGGGTAGGGTGGGGGGTAGGGTGACTAAGGTTATGGGTTAGAGTAAAATCTAGTAGTCTTAGTGGATTAGGACTTGAGTTGTGCTTTCTTCGAGACTAACCTATCTTTGCTTGGTCCTTGACCTTAGAGCGACATCTTGAGGTCGTAAGTATATTTTAGCCCCTTTCCACCCCAATCTTGGTTTAGGTCTAAACTTGCTCCAATTACCTTAAAACTTTACATGGTCTTTCATATCCTTATAATTAGGAGTGATATAGATTATTAAGTCATTTGGAGTCCATCTAAGCCATGAAATATCTTAAAGACACAGTAGAAGTATTTTTGTCATTATTCACCCATATTTGTTTGGGTCCTAAACATTCTTTGGTTACTTTTAAATATTTTCTTTCTCTTTCGGGTAAGCTACCCTATTTATTTGACTTTGTATTTGTCACCTATAATTAGTGCTGACAGTGTTCTCAACGTGTTTTTCACTCAATATACACGAGCTACTGACTTATAGTCTCCTCCTAATAGTATTCTTGTATTGGATGCACGTTTTACGAAAAAGGATGCTCCTGCAACGATCACTCCTTTACTTTTGTACCATCCTTTTTCTTCTTCCAAGCACGCACAAAATAGCACAAGTTAACATACCAATATTTTGAGTAATTCGTGAGGTTAATCATCAAACTCAACTTGTATCAAATATAAATATTTTTCTTATAGTAAAAAATCGAGATATGCACAAACGGTCCGTTAATCTATCAAAAAATAAACAAAATGTTACAAAAATATAAGCAAATTTTCATATATGTTAGGTTATCACATCCCCAAGCTTAATAAGTTTCTCATCCTAGAGTAACAATCTACTTTTATTTTATTTTTTCCAATGACTCTTCCTTCTCTTGGGTTACTTTTTCTTCCTTTTATTTGACACTCCCTTGGCTCATCCTTTTCTCATGAGTCCCCATGCAACCATAGTACTAATTCTATCCAGGAGTCCTTTAAATGTTCTCGACTACAAAATTTAAAATTGCTCGACACCTTTCCATTACCTTGATTCAAATTATAGCTCAATGGGTTTCCTATTGCAAACGTTTGTGCAAGTGTGAGAATTCTTCTTGTAATCCTCCTTCCTTAAAGCTTATTGTGAGTGTGTCAATATAACGATGCTCCACAGTTGAAAAAGTTTGATCGTGATTCTATGTGGCTAGAGGTGATTATCACTTAGGGTATCGTAACATAGTATCGAGAAAACTTAAATGTCATAATTTAAGGGCGTGGGGCTTGTAGGGTATAGTACTCCGTGATTGTAATGTATGCTTCTTAGTGCAAACTTCACTAATAGCCCTAGGTTTGCTTATGTCATGTCCTATTCATGGTGCATATATGGCCTTTAGATAAGCATAGGAATTTTTTTATCTTCATTTATGTAATGAGTACTTAGGATATCATATAAGACGGTCTTAATGTTGGTATGACTAAAGGTAGTGCTTAAGTTCTTAAAATTCATACCCTTAGTAAATACGGGCAATATAGTAATTACTCTACTTAAACAATGGTTCGAATGGCTAACATTGTCTAATGGTCATGAAATTTCACAAATACCTCGATAGTCATGATTTAAGGTGGTGTATGATTTTTCAAGTTGTTCAGAGATTATTGAAGTCGTAAACAATAGGTATTAAGCCCAAGGGACATTATGGTCATTTTATACCGTTACTTGGTTTAGCTATTTAACCTTATCAATGACCATAAAATTTCACATACAACCATAACATGACAATATAGATTAATAAAATTTTATGAGAACGGGAGTTCATTTAGTAGATTATTTTAATATTGCTTGAATCTCAAGCAAATTGCTTAGTTGTAGGCTTGAACTCATGATTCTTAGCCAAATTCTTTTATGACCTCCTCGTTCTTGCTTAACTTCAATTTCAAAGGATTTCTACGGGTATTTCTTCAATAAAAAAAAAAAAACTATAGAATTTCTAGTTACATCTTTTTCGCATTTGGAATCTTGATTCTCGAGCATCCTATAATAGATTTAGTCTAAAATTTCTTTGACAGCTTTCTTTACGAGTCTAGTTTCTTAAGCAATTGAGAATTTTGTGAGAAGCAATCTAAGAGGAGTTCAATTGATCGAAAATAGAGGAGGGGTCGAGATTTGGCATGACGTGGCTTGTTCAACTAGCCACATAATTATCTTCTTGAGGGCAATGTGCTTCCCCAGCCTATTCCAGACCATTTCCCTCCTTGATCCCTTCATTAATCTTGAAGATGGAACATCAAGGAATAGCCAAAGAGTGATACCTTATAGTGCACCATAGCATGCGATATGGTCGTTTAAAGTCAACAGAACCCCTTCCTATTTGTTGTTAGGGCTTTCAAGACACTTTCAGGCCACACTCTCTTTATCTAACATTTTTTCTTACAATTTTCTCAAGCTCAATAAATTGTTTTGGGACGTCAACACTTTTCCTTACACTTTTCTCAAGGTCAATAAATAGATTTGGGATGTTAGAATGCATGGTCGATAGCTTGATTTGGGACGCGATAGAGTTGGAATATGAAATTTAGCATACAATACAAGCGGTTATTAACTATATATACATTTTATGGTATGTGATGGTATGTAATACTATCATGAATTACAAATTACTATAAAGTACTATATGGTTCGAGCCACCTTCTCTTAAATTATCAAAACATCCGCAACTGAGTCATGACGTTTTTTAACACAAACTCTCTAATGCTTTTGTAGGTGATATCAAAGATTATATAGTCTCAAGATAACATAAATAATGATATCAAAGATTATATGGTTTCAATTAAAGATAAAAAGTAACATAAATAAGGAAATAATAAAGGAAAGTTTAGAAAAAGTTTAAAATAGATGTTTTTCTAATATTATAAAATTTCCCAATTTAATGACCAACGTTTTAGAAAAATTTTATACCTTTGGTCAAATAATAAAAAATTCAATTTAGAAAAATATCCCTAAAAGTTAATGAAATTACAAAAATACTCTTGCTCAAACTAACCAGATGTACTACACTATAAATTTGAAAAGATTCTACCGAATGTGAAATATAGCTCTTGAATTTCGAACATTTTTGGAGATGATCTAGAAGATCCATAGTTCATCATATCCAACACGGAATAGGTGAATATACAGAGCTCAAGTCCTCAAGAACCTTGCAAGTGAAGATATTTTCGTTTGAGATTCTAGAAATTTATGCCTTGAATCGGGGTGATTCTTCATATTTTAAAGTTAGTAAATCCTTCTTTATAAATTATAAAATTTGGGCAAACATTTGGAGCAAGAATCGAACTAAACCAATATTCCAGTAACAAGTTCAAGACTTTTAGTTTTAGGGTATCTTTTTCTCAAATTTCTTCCAAGTTCGAGAGTTGTGATTCACCTGTGCATTTCAAACTTGCTGCATACTTTTTAAATCATGTTTACCAACTTTGTATAATAAGTTACTAACTTATGGAGCAACTATAGAAGAATTGCTTGTAGTTGCCAAATTGTGGACTAAGTTTTGTGCTTTAATTAGGAAGATTGTTAGTGGTTCTTAACTTCTGGAGAAAGTTTCGGAAGCTAGTTAGTGTTTTCTCTACTATAAATACTGCAACAACAACAAAGAGAATTGAAAAGCCAAAGTGCTTAAAGTTACTTTGTTTCAAAAGATCTCTCCCCTCAAGTTACTTTGTTTCAAAAGATTTCTCCCCTCAAGTTTCTTCTTTGCTTCTTTTACTTGTTTCAACATATTTCGATCATGGGTAAAATCCATTAAATGCCACTAGGTAAATACAAAATGACATTCAATCTACATGTCTCTCAACAATCCAATACAATTCTTTACATAGGCGTAGAAACATTAATGTTCATACATGAATCATATTGATTCATGTATCAATGCGGGAGAATGTATCATATGGAAGATGAACTGAATCCCAATAGTTGCATGAATAGAGCACGGGAATGAACAAAAAATGTTCAGGATTCAGGAACCGATTCTTCATGACAATTTACAACAATCTCCACCTTGTCAGATCAGAAGATTTCCAAGCAGATAATTGGTTTGAGTGCCACCATGTCAACAAGCTACTTCTTCCGTCCAATATTGATCATATCTAAGTGATGCCAGAACTTTTCGTGACTAAAACACCTTTGTCAATATATCTATAGGATTATAACTAATTTCAATTTTCAACAAACAATTTTCAACAAACGAATGTACACTTCGTTGATAATTTCTCGAATAAAATGAAATCAGACATCAATATGCTTGGTACGAACATGATGTATTTGGTTCTTTGACAAACAACTAGCACTCTAGCTATCTCAAAACACCTCTACGTGTTCTTGAGCAATACCCAAGTCATCAATAAAACCATGCATCCATAGCTTCTTTAAAAGTTTCAGTAATTGTCATGTACTCTGCTTCAGTGGTATATAATGCAACAGTAGACTGCTACTGCAATATTGAACACCAACAAACAGGACCATTAGCCTTAGTGAACAGAAAAACAATAGTGGATCATTACTTATCCAAATAACCAACATAGTCAGAATCAACATAGACAACTACAAGTTTGTTAAGATTAAACATCTCTTGTTCTTTAAAACTTGATACCAACATCGATAGTCCCAAAAATGTACATGAGAACCCATTTTTCAGCCTACCAATGCTCTTTGCCAAGATTATGTATGTAACGACTCACCATGCTGACTGCATGTGAAAGATCAAGCTGAGTACACATCATAACATACATCAAAGCACCCACAACATTTGCATAAGAAAAATTCTCCATATGTCTTGTCTCATCATCAGAACTCGGACACTTATAAGCACTAAGCTTGGAATGAGGAGCAAGCTGTTAAGATCGCACAACAGCGCACATATTCGATCAAGATGAACACAAAGAAATAGAAGAGAAAATGAAATGAGGAATATTGGCTAAAAGATATGTATTGATGACTTCAAGTATGTACAGGAGGAGAGAATACAGATAATTAAGAAAGTACATTTTAAAAGTAGTACCTAAAATGGTTTATAAAAGGTATCAGGCTCCATATCCCAACACAAGCGACGTACCAATAGGTTTAGTTGAATTATTGATAAGAAATCATCCCGATGGAAAGTAAGATTCAGATTACTTTTTTTGATTGAATATCTCAAGGTAAGAACACTTGTTCCAGACTTGAATTACTCCACAAATAAGATTGAATGATTCCAAACATACAATATAAGCTACATGGAATTGCCTCAATAGATGAAAGAGCAACGATTTTCTGAAGCCTAGACATCCTATCATCCATGGCTTACTCCCACTTGATTGTATCCTCTAACTCTAGGGCCTCCTCAAGGGGCTCTCGTTCCCCTTCATCAGTCACCAACAGTTAATGTAAAGAAGGTAATACCTATATGGTACTCTGATAGTTCTGGATGATCTTTTCAACACCTGCTCAGGTGTCACATGTTCTGCTTCTGGTTCCTTAGCAATGGTCTAAGGAGTTTCTTGAGTATCCGCTACAACATCACTAAGTGAATCTTTCAGCAACTCAACCTCAACTCCTACTTGCTTCACCTCTGGTTCCTTAGTAACAATCTCAGGAGTTTCTTGAGTATTTGCAATAACATTACTAGGTGAATCTTTGAGCAACTCAACCTCAACTCCCACTAGCTTCGTTGTCCCGGTACTTTTCTTCAATTCTCTAGCAGTCTTTGTCAAGCTAACTTGTTTCTATTTGCTCATAATGCAGTTCTCACAAGGACTCATATCAACAGATTTCAGATCTTCCAAAACTCCTTCCGCAGCCACATCTTCATTCCTTTAACGCTTATATGTGCAAGTCTAGTATGAACTCCTTCCGCAGCCACATCTTCATTCCTTTAACGCTTATATGTGCAAGTCTAGTATGACATAGACTTGTATTTGAAGCACTATCAACAACAGCAGCTATGTTCATACACCCTATAGTGGTGTATAAGGTTCCAGATTTTGTGCCACGTGCTACCTCCATAGCACACTTCACAATCTTCCACGAATGCTTCCCAAACTTTGTTGTGTAACCTGTGCTATCCAACTACCCAATAGAGATTAGGTTATCCTTGAGACTAGGAATATATTTGACATTCTTTAATGTCCACTGATTTTCTGTCGGAGTTTTTATGCAGACATCTCATTTTCCTTCAATCTTCAAATCTTTGTTGTCGGCAAGATACATCCTCTCGAAACTTGCCGACTTGAAATTTTGAAATATCTCCTTGTTTGGAGATGAATGAAAAGATGCACCTAAATCCAAAATCTATGATTCAATCAGACTATCCACGTTGGGATTAGAGCACCCCGATGGCTTCTGCTGAATGTATAGGATAATCGTCATCCTCTGATTTGTGATTCTGCTTCCTCTTTGTACAATCTTCCCCAAAGTGACCTTTTTCTCCAGAACTCCAACACTTTACGTTTGGTTTGTTTGGACACTTTGGTTTACTTCTTCCCCTTCGATCAACACTGATAGCTGCCGGATGAATCTCCGATTTCCTGTTTGCGAATACTTTCGCTAAGAACTACATCTCGAATTTCATCGAACTTCAGTTTATCAGATCCTCGTGAACTGCTTATTGCGGCAACAACAGTATCCCACGACTCGGGTAAAGATGATATCAAAATCAATGCCTTAATTTCATCTTCTAAATTAATTTCCACCGAACTCAATTAACTTACAATTAGGGGTGTACATGGTCCGGGTTGGGTTGGGTTGGGGGATTTTTTTTACCCAACCCAAAAGTTCGGGTTAGTTGGATTGGTAACTCAAACCCAACCCGAAACTTTTCACAACCCAACCCAACCCAACTCTCTATTTTCGGGTTGGGTCCAGGCTCGGTTGTAACTTTTTTTTTTTTTAAGTTTTATTTATCCACACTTCATAATTATTAGGATACAATGTGAGATAAAATATATTAAAAGTTCACAAACAAACACAAACCAATCTATAATTATTCACAAAAAAAAAAGCAAAAAACAAAAAAAAAAACAAATTCAATAAAAAACGAGCGAAAATTGTAACATATTAACATAGTTCAACATTGTCATAAAACTAAACACAACTAAATACCGACGTTTCTTGAGAATTGGTTAAGGTAACAAAAATATAGGGATAGATCATGAAATTAACCATAAAAATGGTTAGTATATAACAAAAATAAAAAATACATAAATTGTGATATAATTATATAATTTATCAACATTGAACACTACAAGCCTTTGTTTCAAAATAACGTAAATGTGTATATAAATCATAAGCCTTTGTTTCAAAATAACGTAAATGTGTATATAAATCATAAGCCTTTGTTTCAAATAACGTAAATGTGTATATAAATCATAAGCCTTTGTTTCAAAATAACGTAAATGTGTATATAAATCATAATTAATAAACCTAATGTATATATAAAAAATAGTATAAGATGTATTAATAGTTATATGTTAGCTTATTTAATAAAATAAAGCTACATTTCTTGGCATCGAACTTAAGCTAAGTGTCTTCAACTGGCCTAAGTACTACTTTAACAAACCCATTAATACATATGGATTCTTATTATATTTTATATATTTTTATTTGGCTAGGGTCAATCCAAAGGTTTTGCCCACGAATCTGAAACCGAACCGATTCAGTTCAAGTTCAGAAAAATGAACCCAACCCTACCCAAAATGCTAATCCAACCCAACCAACCCTTATAGTTTGGGTTGTGTTGGTTCAGGTTGTCAGGTTGTCGGGTTGAATGTACACCCTTACTTACAATCATGTTGAACTCATTTATATGACCAACAACAGATCCACCTTCAGACATTTGTAGATTAAACAGCCTCCGCATCAAATACACCTTGTTCATAGCCGACAGTTTCTCGTACATATTCGACAGCGCCTTCAACAGATTTGACATTGTCTTCTCCTTGATGATATTGAACGCCACGTTTTTGGACAGCCTTAACCGAATCAACCCTAGGGCGTGACGATCCTTGAGCTTCCACTGCTCCATGGTCATAGTATCCGGCTTCAACCCCAACAGGGGTTCGTGAAGATCTTTTTGGTATAGATAATCTTCAATCTGCATTTTCCAGAAACTAAAATCGGATCCATCAAACTTTTCAATTCCAATCTTTGAAATTTTCATCTTCATACCTCTGGTGAATTTCACCTCACTCTGATACCAGTTGTTAGCTCTGATACTAGTTTTTAGGATCATTCAACAACGCACACACTCGATCAAGATGAACACAAAGAATAATAGAGAGAAAATTCAAGGAGGAATATTTGTTAAAAGTTTTATTAATAATTTAGGTTTGTACAACTAGAGAGAAAAGAGAGAAGGAAGAAAGTACATTAAGTAAGCACCGACCACGAGTATATATGTTGTTTCAATTTATTAAATATAGCTCTTAAAGATTTAACGATATAATCTATTAAATATATCTCTATTAAATAAATATCTTCAAAATACATCTGACCCGATTTTACTGTAAATAGACATCAGACTTCTGAACAAGCAAACACTATTTATTAGCTTATTTTGCTCTTGAGTTAAAGCAATTTATATAGTTGTTCGTCAAAGGGGGATAACTTGATTGTATGTTGAATTTAGTTTTCTCATTTTTTAACGGAATATGTTCTTGATTTTATTATTGAGAGGAAAATATTGATAATTTGCGATGCTCAATCACGGACAATCCCTATAGAAACCAGAAATAAAAACTTTTAAGATGTGGGCTTAAAACAATGATATATCTTGTGGAAGGTCATCCTCTGCTCCCATCTTTGTCTCTCTTCTTCTGTTCTTCATCTTTTCCTGCTCCTACTCTGATACCATGTTAAGAATGAGAAACAGAATTGCGATTGAAAGTCCAATTTTCATTAATGTTCCCAACATTTGAATACAAGCTATAGACTAAATCCTAAAAACAAATAAAATATTCTCCTAACTAACTTCTCAAATAACTTGGAAAATAAGATAAAATACTAAGGTATACAACTATATGAAATATATTTCACAACAAACTTTATATTTTAAATCAAATTTCATAATAAAAGACACCATTAAATATATATAATTTTTCATTAGTAAATTATATTTGGTATTCATTTATAGAAAGTTAGTAGAGCATTCGAAACAAGTTATAATAAACACATTAAATTTAGAAAGAAACATAAGTAATGTGAGTTGACAAACCTTCTAAATAACGTTTCTTGTAAAATTCATTTATAAAATCTGTGGCTCTTTCCTTGATATGATGATCGGCAACCGGACAGTTTGGGTATTGGTCGCTCCGCCAACCCTTCTTTGGCCTCGACTCCTCATCGTCGTAAACGCTTCTTTTGTAGCACTTTGAGCTTGGGATTTGAAGCATTTGGCTCCCATGGTGCTATGAATAATGTAATATGGTGACAAATAATGAGAGAATGCAAAATGAAATGAATTTTGAGGGATGATTTTAAATGGGAGTGTCACCATTTTGTATTTATAGAGGGAACAAAAACGGCCAATGATAGATTGTGGTGCTTAATTAGTTTTCATACTTTGATACCAAAAATGCTCCCTCCTTTTCTTCTCCTCCATTGCTTTTCATTCTTCTTTCTTCCTTGCATTTCATTTACAATTCTTTGACGATGCTCGTCAACACAAAATTTGATCTAAATATTTAAATTATAAAGTCAATACATGTGATATCCCACATTGGTTGGAGAGGAGAACGAAACACACTGTACAATCATGTGGAAACCTTTCCCTAGCAGACGCGTTTTAAAGCATTGAGGGAAGCGTGAAAGGAAAGCCCAAAGAGAACAATATCTAGTAGTGGTGTGCTTGGGTATTTACAATACAAAATTTTTAAAATATGGTCACTAGTCTAATAGGTTCAATCCCTATCCATATTTTAGTAAAAATATTGAGAAATTTTAGAAATAAATTATTTAGCGGTGATATAAATAGCCTCCACCTAACTAGTTTTGATCTAAAAAAATAAATACAAAGCCTAGAATGCAGTACTTTGTATCGGAGTGCTTTGTAATCTATTCTTGATTTTGATGTTAAATAAGAAGTGAAGTGTTTTTTACAGAGTTATTTTGAACAAAAACGACTTTTTAACTATCTACCTTAAAATTATTGTCAATATTATATTAGGAGGATATAAAATATCATGGATGTTGGATCCATAAGTATAATTTAGACTTCATGTATTCATAATAGAAAATGTTCTTGTTATAACAATTGTAACATCCTTACATTATAGACAAGATCAAATCATTATTTATTTGGGATTCTAAAGAATAATGGAAAACCATTCATCAATAAATTTAAATACAAAAACAAAGTTAAAACTTCGTGACACAAATTTCTTCGTGACATCTGACACGACCCAGTTTTTAAGGTTTCAAATGTAAAATTGACACTAAAAAGGCAAAAGCCTGTAAATAAAATAAGAGTAAAATAAAATATAATACAATATGTTGAAATATTTTGTGCAATTTAAGACGAGTGACACCAGAATAAAAGAAACCATGATCATATTCTATGCTCTTATGCGGAATTAAACCTTTAAAATGTAATCGTAAAATGATAAACTTCATCTTAAAATATAACATCAACTTAAAAACACTAATATAATGATAAACTTCATCTTAAAATATAACATCAACTTAAAAACACTAATATAGTCTTACGTGTTTGAAAACATAGCTAAAAAATAAGATAAAACAACAATAATAAATAAAGTAAAACTTTGAATTCAAAGTGACCTATACTAACCCAAGTCTAAGAATTTAAAATGTTTCTGGCCTATGCATGTCCCTTGGTCTTTGATTACAATACCATTGTCACCAATATAAGGGTGCCTTGCTTTTACCTGAAATAGAAGTAGCACACCGCTTGAGTGTTTTAAGAAATACTCTGCAAGTGACCCCACTATTGGGATCGGGAAATGCAAACCCATGCAATTATGCTCTAGGGACTTGTGTTAAAACCAACCTAGAGTGGCCTCCAGTCTAGACAACATTGGATGTGTAGTACTTCCCAACACATGACCCACACGTGTGAGCGTGAATCTCCAGGTGGTTCACACCCTAAAGTACCTAAACTATTTTCCTAAATTGAATATACAATGGGCTCATAAAATTATTGGACTCGACCTTATTAGGCTAGTGATGATATTTTATTACTAAATTCATAGGGCATGTAAGATACTTAAATGAAGACTCTATCTTCCAAGACACTTTGTACTAATTTCTTGAGTTTTCTTGGTTTTGGAGCATTAAGGTCTAGACCTCCAATCGCCGCTCACGATCCTAAGGTACTTGACCTATTAGAGGCATCATGACCTAGGTTATCATTTAACCATCCATGTAGTCCTTAGGTCAAATATGAGGAAGTGACCCATATTCTGGCCAGACCATGCAAATACTCTTAGAAAGTCTCCTAATCATCCCTACAATGTCACAACATCCAACCTTACGATATGATCATTAGTCATAAAAAATAGTGTCGTATAGTGCAGAACCTGAACCATTATCATGCTCATGTTTCACCTTCTTGGCATGGTATGTAGCATGTACAAATTAGCTACACGGTAACATTGTTGTTTCTCATGATCTCAAAATTATGAAGAGTGGTGCCAACCTCATTATTTCTCATGATTTTTTTATTTAGAAATGACAATAACTTTATTCTTTCTCATAGTCTCAAACATGTTCTCAAAACTACAAAGAGTAGAGAAAATCTTACCGTTCCTCGTAATCTCCAAACTACAGGATTGTTTCTCATGGTCTTAGAATTACAAAGAGTGGCAACAACCTTGTTTTTCACCGTCTCAAATGTGGTGTCAAAACTATAAAAAAATTACAATAACCTTATTATTTATCACTATCACAAACTCGGTCTCAAAACTACAAACAATGGCAACAACCTTATTCTTCATGCTATAAATGAGTTGTATGAATGAGACAAATAATCCAATGAAGTTCCAAGCATAAAAGTTCATGAAATAAAATAATATAGAGTTCTATAATATGGTAGGGAAGAAAATCTCTACCATATTATAGAATAATATCGAGTTCATGAAATAAAATAAAATATTAATTTATTAAACATAAAAGTTCCAAGCACCAACACATTAGCCATAGTTTAGCAATGGTGTGTTTTTGTTTAAACATATAACTATACTTAATGAACTTCAAATAAAGGAGGGAGAAATTAGAAATTAGAAATTAGAAATTAAATAGTCAAACATTCTATACTTGGAATACTCCAGCCTTTTTAAATTTTGTGGTCCTTTCTAAATATAGTTTTTCATCAAACTATATATAGAGCTTCACATTATCAGAGAAATACAAGCACCCACACCTTATTCATTGCTACTCTTCATCATCTGTGAAAGGAGCTTGTAACCCTACAACTTCAAGACAATCCACAATGGCCATGGGCAAAGGTTTCAAGCTCTTTCACACCCTTTTCTTAGTGATTGCTTGGCAATATTGTGCGAAAGTGGGTGCCACTTTTGGGGATGAAACCGGTGTCGTAAATCTCGATCATCAATTTTCATTTCGTGCCTTTGGATCACATGACACACAAGCCCCAACTGTTGCACCAATTGGAAGTAGCACAGAAGTTTTAGTTGCAGCACCATTTGGAAGCATCGCTCAAACTCCCGAGGCTCTAACCCCAAAGGCTTCATCAGCTAAAAGCATTGCTCTAACCCCGAATGCTTCATCAGCTAAAAGCATTGCTCTAACCCCGAATGCTTCATCAGCTGAAAGCGTTGCTCTAACCCCGGAGGTTGTGTCAGCTGAAAGCGTTGCTCTAACCCCGGAGGCTGCACCAATTGGAAGCACTCAAACCACAACCATTACACCAATTGGAAGTAGCACACAAGCATGAGAGTAGCATTGATGTACATTGAGGTTTCTTTGCTAAACCTAAGCCAAATTAAATCACTATTTTGTAGACAAATTCATTATTTCTATATTTTCTTTCTTAAATGGAATGATTTTTCTACCTTCTTTTCTCATATTTAATTTTCTCCTTTAATTAAAGAATGGTACTTTTGAAATTTAATAATACACGATTTCACAATCTTAAAGTTAAATTCCATAGATGTTAACGTATGGAATTAAGTCTAAATACATCTAAGGAAAATTTTTATATAAATAAGAGATGATTGAGGTTGTGACATAATTTTATATAAATAGAGTTCTAAAATATCCAAACCTAGGGAATTTATCCATGCATTAATACAGAATGTCACTAATACATTATTAAATTGGTTTGTAAAGTTTTCTATTATGATTTAAAACTAAGGCATCGCCAAATACCTTTCTTTATATATATATATATATATATATATATATATATATATGTGTATGTATATATATATATGTATGCATGTATATATATATATATATATATATATATATATATGTATACAGCAATGAAAATTTCAACTCCACAAATAAGATGATTGTAACTTTGTAAAGTGTAACTTTGTTCTCCGACAATTTTGCTTAGCTCTGCCTTCCACTCGCCCAATTCTTGCTCCTTTCCATTAACTAGCAAATGATGCATTTGTATCCTTTCCATTAACTAGCAAATGATGCATTTGTAATTTCTTTCTTTTGTAATTGTTTTTTGGTTTTTTCATGTCGTCAACAATGGTTTTTTGTCAAACCAATTGAAATTTTTTCGTGTTCTCAAGACAATTAAAATATAGAATTGATCAATATAGGGAGAATTGATCCTGGAAGCGGGAGAACTACTGACACTATGCAAAACCATGAGTTGTATCGGAAGATATGAAAAGTGAGAATGAAAAGTGAGAAGATATAGAAAGTGATGCTCTTATGTCAGCAAAAGAAGCCCAAGCTCATGGAATTGTTGATGTTGTAGTGGTTGAATAAAAAATGGAATTGTTGATGTTGTAGTGGTTGAATAAAAAATAGCGGGGATTTCACGCAAAAATTCAAAATTTGAGATTTTCGTTCAAGTCTACCGATCTATTGAATTCTCGAAACTTCTGTTGCTCCATTCCCAGAGAAAGTCGATCTATTGAATTCTCGAAATCCATCCCCACGGGGGCAGAGAGCACTCTTCAATCATAATGATGTAACTCGATGGGTTCGATGGGTTCACTGATAACCTCGGAATAGGAGAGCACTCTTCAAGTCTACCAATCGGTCTCAACTCATCGTGACCTTCTCTTGAATGATCAAAACATCCGCAACTGAGCCAAGACGATCGACACTTTAATACTATCATGACGTTTTTTTAACACAATCATAATGATGTAACTCGTTTTTTTAACAGAATCATAATGATCTAATTAATTAGAGTAAGAAATTAATCATTTTTAAAAATTAACATTTAAAAGTAATCAACTAAAAATTAATTTATTTAATTTATTAAGGAAACTAAGTACTATATATCTTTCAAAACTAATAATATCCAATAACTATTGCATCATTAATAGAAACTACTTTCATAATCATTCATGCGGAACACTATTTCGACGTAAACATTTATGTGGCATACTATTTCTACCTAGAAGTTTAATACTTTCATATATGAATTAAATATTTCAAACTTGTAAATATTTTTAAAATTTGTAACAAATAAAAAAATTGCATTAATAAAAATTTTACTATTCGATCTTTTAAAACTGTAAAAAGGTAACATTTGGTCGAGACACTCGTCTAGCAACGTTTCCTTCCAATGTGACCACAAAGTAGCTTGTTTAGGCTGTAGGGCCCAACGGTGGTGGGGGAGTAAAAACAATGCCTTACTCTAAAGTAAGAGGCCTTTCAAATCTAGCAAGTGTTGACATGATTATGAGACATTTCAAATCAAGCAAGTGTTGACATGATTTAGGTGAACCATCGTATGGTGTCGTAGAACATCTGTGTTTAATTAACACAAAATTTGGTGGGCTTTCATATTTTATAGACACGGACTTAATTTCAAAGTCGTATACCCAAATTCTCTCTAAAACTCTAGCTTTAGAGGTTAAGGCTTGGGGCCCTTTATGACCCTTCACAAAGCCTACTATTGATGCTCATGTCGACATCATTGCCTCTGTCTTGCCTATGTCTTAGCTTGTCTTTCTTGCACAACTATTTGGTGTGTTGGATGATGCACCATCCTCTTTGATCATCTCATGGACTTTTCTATCTTGGCACTCATATGGCCGATTAGTTTGAAGAAACTCGAACAAATCAAGTTTACGATGGAGATTGTGAGCTAATAAATTTGAGCTAGCAGAACAAGTTACTAACTTATGTAGTAACTTTAGGAGATTTGTTAGTAGACTTAGTATAACAAGTTATTAACTTATAAGTAACCTTGGAAGAATTGTTAGTAAACTTAGTAGAATAAGTTACTAACTTATGGAGCAACTGTAGGAGAATTGCTAGTAGTTGCCAAATTGTGGACCAAATTTTGTGCTTTAATTCGATAGATTGTTAGTGATTCTTAACTTCTAGAGAAAGTTTAGCAAGCAAGTTAGTGTTTTCTCTACTATAAAAACTAATGAGATGTATGCTCATTTCACTAATACAGCAACAAAGAGAATTGAAAAGCCAAGTGCTTAAGGTTACTTTGTTCCAAAAAATCTCTCTCTTCAAGTTTCTCCTTTCCTTCCTTTACTTGCTTCAAAATATTTCGATCAAATGCCACTAGGTAAATACAAAATGGTACTCAATCTCCATGTCTCTCAACCATCCAATACAATCCTTTACATAGGTATAGAAACATTAATGTTCATACCTGAATCATATTAGTTCATGTATCAATGTGGGGGAATGTATCATATGGAAGATTTACCAAATGAATCCTAATAAGTGCAGGAATAGAGGAGGGGAATGAACAAAAAATGTTCAGGATTTTGGAACCGATTCTTCATGACAATTCACAACAATCTCCACCTTGTCAGAAGATTTTCAAGCAGATAACTGGTTTGACTGCCACCACATCAACAAACTACTTCTTCCGTCAAACATTGATCAGATCTAAGCAATGTTAGAACTTTTCATGAGCAAACACCTTTATCAACATAAACGAATGTCTCATTCATTGATAAATTCTCGAATAAAATGAAATTGAATATCAATATGCTTGGTACGAACATGATGGATTTGGTTCTTTGATAAACAAATAGCACTCTGGCTATCACAAAACACTTCTATGTGTTCTTGAGCAATACCCAAGTCATCAATAAAACCATGCATCCATTGATTCTTTAAAAGTTTCAGTAAGTGTCATGTACTTTGCTTCAGTGCTATACAATGCAATAGTAGACGGCAATATTCAATGCCAACAAACAAGTCCACTAGCCTTAGTGAACAGATAACAAAACTAGTGACGCTGGGTGACAACTCAACCATGGTTGTGATGGGCAAAGGAAATGTAAAGTTTAAAGTAAGTGTGACTGTGCAAGTAATCACCGAAGTATTTTCTGTACCAGACTTGAAAGACAACTTGTTGAGCATCGGAGATAACTGCAAGAAAAAGGTCTTGCATTTCTTATACAAAAAGAAGTGTTGAGGATTATTGGGATTGGGAGTGTCCCACATTGGTTAATTTAGTGGAAGATCATGGGTTTATAAGTGAGGAATACTATCTCCATTGGTATGAGGCCTTTTGGGGAAGCCCAAAGCAAAGCCATGAGAGCTTATGCTCAAAGTGGACAATATCATACCATTGTGGAGAGTCGTGATTCCTAATTTGGTATCAGAGCGAGGTTAGTGTAGGTTATCTGATCTCTTGGAATCCTTAGTATGCTCTGTGGTTGCAGGTTATCTGATCTCTTGGAATCCTTAGTATGCTCTGTGGTTGCAGCTCTGTCTGATCTTCCACATCAGAAACGATTTCTTGAGATTAGTGGTGAGTGAGTTTCTTTTGTGTCGTGAGAAGTCTGTGACTCTGCAAGTCTTGTGTCAAAAGAACTTGTTTGGTATTACTGAGGTATGGCCAACACGATGGGTGATTTCCAAATCGTTGGAGGAATTAAGAAACTTGTTTGGTATTACTGAGGTATGGCCAACCAACACGATGGGTGATTTCCAAATCGTTGGAGGAATTAAGAAACTTGTTTGGTATTACTGAGGTATGGCCAACACGATGGGTGATTTCCAAATCGTTGGAGGAATTAAGAAACTTGTTTGGTATTACTGAGGTATGGCCAACACGATGGGTGATTTCCAAATCGTTGGAGGAATTAAGAAACTCAACAACAACCACTACAACACGTGGGCAACATGCATGATGTTCTATTTACAAGGACAGGATCTTTGGGAGATCGTTGGCGGGTGCGAAACTACGCCGCCAGAGGATGATTCCAGCGGCGCCTTGCGCAAATGGAGAATCAAAGCAGGCAAAGCAATCTTTGCCATGAAGACCACAATCGGAGAAGAGATGTTAGAACATATTTGGGATGACAAGACACCGAAAGAAGCATGGGACACGTTCGTGATGTTGTTCTCAAAGAAGAACGATACGAGGCTACAACTTCTGGAGAATGAGTTGTTGTCAATTACACAACGTGATATGACAATTGCTCAGTACTTCCACAAGGTCAAATCAATCTGTCGGGAGATTACTGAACTAGACCCAAAGTCCGCCATTGTAGAATCTCGAATGAAGAGGATTATAATCCACGGATTACGACCGGAATATCGAAGCTTCATTACTGCTGTACAAGGATGGCCCACTCAACCAACACTTGTAGAGTTCGAAAATTTGTTAGCCAGCCAAGAAGCCATGGCTAAACAAATGGGAGGCTTCACATTGAAGGGTGAAGAAGGAGCACTCTACACGAAGAGGATTATAATCCACGGATTACGACCGGAATATCGAAGCTTCATTACTGCTGTACAAGGATGGCCCACTCAACCAACACTTGTAGAGTTCGAAAATTTGTTAGCCAGCCAAGAAGCCATGGCTAAACAAATGGGAGGCTTCACATTGAAGGGTGAAGAAGGAGCACTCTACACGAGTGAAAGTCGGAGCAATAATAGGCCGTCTACCAAACGTGGATACAATGGTGACAAAAGAAGCCACCAAGGGATTGCACAACCTGAGAGAGCTCAGAAGAACGACAACAAGAGTTTCCAAAGAACGAGATTTGGTGGTATTTGCTATAATTGCGGGAAAAAGGGCCATATGTCTAGAGATTGTTGGTCCAGGAAAAAGTCCATTGAAAACAATGTGGCAATATCCAAAAAGAAGATAGAAGATGAATGGGATGCAGAGGTACTATGTCCCATAGAAGAAGACGAGCTAGCACTCATGGCGACAATGGAAGACCATATCAACTATGAGAATGACTGGATCGTTGATTCAGAATGTTCAAATCACATGACTGGCGATCAGAGAAAATTGCAAGACAAGAAAGAGTACAAAGGAAGTCGTATGGTACGTACAGCAAATAACACACAGTTATCAATTGCTCAAATCGGCAATACGACAATCATGCCTGACAATAAGTCTGATACAGTGTCGCTACATAATGTTTACCATGTACCGGGTATAAAGAAGAACTTGTTGTCAGTGTCACAACTAACAACATCAGGAAGCTATGTCTTATTTGGGCCAGAAGATGTAAAAGTTTATCAAGATGTTAAGATAATAGGAAAGCCGACAATAGAAGGACGAAGAGTGGAGTCTGTCTACGTTCTATCTGCAGAGTCTGCCTATGTTGACAAGACCCGAAAGAATGAGACGACAGATCTATGGCATGCAAGATTGGGACATATTAGCTACCATAAGTTGAAGCTGATTATGGAGAAATCTATTCTCAAAGGTTTACCTCAACTTGAAGTCAAAACAGATGTTGTCTGCGCTGGATGTCAATATGGTAAAGCTCATCAATTACCATACAAAGAGTCAAGTTTCAAAGCAAAGAAACCATTAGAGTTAATTCATTCTGATTTGTTCGGCCAAGTCAAACAAGCATCGATCAGCGGAATGCAGTATATGGTGACATTTATTGACGATTACTCAAGATATGTGTGGATTTTCTTTAAGAAAGAAAAGTCTGACACGTTCTCAAAGTTTCAAGAATTCAAGATGATAGTCGAAGGAGAAGTAGGAGCGAAGATTCGTTGTCTACGTTCAGACAATGGCAGAGAATACACGTCAGATGAGTTCGATCAATATTTACACGAGTGTGGGATACGACGTCAATTTACATGTGCCAACACGCCACAACAAAATGGTGTAGCAGAAAGAAAGAATCGACACCTTGCAGAAACCTGTCGAAGCATGTTACACGCAAAGAATGTTCCAAGAAGATTTTGGGCTGAAGCTATGCGAACTGCTGCCCATGTGATCACAAGCTTCCTCAACCAAAGCTAGGGTTCGTCTCACCATTTGAGATACTATGGGATATGAAACCTACAATTAGTTACTTCCGAGTATTTGGCTGTGTTTGCTATGTATTTGTGCCTGACCATCTACGTAGCAAGTTTGACAAGAAAGCAGTCAAGTGTGTATTTGTTGGATACGACAATCAAAGAAAAGGATGGAGGTGCTGTGATCCAACAAGTGGAAAATACTATACATCAAGAGATGTAGTTTTTGATGAAGCATCTACATGGTGGTCCTCGGAGAAGAAAGTCTTACCAGATTCAAACATCGAAAAAATTCTACAACAGAAGCTGGGGGAGCAAACTACACAAATTCAATCAAATGTCGATGCACCTGAAAATCCAAGTGACATTGATATTGACAAGCAAGAGGTGACTCAATCAAGCGAATCTGATAAAAATGAAACGACACATCAACAACTTAGGCGCTCAAATAGAATCTGAAGGCCAAATCCTAAGTATGCAAATGCAACTATTGTAGAAGATAGAGTTTACGAACCAGAGACATATGAAGAAGCATGACAAAACTCGGTTTGGCAGAAAGCGATGGAGGAAGAAATTATAGCCTTGGAGCAGAATCAAACTTGGGAACTAGTGCCAAGACTAGGAGATGTCAAACCCATCTCTTGCAAGTGGGTCTACAAAATAAAGCGTCGACCGGATGGATCAATCGAGAGATACAAGGCTCGACTCGTGGCTCGAGGATTTTCTCAACAATATGGACTAGACTATGATGAAACATTCAGTCCAGTGGCAAAGATTACTACCGTACGAGTCCTGCTAGCACTCGCAGCAAGTAAAGATTGGAAACTGTGGCAAATGGATATGAAGAATGCCTTCTTGCACGGAGAGTTAGACAGGGAGATTTATATGAACCAACCAAAGGGATTTGAGAGTGCAGCTAATCCTAATTATGTATGCAAGCTTAGAAAAGCTCTTTATGGACTGAAACAAGCACCGAGGGCGTGGTATGGTAAAATTGCTGAATTTCTTACCCAAAGTGGTTATTCAGTTGCGCATGCAGACTCAAGCCTATTCATCAAAGAAAGAGAAGGAAATTTAACAATTGTGTTGGTCTACGTGGACGATTTGATTATCACCGGGGACGATGAAAGAGAAATTTATCAAACAAGAGAAAATTTATCAGTACGCTTTCAGATGAAAGAGCTAGGAGAGCTTAAACACTTCTTAGGCCTAGAAGTTGATCGCACAGATGAAGGACTGTTTCTCTGCCAACAAAAGTATACAAGAGATATGCTTCAGAAGTTCAACATGTTAGAGTGCAAGCAAGTTTCAACACCGATGGAGATAAATGCCAAGATTTGTGCACATGAAGGCAAAGAGTTGAACGATGAAACAACGTACCGACAACTAGTAGGTAGTCTTATCTACCTAACTTTAACTCGACCTGATATCTCTTATGCAGTTGGGATTATGAGTCGATACATGCAAAGTCCAAAGAAGTCTCATCTGGATGCAGCTTGACGGATCTTGAGATATATCAAAGGTACAATCGACTATGGTCTTTTGTACAAAAGAAGCAAAGACTGCAAGCTAGTTGGATACTGTGATGCTGACTATGTAGGAGACCACGATACTCGGAGGTCAACCACTGGGTATGTGTTCAAGTTTGGTTCGGGAACAATTTCTTGGTGTAGCAAGAGACAACCAACAGTATCATTATCAACTACAGAAGCAGAGTATATAGCAGCGGCTGGAGCAGCTCAGGAAAGTACATGGCTGAAACTCTTGATGGAAGATTTGCACCAAAAAATTGACTATCCAATATCACTTCTTTGCGACAACCAATCTGCGATTCGCCTTGCAGAAAATCCAGTGTTTCATGCTAGAACAAAGCATGTGGAGGTGCACTACCATTTCATTAGAGAGAAGGTCCTAAAGGAAGAAATCGAGATGCAGCAGATCAAGACAGATGACCAAGTGGCAGACTTGTTTACAAAAGGGCTGAATACTGGCAAACATGAGAGTTTTCGCTGTCAGCTTGGTGCAGCGAATGAGGACTAGTGCTGAGGGGGAGTGTTGAAATATCATCACTAGCCCAATAGAGTCAAGCCCAATTATTGTATGAGCTGAGTATATTTATTTTAGTAGAGATTTTAGGAGAAAGAGATCTAGATATTTTAGGAGAAATATTCAAATTTGTTAGGTCTAGATTCAAATCAGTTAGGTCTAGATTTAGATTGGTTAAATATAGATTGCTTGCTCTTAGTATAAATACCTCAATGCCATACAATGCAATAGTAGACGGCAATATTCAATGCCAACAAACAAGTCCACTAGCCTTAGTGAACAGATAACAAAACTAGTGACGCTGGGTGACAACTCAACCAAGGTTGTGATGGGCAAAGGAAATGTAAAGTTTAAAGTAAGTGTGACTGTGCAAGTAATCACCGAAGTATTTTCTGTACCAGACTTGAAAGACAACTTGTTGAGCATCGGAGATAACTGCAAGAAAAAGGTCTTGCATTTCTTATACAAAAAGAAGGGGGTAGAATTTATCATACAGAGGGTTGATTGTAAAGACTTTAATAATATCAAATAATGTTTACTCTAGTTTTTCAATCTCTACCAAAGGAACAATCTTGCTTCAATGCTATTACAGAAGATCCCGCAAGAACATGGCATTGTCGATATGGGCATCTAAGTTATGGAGGACTGAAGACACTTCAAGAGAAGGACATGATGCAAGGATTGCCAGTCCTTAAAGCATCCTTAAAAGATGTGAAGTTTGAGGACGAAATGGCTGAGATTGGCATAAAACACATCAAGAAGATGTTACAGTTGATCTAGAATTGAGCAATGATACCTGCAATGAAGTTGAAATCTCGGAGGATGAAGCATACAATGATGATTCATGTGAGTCAGCACAAGAACACTCATTTGCTGATGCTGAAAGGGAATTAGAAAGCCACCAAGATGGATGGATGATTATGAGAATGGTGAAGGTTTTTCTGAGGACGAAAATATTACATATCTAGGCTTTTTTGCCGGAGGTGATCCTATTCATTACACACTAGCCTCCAAAAACTCTAAATGGAAGAATGCTACGGATGCAGAAATAGAAAACATTGAAAGAAACGATACTCGAAAATTGAAGACATCATGACCAAACCTAAAACTTGATGTTTTTCTGAAGATGCGTGATATGTTAATAGTTTGGTTAGAGTCAAGTACGAACTAATGTCGTTAGCATTCAGTTTAAGGGAGGATGTTAAAAGATTTAGTTTGTGATCCCGTTGCTTAAGTTGTAATTTGATTTTATTAGTTAGTTAGCGGTCACGTTTATTGGCTAATTTTTCTGTTTTCAATTGCTTTGTAAAGCTATTTATATAGCTGTTTCAGTTTATCAAAGGAGAACTTTAATTGTATATTGAATATAGTTCGGAGAACTTTAATTGTATATTGAATATAGTTCACTGAGAATATGTTCTTGATTTTATTGTTGAGAGGAAAAATATTGATGATTTGAGGTGCGAATCAGGGACAATCGCTATAAGACTATAAATAAAAACTTTTGAGATGTGGGCTTAAAAGGATAATATATCTTGTGGAAGGTGATCCCAATTCATCCCTCTATTCCGATCTCTTTCACTCTTTTTCTGTTCTTCCTCTTTTTCTGCTCTTACTGATACCATGTTAAGAATGAGAAACAGAACTGGTATTGAAAGTCTAATCTTCATTAATATTCACAACCTTTTAAATAGGATACAAGCTACCGACTAAATCCTAAAAATAAGACAAAATATTATCCATACTAACTTTTGAAAATAAGATGAAATATACTATGGACCAAAATAAAGAAAAAAAATGCTCACGATTACAACAATATAAAATTTATTTCACATCTAACTTTATATCTTAAATCTAATTTGGTAATAGAGACATAATTTAAATATATATAATTTCTTATTAGTCAATTATATTTCTTGTAAAATTCATTTATAAAATCTGTGGCTCTTTCCTTTATATGATGATCGGCAATCGGACAGTTGGGGTATTGGTCGCTCCGCCAACCCTTCTTTGGCCTCGACTCCTCATCGTCGTAAAAGCTTCTTTTTGTAGCACTTTGAGCTTTGGATTTGAAGCATTTGGCTCCCATGGTGCTATTAATAACGTAATATGGTGACAAATAAGGAGATAATGCAAAATGAAATGATCTTTAAGGGATGATTTAAATGATGGTTTGTGGGGCTTAATTAGTTTTCATACTTTGATACCAAAAATGCTCCCTCCTTTTCTCCTCCTCTATTGCTTTACATTCTTCTTTCTTTCTTGCATTTCATTTACGATTCGTTGATGGTGCTCGTCAACACAAAATTTGATCTAGTAATGAACAATCATTTTAAGTTTCTCTTACTCGGTTGGACCTCATGCATGTTACGTGTTCATTTCAATCATTTGTCAATTTTATTACATTATTGTGTGTCCCTTTATTTTTCATGGTTTTGGTATGTGTGACTACGTATATGCCGATAGTTAAGTTTTGGAACAATTGATACTCGCTCGATGGATTCGTATGTTTATATTTGGGTCGTGTGTTATAAAGTAAATGCATATCCAATTTATTTCAGAATAGAATTCTAGCGTCCTCTGAGTTATTGTGAATTTAGGTCCAACCAATCATGGACTTGTTGCCTATAGTTACATTTCATTATCCGAACAGTAGGGTCACTTGCTATGTATTTGTAACTACCCTAGATTTCTACTTACCTAAAGTCATTATCGTCATTATACCCTAGCTCTTATGTGGAGTTAAATATTTAAAATTTCATCATAAAACACTGTCATGTACTTACGTGTTCGAAAATATCTTTAAAATAACATAATGAAATACTAAATGAAATACTAAATGAAATAAGTAAACAACAAAAGTAAAAACACCCTCTCTTAAATTAAAGTCTAAGAAATAAAATACCACTATTCGATACATGTGTCATGGTTTTGACTTGCAATGTCGTTGTTAGCCGTACAGGGATAACTTGCTTTTACATGAAATAGAAGTAGTACAAGACTTGAGTATTTTAAGAAATACTCAGTAACTGACGCCATGATTGGGGTTAGGGAAGACGAACACATGGAACTCACGATTAGGGACCTATTATTAAAACCATCATAAGGGTGGCCTCCAATCCGGATAAATTTGAATGTGTAGTATTTCCCTACACACGACTCACACGTACGAGTGTGGATCCCCAGTCAGTTTGCACCCTCTAGATATTGAAATACACTAAAAAAAGGCCAGAGCAAAGGTAAATAAAGGCCAGAGCAAAGGTAAATAAAATAAGAGTAAAATAAAATATAATACAAAATATTGAAATATTTTGAACAATTTAAAACAAATGACACCAAAATAAATGAAACAATTATGGTCAAAAGTTGCTTGAAAAAAAAAATGAAGAATGTAAAGTAGCTACCGCCATCATATATGCTTTTTATGCAGAATCAAACCTTTAAAATGTCATTGATGAACTTCATCTTAAAATTTAACATGAACTTAAAAACACTACCATTGTCTTCCGTGTTTGAAAACATAATTAAAAAATAAGATAAAACATAATAAATAAAGTCACCTATACTAACCTAAATCTAAGAATTTAAAATGCTACTGGCCTATGCATTTGCCTTGGTCTTTGATTACAATACCGTTGTCACCCATACAAAGGTGTCTTGTCTTTACCTGAAATAGAAGTAGCAAACCGCTTGAGTATTTTAAGAAATACTTTGTAAGTGACCCACTATTAGGATCGAAAAATGCAAACCCATGCAATTTATGCTCTAGGGACCTATGTTAAAACCATCAACGGGTGGCATCTAGTCTAGACAACATTGGATGTGTAGTACTTCCCTACACATGACCCACACGTGCAAGCGTGAATCCCTAGGTGGTTCGCACCTTAAAATACCTAAACTATTTTCATAAAATGAATATACAATTGGCTCATAAAATTATTGGACTCGACCTTATTAGGCTAGTGATGATATTTTACTATTAAGTTCTTAGGGCATGTAAGATACTTAAATGAAGACTCTATCTTCCAAGACACTTTGTACTAATTTCTTGAGTTTTCTTAGTTTTGGAGCACTAAGGTCTAGACCTCTGATCGCCGCTCACGATCCTATGTTACTTGACCTACTAGAGGCATCATGAACTAGGTTATCATTTAACCGTCCATGTAGTCCTTAGGTCAAATGTGAGGAAGTGAACCCATATTCTGGCCAAACCATGCAAATACTCTTAGCAAGTCTCCTAATCATCCCTACAATGTCACAACATCCAGCCGTACGATATTGATCATTAGTCATAAAATAGTGTCGTATAGTGCATAACCTGAACCCTTATCATGCTCATGTTTCACCTACTTGGCATGGTATGTAGCATGTACAAATTAGCTACATTGTTGTTTCTCATGATCTCAAAATTATGAAGAGTGGTGCCAACCTCATTAATTTCATGATTTTAGATTTAGAAATGACAATAACCTTATTCTTTCTCATAGTCTCAAACATGTTCTCAAAACTACAAAGAGTAAAGAAAATCTTACCGTTCCTCGTAATCTTCAAACTACAAGATTGTTTCTCATGGTTTTAGAATTACAAAGAGTGGCTACAACCTTGTTTTTCACTGTCTCAAACGCCGTGTCAACACTACAAAAATTTACAATAACCTTACTATTTATAACTATCACAAACTTAGGTCTCAAAACACCAAAAGTGGCGACAGCATGCTATAAATGAGTTGTATGAATAAATGAGTTGTATGAATGAGACAAATAATCCAATGGAGTACCCGAGCAGGGGCAGAGAACCCACACCTTAGCCATAGACTAGCACCCACACCTATGCTATAAATCAGTTGTATGAATGAGAAGAAAATCTCTACCATATTATAGAATAATATCAAGTTCATGAAATAAAATAAAATATTAATTTATTAAACATAAAAGTTCCAAGCACCTTCCTCTTAGCCATAGATTAATTGTATGTTTTTGTTTAAACATATAATTATACTTAATTGAGGGAGAAATTAGAAATTAGAAATTAAATTAAATTAAATTAAATAGTCAAACATTCTATACTTGGAATACTCCCAAATCCACAAAATTTAAGAACTTTTTTTAAATTTTGTGGTCTTTTCTAAATATAGTTTTTCCATCAAACTATATATAGGGCTTCACATTATAAGAGAAATCCAAGCACCCACACCTTAGCCATTGCTACTCTTCATCATTTGTGAAACGAGCTTGTAGCCCTACAACTTCAAGACAATCCACAATGGCCATGGGCAAAGGTTTCAAGCTCTTTCACACCCTTTTCTTAGTGATTGCTTGGCAATATTGTGCGAAAGTGGGTGCCACATTTGGGGATGAAACCGGTGTCGTAAATCTCGATCATCAATTTTCATTTCGTGCCTTTGGATCACATGACACACAAGCCCCAACTATTGCACCAATTGGAAGTAGCACAGACGTTTTAGTGGCAGCACCATTTGGAAGCATTGCTCAAACTCCTGAGGCTCTAACCCCGAAGGCTTCATCAGCTGAAAGCATTGCTCTAACCCCGGAGGTTGCGTCAGCTGAAAGCATTGCTCTAACCCCGGAGGTTGCGTCAGCTGAAAGCATTGCTCTAACCCCGGAGGTTGCACAAGTTGGAAGAACTCAAACCACAACCATTACACCAATTGGAAGTAGCACACAAGCATGAGAGTAGCATTGATGTACATGGAGGTTTCTTTGCTAAACCTAAGCCAAATTGAATCACTATTTTATAGACAAATTTATTATTTCTATATATATATATTTTTAAATGGAATGATTTTCCTACCTCTTTTCTCATATTTAATTTTCTCCTTTAATTAAAGAATGATATTTTTGAAATGTAATGAAACTATCAAACCACTCAAAGACCATACACAATAAATTTATCCATGCATTAATAGCATTAATACAGAAGGTCACTAATACATCATTATGATTGGTTTGCAAAATTCTCTAAAATTAAACTATTTTAAAATTAATAAAATTTATTATAATTCTATTTTTTTAATCTTGACAAAGGTATCGGTTCAAACACATGATTTTGCTTAGCTCCTTCTTGCATACATTTGTAATTGCGTTGTCCCAATTCATGCTCCTTCTTTACATCCACTAGCCACTTATATATTGTCAAAGAGTGAACAATGAGTTTTTTGTTTTTTGTTTTTTTTTTGTTATCAAACCATGGTTTTTTTTTGTTATCAAAGAGTTAGAACAATGGTTTTTTTTTGTTAAAGAGTTGAACAATGGTTTTTTTTGTTAAATAGTTGAACAATGATTTTTTTTAAAGAGTTACATGTTTAAAGAGTTTGGTTTTTTTTTTTTTTTTTTTTTTTTTTGTCGTCGAGAGTGTTTTTTTTTTTTGTCATGTCGAGAGTAAACAATGATTTTTTTTTTTTTGTCTTGTCGAGAGTGAACAATGGTTTTTTTTTGTCTTGTCCAGAGTTGAACAATGGTTTTTTTTTGTCTTGTCGAGAGTTGAACAATGGTTTTTTTTTTTTGTCTTGTCGAGAGTGTTTTTTTTTTGTCAGTGTTTTTTTTTTTGCCTTGTCGAGAGTGTTTTTTTTTGTCTTGTCGAGAGTGAACAATGGTTTTTTTTTTTTTTTGTCTTGTCGAGAGTTGAACAATGGTTTTTTTTTTTTTTGTCTGGTCGAGAGTTGAACAATGGTTTTTTTTTTTTTGTCTTGTCGAGAGTTGAACAATGGTTTTTTTTTTTTTTTGTCTTGTCGAGAGTTGAACAATGGTTTTTTTTTTTTTTTTTTTTTTGTCTTGTCGAGATGGTTTTTTCGTTGTCAAAGAGGACAATGGTTTTTTCGTTGTCAAAGAGGACAATGGTTTTTTCGTTGTCGTTTTTTCCTTGTGAAAGAGCACAATGGTTTTTTCGTGTTATGGTTCAACAATGGTTTTGGTTTTTTCGTTGTGTTGTCAACAATGGTCAACTTGTCAAAGAGTGAACTTGTCAAAGAGTGAACTTGTCAAAGAGTGAACAATGATTTTTTCGTGTTGCCAGTTGAACAATGATGGTTTGGTGTTGCCAGTTGAACAATGATGGTTTGGTGTTGTCAACAATGGTTTTTCCGTGTTGTGTTTTGCCAAAGAGTTAACAATGATTTTTTCGTGTTGCGTGTTGCCAAAGAGTTAACAATGATTTTTTCGTGTTGACAATTGAACAATGGTTTTTTCGTGTTGTCAACAATGGTTTTTTCGTGTTGTCAACAATGGTTTTTTCGTGTTGTCAACAATGGTTTTTTTCGTGTTGTCAACAATGGTTCTTTTCGTGTTGTCAACAATGGTTCTTTTCGTGTTGTCAACAATGGTTCTTTTCGTGTTGCCAAAGAACAATGGTTCTTTTCGTGTTGCCAAAGAACAATGGTTTTTTTCGTGTTGCCAAAGAACAATGGTTTTTTTCGTGTTGCCAAAGAACAATGGTTTTTTTCGTGTTGCCAAAGAGTAATTAAAATATTGAATTGGTCCGGTCATGTTGATTTGTCTCATCTCGCCGCCGTGACCTTCTCTTGAATTCTCATCTCGCCGCCGTGACCTTCTCTTGAATTCTCATCTCGCCGCCGTGACCTTCTCTTGAATTCTCATCTCGCCGCCGTGACCTTCTCTTGAATTCTCATCTCGCCGCCGTGACCTTCTCTTGAATTCTCATCTCGCCGCCGTGACCTTCTCTTGAATTCTCATCTCGCCGCCGTGACCTTCTCTTGAATTCTCATCTCGCCGCCGTGACCTTCTCTTGAATTCTCATCTCGTCGCCGTGACCTTCTCTTGAATTCTCATCTCGCCGCCGTGACCTTCTCTTGAATTCTCATCTCGCCGCCGTGACCTTCTCTTGAATTCTCATCTCGCCGCCGTGACCTTCTCTTGAATTCTCATCCCTGCAGGGGCAGAGAACCCATCGTTGTGCTACCGGAGGTTTTGCGGAGGTTTTGGGGAAGTCGGAATAGGAGGGCACTCTTCAAGTCTACCAATCTGCTCATCTTGCCGTAAACTTCTCTTGAATTATCAAAACATCGGCACCTGAGCTATGACGATTGACACTTGGTAAACTTCTACTACAAAAAAAATATTGATATAAAAATATTAATCACATCTAATTCTATCATGACGTTTTTTTAACACAGTCATAATGATCTAACTCGTGTTTTTTTTAACAGAATCATAATGATCTAATTAGAGTAAGAAATTAATCATTTTTAAAAATTAACATTTAAAAGTAATCAATTAAAAATTAATTTATTCAATTTATTAACGAAACTAAGTATTATATATGTTTCAAAACTAATAATATCCAATAATTATTGCATCATTATAGAAACTACTTTCATAATCATTCATGCGGAACACTATTTCTACGTAAACATTTATGCGGCATACTATTTCTAAATATTTTTAAAATTACATATTTCCAACTTGTAAATATTTTTAAAATTCTAAGTTAAATTTTGTAACAAATAAAAAAATTGTATTAATAAAAAATTTACTATTCATCTTTTAAAAGTATAAAAAGGTAACCTCTAGTCGAGACACTCGTCTAGCAACGTTTCCTTTCAATGTGACCACAGAGTAGCTCCCTTAGGCTGTAGGGCCCAACGGTGGTGGGGGAGTGAAAACAATGCCTTACTCTAAAGTACGAGGCATTTCAAATCTAGCAAGTGTTGACATAATTACGAGACATTTCAAATCAAGCAAGTGTTGACATGATTTAGGTGAACCATCGTATGGTGTCGTAGAGCATCCGTTTGGTGTTTAATTAACACAAAATTTGGTGGGCTTTCATATTTTATAAACACAAAATTTGGTGGGCTTTCATATTTTATAGACACGGACTTAATTTCAAAGCCGTATACCCAAATTCTCTCTAAAACTCTAGCTTTAGAGGTTAAGGCTTGGGCCCCTTTATGACCCTTCACAAAGCCTACTATTGATGCTCATGTCGACATCATTGCCTCTATCTTGCCTATGTCTTAGCTTGTCTTTCTTGCACAACTATTTGGTGTGTTGGATGATGCACCATCCTCTTTGATCATCTCATGGACTTTTCTATCTTGGCACTCGTGTGGCCGATTAGTTTTTACTTGAGGGTCACTGCTTTGCTTATTCTTACATAAGGGTCACGACCTACTCTTTTCATAGTATGATTGAGACACACAACTCTCTAATACTTTTTTATGTGATATCGAAGGTTATCTGGTCTCAATTAAAGATAAAAGATAACATAAATAAGTTGTATAAAATTTGAAAAGGAAATAATAAAGGAAAGTTTAGAAAAAGTTTAAAAATAGATGTTTTTCTAATATTATCAAATTTCCCAATTTAATGACCAACGTTTTAGAAAATTTTTATACCTTTGGTCAAATAATAAAAAATTCAATTTAGAAAAATATCCCTGAAAGTTAATGAAATTATAAAAATACCTTTGCTCAAACTAACCAGCTCTACTACCCTATAAATTTGAAAATATTTTACCGAAGTTTGAATTTCTAACATTTTTGGAGATGATCTATAAAATTTGGGCAAACATTTGGAGCAAAAACCGAACTAAACCAATATTCCATTAACGAGTTAAAGACTTTTAGTTTTAGGGTCTCTTTTTCTCAAATTTCTTCAAAGTTCGAGAGTTGTGATTCACCAGTGCATTTTAAACTTGCTACTATACTTTTTAAATCAGGTTTACCAACTTTGTAGAATAAGTTACTAACTTATGGAGTAACTATAGAAGAATGGCTAGTAATTGCCAAAGTGTGGACTAAGTTCTGTGGTTTAATTAGTAAGATTGTTAGTGGTTCTTTAACTTATGGAGAAAGTTTAGAAAGCTAGTTAGTGTTTTTTCCACTATAAAGACCAATGAGATGTATGGTCATTTCTACAACAACTACAAAGAGAATTGAAAAGCCAAAGTGCTTAAGGTTACTTTGTTCCAAAAGATCTCTCCCCTCAAGTTTCTCCTTTGCTTCTTTTACTTATTTCAACATATTTCGATCGTAGGTAAAATCCATTGAATGCCACTAGATAAATACAAAATGACAAGTCAATCTCCATGTCTCTCAACAATCCAATACAATTCTTTACATAGGCGTAGAAACATTAATGTTCATACATGAATCATATTGATTCATGTATCAATGCGGTTGAATGTATCATATGGAAGATGAACTGAATCCCAATAGTTGCATGAATAGAGCATGGGAATGAACAAAAAATGTTTAGGATTCAGGAACCGATTCTTCATGACAATTTACAACAATCTCCACCTTGTCAGAAGATTTCCAAGCAGATAATTGGTTTGACTGCCACTATGTCAACAAACTACTTCTTCCGTTCAATATTGATCATATCTAAGTGATATTAGAACTTTACATGAGTAAAACACCTTTGTCAACATATCTGTAGGATTATCACTAATTTCAATTTACTTCGTTGATAATTTCTCGAATAAAATGAAATCAGACATTAATATGCTTGGTATGAACATGATGTATTTGGTTCTTTGACAAACAAATAGCACTCTAGCTATCTCAAAACACCTCTACGTGTTCTTGAGAAATACCCAAGTCATCAATAAAACCATGCATCCATAGCTTCTTTAAAAGTTTCAGTAACTGTCATGTACTTTGCTTCAGTGGTATATAATGCAACAGTAGACTGCAATATTGAACACCAACAAACAGGTCTATTAGCCTTAGTGAACAGAAAAACAATAGTGGATCATTGCTTATCCAAATCACCAACATAGTCAGAATCCACCTAGACAACTACAAGTTTGTCAAGATTAAACATCTCTTGTTCTTTAAAACTTGATACCAACATCGATAGTCACAAAAATGTACATGAGAACCCATTTTTCAGCCTACCAATGCTCTTTGCCATGATTATGTATGTAATGACTCACCATGCTGACTGCATGTGAAAGATCAAGCCGAGTACACACCATAATATACATCAAAGCACCCACAACATTTGCATAAGAAACATTCTTCATATGTCTTGTCTCATCATCAGAACTCGGACACTTATAAGCACTAAGCTATGAATGAGGAGCAAGCTGTTAAGATTGCACAACAACACACATATTCAATCAAGATGAACACAAATAAATAGAAGAGAAAATGAAAGGAGGAATATTGGCTAAAAATGAAAGGAAGAATATTGGCTAAACGATTTGTATTGATACTTCAAGTATGTATAGCCAGAGAGAATACAGAGAATTAAGAGAGTACATCTTGAAACCAGTACCTAAAATGGTTTATATATGGTTTTTGTTTACTAAATATAGCTTTAACAAGTTTAACTACCCACGAAAATAATCTACTACATTTTTTCAAGAATCTTTTATAAAGACGTAACATAGTTTATATAGTCTCAAAATGAAATATTTGACCTTCTTTGAGTCAATTCAAGAGTTTGTTGCCTTCCTACTATATGAGTATAATTAGCCACTCTGTGAATGTAACCTAAAAATAAATAAAAAGTCTTAAAACTTATAATACATTAATGAAATATTATGAATCTAGATTTTAATCATCTATCATAAATTGATAACCATCTAAAAATAAAAGAAACCCCGTTTAAAGTATCTTTGTTGCATAAATGAAACTTTGACAAATTGATTGCAACTTGAGTTCAACTTTAATAAAACTAGACTTTATCTTGTTATAATTTGAATAACATTCTTCACAACTTCCTTCAACTTCATATTCTATGATTGAGATGACTTGGTTCGTATCAAGTATTCATACCAAATCTTGCTAAACACTTGCGTGGATATTGAAACTGAGTAAACCAACGATCTCGCTTTATCTTCATTCCAAGTATCTTCTTTCCTTTGCCTAAATCTTTCATTTCAAATGCTTTAAAAAGCTGATATTTGAGCTTATCAATCTCCGCATGTCCTTGGAAACAATTAATAGGTTACAACATAAATAGATAACGATCAATCACCAATGCATCGAAAATATACACAATGATCAAATTGACTATGAGTGTAGCTATGCTCTACCATTCTTATACCATTGGCAAGGAGATTACTTTAGCCCATACAAAGATTTCTTCTTATACGATTGTTAAATTGATAATAGCTCGTTCTTTAAAAATTGTGCCTCGGACCATTCTTGTTTAAGAATAACATCACAAACGTGTCTCATGCTTCTTTTGGTTTCTTGTCATCCCAAATGTGCTCTAACATCTCTTCTCCGATTGTGGTTTTCAAGGCAAACATTGTTTTGTCTGCTTTGATTCTCCCTTTGTGCAAGGTATTGTTAGAATCCTCCTTTGGCAACATAATTTCACTCCCGCCAACGACCTCTCAAAGGTTCAGTCCTTGTAAATAGAACATCATGCATGTTTCTCACGTGTTGTAATACTTGCTGTTGAGTTTCTTGAGAAATAAACCATCGTGTTGGCTATACCTCAAACAAGCTATTTTGACTCTAAACTTGTAGAGTCAAGGCTACTCGACACAAAGAAACTCACTCACTAATAATCTCAAGAAATTGTTTCTTATGTGGAAGATCAGACAGAGATAAAACCACAGAGCATGCTAATAATTCCAAGAGATCAAATAATCTGCACAAACCTCGCTCTGATACAAGATTGTTGAACACAATTCCTCAGGGGAAATACTTGCACTCTTTATTGACACCAATCGAAAAGAGATTACAAGACACTCATTAGAATACTACTACACTTTGCGACTTGCTTGAAATTTCTTGGGATTAAAGCTTTGGTAGAGTGGATGGTATTTATAAGAGAGACTAGACAATTTATTCCTAAAATATGTAAATCCTTCTGCTAAAATAGTTACATATCTTTATTTCTAAAATACCTAAACCAATTTTATAAAATATATATACAATGTGGTTATATAATTATTGGGTTTGACCCTATTGGACTAGTAACTTTGAATAAACATTGCATTTCAAATGCGTAGGCATTGATAGAAATAAGCTTCTCTCGATTCTCTTTAACTATCGTCACCATTAGACTTTTCCAGTGGTCCTTCGCTGACGTTTTGCATACAAAAAGAAAAAAGAAAAAAAACATCAACTAAACTATATGCCGAAAAAATGTGAGTTTTGCTCACTACTTTATGTTGAAATGGAAAAACTAAATAAATATGGTACTGGAAAGTTGAATCCATGACTTTTTTTTTGGGAGTGTCGAACCCGAGGAAGAGCTCCCCAAATCCACAGAGGTAATCGACGACGGCATAACTGCTTCGGTGAGCGTCGAACCCGAGGAAGAGATCCCCAAATCTACAGAGATAATCGACGACGGCATAACTGCTTCGGTGAGCGTTGAACCCGAGGAAGAGCTCCCCAAATCTACAGAGGTAATCGAGGACGGCATAACTGCTCCGGTGAGCGTCGAACCCGAGGAAGAGTTCCAATTGTGCATAACAAAGGCACCGACTGGGGAGCCAATTCAACTGAGGAGAAGCGAGTGTTCACTCAAATCAGTGAAAGAGGTGAGTAGCAAGAGCACCGGCGATGGGTCCTCGACACGGGGGCAACAAACCATATGATCGGGGCCAAGTCTGCGTTCTCCGAGCTTGACTCGGGGATTCGCGGGACGGTGAAATTTGGTGACGGCTCCATCGTCGAGATCGAAGGGCACGACACCATCTTGTTTGTCGGCAGGGGAGGCAATCATCACAAGCTGACCGGCGTCTACTTCATCCCGAGACTCAAGGCTAATATTGTGAGCCTGGGTAAACTTGATAAGGCCGGCTGCCACATTTCCATCAAGCGCGGGCTACTTAGGATCCGCGATGATCAACGACGGTTGCTCACGCAAGTTTGGTGCACGGCAAACCGCTTTTACATCCTAAAGTTGGAGATAGAGCAACCAGTCAACCTCTCGGCCAGGTACCGGAAGATGGAAGACCTATTAGGAAGAGGTGAACCACCTGGACTGGCGGCGCGCCAACTCGAAGAAGAGGCGGCCAGGTACCGGAGGATGGAAGACCTATTAGGAAGAGGTGAACCACCTGGACTGGCGGCGCGCCAACTCGAAGAAGACGTGGCCAAACAAGACGTGGAGTCTGGAGGACATGCCGCCAGGGACACCGAGCCATACGGCTCAAATCGGAGTTCAAACAAAATAAGGTAGATATACCACAGGTTTTAGGAGGAGATTGTTAGATAAAACCTGAGTTTTTGAGTTTTTCCTTATTTAGATTCACACGATTTCAGAATACCTCCGTTTGACCATTTGACAAACACGTTGAATGGATCACCAAAGTTTTAGACGGCAATTTTGTAGGGAGTGGCACAGATTTAGTTGGCCACTCTCCAGCCATTTTTAGGATAGGTTATATTTAAATAGGAAATCTGTTCACAAGATTTGAGAACCCGATTTGAAGCGCAGTCAAAATTTCAGCCATTCTCTCTCTTTGTTATTTTACGCATTTTATTTTTCTTCCAACAACCTCCTGTCGAAGATTTCCTCTCACCGAAAAGAAAGGATTTCCCTGGCCGATTATCGAAAAACAACAACCTCACTAACTCATGACAATGCCAACCCCTAGAAGGACAAGAATATGATCAAGTGTTACGCTTGTGGAAAGTGTAGGCACTATGCGGTTGAGTGTTGCAAGAAGAAGCGCGATGAGGAGCCAAACTTCAGACTAACACAAGATCAAGAGCCTGAATTGATGTTAGATGATAAGATGCACAACTTGTTGATTCTCAACAAAGAGGAGGTCATGGTGAACCTTATCACACAAGGAGAAAACCGAGTGGAGACCAATTGTTACCTTGACAACGATGCAAGCAACCACATGACCGGAGATCAAAAAAAGTTTAAGGAGCTTGATGAGAAACTCATTGAAAATGTGAAGTTTGGCGATGGTTGAATTTTACATATCCAAGGCAAAAGATTCATCTTGTTCCATTGCAAGAACGACGACCAACGTCTACTGACTATGGTATATTATATCCCAAGCTTGAAGAGTAATATTATCAATCTTGGTCAGATGATAGAAGAAGGAAGTAGGGTGAAGTTAGTTGGCTTGTTCCTTAAGATGTTTGACAGAAATGGAACTTTGTTGATGAAGGTAAAATGAGTGCATAACCGCCGGTACAAGATACTATTGGAGACCAGTTTGCCCACCTCTCTATTGATGGCACTTGCAGACCTAGTTTGGCTATGATATGCAAAACTTGGGCATGTGAACTTTTAGGCACTCAAAATGATGGGAGAGAAGAAGATGGCTACAGGGCTACCCAAAATCATACACCGGAACAAACTATATGAAATTTGTCTAGTCTCTAAATAAGCAAGATTGTCATTTTTAGCTCAAACTAGTTTCCGTGCCGAGCGACCAATGCAACTGGTAAATGCAAATTTGTGTGACCCGATCACCCCATCATCAATTGCAGGTAACAAGTATTTTCTCTTGTTCACAAGTTTAGCGGTTGTATGTGGGTGTACATGCTCAAAGAAAAAGAAGGGGCATTGTGTGTTCAAGAAGTTCAAAAGGCTCGTTGAAAACGAGTCTAATCACAAGTTGAAAACCTTGCACACGGATCGAGGTGGCGAGTACTTATCCCAGAATTTCTCAAATTTTCGGAAGAAGAAGGTATCAAGTGTCAATTCATTACATAGTACATGTTGGAAAATAAACTTAAATGTTTTTGTTTTTTTTGTTTTTTTTGTTTTTTGAATTCAGTCAAAACGATTTAATTATGAGGGCATAATTATCTAAGGTAGGGAGAGCAAAGGCCTCGTGTATTCAATGTAATAGTGAAGAGAGAAATAACAACCAGAAAGAGAAGAAAAACATTTACTGTCTAGTTAGTGTGGAATAACCTCTTGACAACTTCTTTGTCTCATTGTCTCTCTCTCCCCCCTTGCGACATCGCCCTTTTAAAGTTTCGTGACAATTATCTAAACGAGTTGGATTCAGAGTGAGCGTTTTATTTCGAGGTTGGTATCGGAGCAACTTTAGCTTACTTCATCAAATTGGTATCACAGCGACTTTGATTCTAACAAATTGGTCTCAGAGCCGATAGCGAACATGATGGGACCAAATGCCGCTACCACGATTGACAAAGACGAACTACCAGAATTAGAGCATTCAAAAGAAAGCTCTTCTCGGTTCGCAAGACGCATGGGAGGTGGTCGAAGACGGTTTTGAAGAACCGTTTGATACCACGAGTTACACGGCGGCACAAAACAAGGTGCTAAAGGAATTACGGTCAAAGGATAAGGCAACACTATACATGCTGTTCCGAGCTGTTGACGAGTCGGGCTTTAAGAAGATTGCAAGGGCAACTAGTTCAAAAAAAGCGTGAGACACTTTAGAAAAGGTGTTCAAAGGAATCGACCGAGTCAAGCCGGTGCGTCTCCAGACTCTGCGTGGCGAGTTGGAGAGCATGAAGATGGAATCAGAAAATGTATCTGACTACATTACTCGTGTATAGACCGTGGCAAATCAGTTAAATCAGAACAGAGAAATGTTGCCTGAAACGCGGGTTGTGGAGAAAATCTTGAGGTCATTAACAGACAGCTTCGAGAATGTTGTTTGTGCCATAGAGGAATCGAAGGACCTGACAAAGTTCATAGTCGATGAGCTTGCTGGTTCTCTCGAGGCACACGAGCAACGTAAGAAAAAAAAGGAGGAACCACTTGATCAAGTGCTTCAAACGAAGGCTACAATAAAGGATGGAAAAGTTCTCTACTCACAAAATTTTTGAGGTAGAGATAGTCGATGTCGCGGGAATGGTCGGGGTGGTCAAGGCAATAGTCGCGAAGAAAACAACCAGGAGAAAAGACTATCGAGCCAAGCAAATTGGCGTGGAAGAGAACGTATTCAAGGGCGCGGTCAAGGATACAATCCCAACATCCAGTGCTTTAAATGTCAGAAATATGGCCATTAAGCAAATAATTGTAACTTTGAAAAATGTTACAATTGTTAGATAAAACCCAATTTTCTAGGAAGTGGCACAGTTTCAGTTGGCCACTCTCCACCCATTTTTAGGATAGGTTATATTTAAATAGGAAATCTGTTCAGAAATTTAACAACCTGATTTTGAAGAGCAGTCAAACTTTCAGACCTTCTCTCTGTTATTTTAGGCATTTTATTTTTCTTCCAACAACCTCGTGTCGACAATTTCCTCTCACCGAAAATAAAGGATTTCCCTGGCGATTATCGAAATCCAACAAGTGGTATCAGAGCCAAGTTGAAGCCATCGGTGTATATCATTGCGGAGGAGCCATCCTATCAACAATCAAGTTGAATAGCTCAAGTGGTTAGAGTGTCGACTTAACAACACACAGGTCTCAGGTTCGAGTAGAAGAAAATGCAAAGTGCGAAAAATAAGTACATCGTGGGGTCCTCCATCCCGAGCAGGCTCGCTCACTCCTCCACGCTGCTGCCAAGTGCTAGCATCTCCATCACCACCACGAGGAGGCCGATGTCGTGATGACGGGTGTCGAGGTGTCGTTGAGCAAGTGATCAGGGAGACAACGACCGCCGTTGTTCAGTATCCGATATTGACAAGGTCCAACTATAACGAGTGGACCTTGTTGATGCGCGTCAACCTACAGGCGCAAGGGTTAGGGCACGCTATCGAGACAGAGGAAGGAGAAACGATTGAGTATCGGGACTGGCGTTCGCCGCCGCCATATTACGATCTGTGCCCCCGAGATGCTGGCATCTCTCTCCACCAAGCGCACCGCGCAATCGGCCTGGGACGGAATTAAATCCCGTCGGATCGGTGTACAGCGAGTGCGGGAATCCAACATCGAGCAGCTGCGGAAGGAGCTCTCGGAGATCCGCTTTAAGGACGCGGCGGAATCTGTCGATGATTTTTTAATGCGAATCACGGGGCTCGCCAACAGCATCACCACACTCGGTGGCAGCATCAGCGAGACAGAAATCGTGAAGAAGATGCTGCAGGTTGATCAGGGAGACAACGACCGCCGTTGTTCAGTATCCGATATTTTGACAAGGTCCAACTATAACGAGTGGACCTTGTTGATGCGCGTCAACCTACAGGCGCAAGGGTTATGGCACGCTATCGAGCCAGAGGAAGGAGAAACGATTGAGTATCGAGAGGATCGACTGGCGTTCGCCGCCATATTACGATCTGTGCCCCCAGAGATGCTGGCATCTCTCTCCACCAAGCGCACCGCGCAATCGGCCTGGGAGGGAATTAAATCCCGTCGGGTCGGTGTACAGCGAGTGCGGGAATCCAACATCGAGCAGCTGCGGAAGGAGCTCTCGGAGATCCGCTTTAAGGACGCGGCGGAATCTGTCGATGATTTTTCAATGCGAATCACGGGGCTCGCCAACAGCATCACCACACTCGGTGGCAGCATCAGCGAGACAGAAATCGTGAAGAAGATGCTGCAGGTCGTCCTCGATCACCTCGAGCAAGTTGCAATTTCAATCGAGACATTGCTTGACGTGAATGACCTAACGGTGGAAGAGGTGACCGGAAGACTGCGTAACGTCGAGCAGCGGAAGAAAAATACCATTTCAGCTGTCGACAAGGAGGGTCGTCTACTCCTCACTGAGGAGGAATGGCTTGCACGCCTAAAGCTCCGTGATGACACCGGCGAGAGCAATGGGCCCTCCAGCCGCAAAGGCGGTAAGACGTCGTGGAAATCTCGCCGGCGCATGCACGGGAAAGAGGCAAATCAAAAGAAGGAGTCGACTGATGACGGGCCAATCCAGTGCTCGTACTGTGGAAAGAGAGGTCACCTGAGCAAGAATTGCTGGAGCAAGCTCAGGAACAAGGAGACGGCCGAAAAGACCCATGTGGCTCAATCCGAGGAGGATGAGCCGGCCCTTTTCATGGTGACTGCATCAGTCCTACCTGACGTCAAACCCGAGGAAGAGCTCCCCAAATCCACAGAGGTAATCGACGACGGCATAACTGCTCCGGTGAGCGTCGAACCCGAGGAAGAGCTCCCCAAATCCACAGAGGTAATCGACGATGGCATAACTGCTCCGGTGAGCGTCGAACTCGAGGAAGAGCTCCAACTGTGCATAACAAATGCACCGGCTGGGGAGCCAATTCGACTGAAGGAGGAGCGAGTGCTCGCTCAAATCGGTGAAAGAGGCGAGCAGCAAGAGCACCGGCGATGGGTCCTCGACACGGGGGCAACAAACCATATGACCGGGGCCATGTCTGCGTTCTCCGAGCTTGACTCGGGGATTCGCGGGACGGTGAAATTTGGCGACGGCTCCGTCGTCGAGATCGAAGGGCACGGCACCATCCTATTCATCGGCAAGGGAGGCAATCATCACAAGCTGACCGGCGTCTACTTCATCCCGAGACTCAAGGCTAATATTGTGAGCCTGGGTAAACTCGATAAGGCCGGCTGCCACATTTCCATCAAACGCGGGCTACTTAGGATCCGCGATGATCGACGACGGTTGCTCACGCAAGTTCGGTGCACGGCAAACTGCCTTTACATCCTAAAGCTAGAGATAGAGCAACCAGTCAACTTCTCGGCCAGGTACCGGAAGATGGAAGACCTATTAGGAAGAGGTGAACCACCTGGACTTGCGGCGCGCCAACTCGAAGAAGAGGCGGCAGAACAAGACGTGGAGTCTGGAGGACATGCCGCCAGGGACACTGAGCAACCGGTCAACCTCTCGGTCAGGTACCGGAAGATGGAAGACCTATTAGGGAGAGGTGAACCACCTGGACTGGCGGCGCGCCAACTCGAAGAAGAGGCGGCCGAACAAGACGTAGAGTCTGGAGAACATGCCGCCAGGGACACTGAGTCATAGGGCTCAAAACGGAGTTCAAACGAAACGAAATAAGGTAGATATAACACAGGTTTTAGGAGGAGATTGTTAGATAAAACCTTTGTTTTTCCTTATTTAGATTCACACGTTTACATTTAATTCTCCGTTTGACCATTTGACAAACACGTCGAATGGATTAGCGAATTCTTAGACGGCAATTTTCTAGGAAGTGGCACAGTTTCAGTTGGCCACTCTCCACCCATTTTTAGGATAGGTTATATTTAAATAGGAAATCTGTTCAGAAATTTAACAACCTGATTTTGAAGAGCAGTCAAACTTTCAGACCTTCTCTCTGTTATTTTAGGCATTTTATTTTTCTTCCAACAACCTCCTGTCGACAATTTCCTCTCACCGAAAATAAAGGATTTCCCTGGCGATTATTGAAATCCAACAACAATTGCGGTAGAATCGAGCACGTTGCAAAAGCATGTCGAGCAAGGAAAAGGGTGGAAGAAACAACCAATCTGGCCATGGAAGACGTAATAGATGACGATCTTCTTTTAATGGCTCAAGATGAAGAGAACGTCAACAACGACACTCTCTGGTACCTCGACTCAGGGGCAAGCAACCATATGTGCGGTCACGAGCACCTATTGAAAGAAATGCAGAAGATTGAAGATGGCCATGTGTCATTTGGAGATGCGTCAAAGGTGGAAGTCAAAGGCCGAGGTACGATACACTTCTTACAAAAGGATGGTGTGATGGGGTCAATCCAAGATGTCTATTACGTACCAGACCTCAAAAGCAACATATTGAGTATGTGGCAACTCACAGAGAAAGGTTACTCAATATTCGTAAAGGACTGCCTGCTACACCTGAAGGATAAGAAAGAGCGCTTGGTTGCTCGAGTCGAGATAGGAAGGAATCGAATGTACAAATTGAACTTAACAAGCATATGAGAAAAGTGTTTGAGAGTTGATGTAGAAGACAAGGCATCACTCTGGCATCTCCGCTTTGGTCACCTACATCATGGTGGCCTAAAAGAGTTAACGAAGAAGAATATGGTACATGGACTACCAAACATGGACTTTGAAGAAAATTTTTGTGAAGAATGCGTGGTCAGCAAGCATGCAAGAACCTCAATTCAAAAGAAGGCTGAATTTTGGGCTAAACAACCCCTCGAGTTGATCCATACAGATATATGTGGACCAATTAATCTCGAGTTCTTCAGCGAAAAGAGGTATTTTATTTCCTTTATCGATGATTACTCACGAAAACTTGGGCTTATTTTCTGAAAGGAAAATCCGAGGCGTTTGAGGTATTTTAAAAGTTCAAAGTAATGGTGGAGAAGGAAATCGGTAGACACATCAAAGTTGTACGATCCGATAGAGGTGGCGAGTATACGTCGACGGCTTTCATGGAGTACTGCGAGGAGCAAGGCATAATGTGATTTCTAACCGCACGGTACACCCTTCAGCAAAATGGTGTGGCCGAGAGAAAGAACCGGACCATTCTCGACATGGTTCGCTGAATGCTTAAGAGCAAAAGGATGCCGAAGAATTTTTGGGCAGAAGTCGTGCATTGCGCCATCTACGTATAGAATCTATGTCCACATGCAAAGTTAGATGATCAAACACTACAAGAGGCTTGGAGCGGACAAAAGCCTACAATTTCTCATCTCAAGGTGTTCGGTAGTGTGGCTTATGCTCACTTATCGAATCAACAAAGAACGAAGCTCGAAGACAAACAAAAGGTATATTTTTATTAGATATGATGAGAAGACAAAAGGGTACAAATTACTTGACCCGATCAGTAAGACGGTGATAGTCAGTCGTGATGTGCGAGTAAATGAAGCAAGCAAATGGGACTTGAACAATTCGACGGAAGTCTATTTCGAAGTTGGAGAATCATCAGTTGCTGCACCAACAAGTGCACCAACAGATTCGGAAATTTTCGATGATGAAGATGAACCAAGACAACCCAAAATGCGAAGTTTGTGAGATTTATATAACTCAACAGATGAGGTACACCTTGTATGTCTTCTGGCAGATGCTGAAAATATCAGCTTTGAAGAGGCGGTGCGAGACACGAAGTGGCAAACTGCCATGGATGAAGAGATTAAAGCGATCCATCGCAACAACACATGGGAAGTAACAGAACTACCGGAAGGAAGTCAGCCCATAGGTGTGAAGTGGGTATTCAAGAAAAAAGATGAATGCTCAAGGCGAGATTGAGCGGTACAAAGCGCGACTTGTTGCGAAGGGATATAAGCAAAAGGCGGGGATCGACTATGACGAAGTGTTTGCTCCCGTCGCTAGAATGGAGACAATCCGATTGATCATTTCCCAAGCAGCCCAATTCAAATGGCCAATTTTTCAAATGGATGTCAAATCAGCATTCTTGAATGGTGTACTTGAAGAAGAGGTATATCTCGAACAACCTCCCAGGTAAGTGAAAATTAGAGAAGAGAAGAAGGTATTAAAACTAAAGAAGGCGCTTTACGGGTTGAAACAAGCACCGAGAGCATGGAATACTCGTATCAACATATACTTCAAGGAGAATGGGTACAAGCAATGTCCCCACGAACATTCACTCTATACAAAAAAGAGTGGAGGTAATGTGATACTTGTCGCTCTTTATGTCGACAACCTCATCTTCTTAGGCAACAATGATGAAATGATAGAAGAATTCAAAAGGACAATGACGCGAGAATTTGAGATGACAGACTTAGGCCTGTTAAAATTTTTCCTCAGTTTGGAGGTTAAACAAGGGGAAACATGTATTTTTATATCATAGGTGAAATATGCGTAAGAAATATTTAAGAAGTACAAGATGGAGAATTGCAACCCGGTATCCACACCAATGGAACCAGGTGCAAAGCTCTCAAAGTACGATGGAGGAGAACGAGTAGATACAAGTAGGTACCGAAGCCTGGTGGGAAGCCTTCGCTATCTTACATGTACAAGACCACATCCTTTACTAAGTGTCTGCATAGTAAGCCGGTTCATGGAGGAGCCAATTTATTCACATTGGAAGGCGTTGAAGCGAATCCTACGATACGTTTAAGGAACATTGTCACTTGGGTTATTTTAATCAAGAACAGAAGATTACAAGTTAGTTGGTTACTCCGACAGTGATTGGTGCCGAGACATAGACGATCGAAAAAGTATATCGCGTTATGTATTCTTCATGGGCTAATAGCATTTACCTGACTTTCAAAGAAACAACCTATCGTGACACTCTCGACGTGTGAAGCTGAGTATGTAGTAGCATCTTGGTGTGTGTGTCATGCAATATGGCTTAGAAATTTGTTAAGTGAGATGGAGCTAAAGCAACGAGGTGCAACCACAATACAAGTTGACAACAAATCAGCAATTGAGTTAGCCAAGAACCCAGTGAACCATGAAAGAAGCAAACACATTGATGTTCGATTTCATTTTATTCGAGATCATGTGAAGGAAGGAAACGTGGAATTGCAGCATGTGGCAAGTCAGGATCAAGTTGCGGACATTTTTACAAAATCGCTACCGAAAGTATTGTTCGACAAATATAAGAAAATGATTGGCATGACAGGTAGTAGAAGCATTTAAGTTTATGGGGAGTTTTGTTGGAAAATAAACTTAAATGTTTTTTTTTTTTTTTTTTTTTTTTTTTTAGTTCGGTCAAAACGATTTAATTATGAGGCATAATTATCGAAGGGAAAATAAATGGGTGAAAAAAATAGTGGGTAGTTAAAGCCAAATTTGTCCTCAAGAAATGCTATAAAAAGGCCTCGTGTATTCAATGTAATAGTGCAAAGATAAATAACAACAAGAAAGAGAAGAAAAACATTATTCAATGTAACAGTGCAAAGATAAATAACAACAAGAAAGAGAAGAAAAACATTTACATTTAGTGTGGAATAACCTCTTGAGAACTTCTTTGTCTCCTTGTCTCTCTCCCCTTGCGACATCCCCCTTTAAAAGTTTCATGAGAGTTATCTAAACGAGTTAGATTCAGAGCGAGCGTTTTATTTCGAGGTTGGTATCGGAGCAACTTTAGCTTACTTCATCAAATTGGTATCAGAGCAATTTCAATTCTAACAGTACACTCCACAACAAAACGGTCTGGTCGAACGAAGAAATCGCACCATAATGAACACTGCACAAAGCTTACTTAAATGCATGGAAGTCTCGACAATTTTATGGGCTGAGGCAATACGTGTTGATTTTGACTGAGCAAATCGGAGAAAAACGTTGACGAGGAAAAAAGCGGATGGAAAATCTTGGAACAAGAAAATAGCAGAAAAACAAAGAGAGACAATATTTTAGATTCTGCGCTGAAAACCCGATGATTTTATTTCTCATTCAATTGGGATATTTAAATATCCTAAAAAAGAGCTCCCGTATAAAAATCCCCATTAGTACGTAAACCGATTGTATACCACCACTGATAAACACTAGAATAAGTGATATTCACTGGGCCAAGAGCACCCCCTCGAGTAAAAGCTTCAACGGCCGGTTGACCAAAATGAGGATCCCAAATTGCATGAGCAATAGGTCTTACATGTAAAGGGTCTTGTACCCATGCTTCAAAATTGCCTTGCAAAGCTACATGAAAGAGATTTCCGGAAGTCCACATAAAAATTATTGCTAATTGTCCGAAATGGGAAGCAAAAATATTCCAATAAAGACGTTCTTCAGTAATATCATCATGACTTCCAAAGTCATGCGCGGTAGCAATACCAATCCAAATACGATGAGTAGTGGGGTCCTGAGATAAGCCTTGGCTAAACCTTTGAAATCTTAGTGCCATAATGCCTTTCAAATCCTCCTAGCCATTATCCGACTGCAATAATTCTTGCTAAGAAGAACGCCCATGCTGTGGCAATTCTATCCGAAAGGAGTGGCGACTCAATTAAAGCCAATCCACTCAACGTGTACATCCCACTAACTTTAACTGTGCGTCTTTAACTAATAGTAACTAAAAAATAGTTGGAATGACTTTTAACCTAAAATAGTGATTTATCTAACAATACGACATGCGGTTTATCTTCTAAAGTGTTTATCAACAAAGGCGCTGGACACTCGCACTCCCTACGAAGCATTGTTTGGAAAGACACCTCACTTAGAGTACGTAAGATTCTTTAGGTTGTATTCGAAGAAGAGAAGTGGGATTGGTGCAACATTAGCGATAACAAGCAGAATATTGCAGAGTTCACTACTCTAGAAGAAGAGGGAGACGCAAACGACCTAGAAAGTGCTTCTACAGCAACCCCAACAAGTCTACAAATCTCATCATCGGTGACGCTGAAAGGCGGGATGGACTCTCTAGAACAAGAGAGCTCAGGCAAGAGCATATAAGGATCCACAACGGAGGATGGACCAAAGAACTTTCGTTCTCTTACTGAAATTTATGCGGATACACTTGAAGAAGAATTGGATCCTGATGAGTTAGTCTTGCTCGCAGCTGAGGAGATGACAACTTACCGTGAGACAACAACTCAGACGATATGGAAGAAGCCATGAAAAATGAGCTTGAAGCCATTGAGAAGAAAAAGATGTGGGCACTAACTAACTTACCTTCTAGACACAAACCCACCGGTTTTAAGTGGATGTTTAAGTTGAAGAGAAGAAAATGTCATCAAGAACAAAGCATGACTGGTGGCGAAGGGATGTTGGATTTTGATAATCAGCCAGGAAAATTCGTTCTTCTTGGTGAGAGGAAATCTTCGACAAAGAGGTTGTTGGAAGAAAAATAAAATGTGTAAAAATAAGAAAGAGAGAGAAAGGCTTGCACTTAAAATTAGGTTGTTTGATATTCTAAACATATTTCCTAAACAAATTTCCTAATTAAACTAAATGTGTGCCCCTCCCTACAAAATTGTGGTCTAAAACTTTGGTGATCCATTTAGACGTGTTTGTCAAATGATCAAACGGAGGAAAAAATAAAAGGGGTAAAAATAACAAAGAGAGGGAAAGGCTGAAATTTTGACTCCACTTAAAATTAGGTTGTTTGATATTCTAAACAGATTTCCTAAACAAATTTCCTAATTAAACTAAATATGTGCCACTTCCTAATTAAACTAAATATGTGTCACTCCCTACAAAATTGACAGTCTAAAACTTTGGTGATCACTTCCTACAAAATACAAAATTGCCATCTAAAACTTTGGTGATCACTCCCTACAAAATTGCCGTCTAAAACTCAAAATACAAAATTTCCATCTAAAACTTTGGTGATCCATTTCGACGTGTTCGTCAAATGATCAAACGGAGGAAAAACAAAATTGCCGTGCCGTCTAAAACTTTGGTGAATTTCCTAAACAAATTGCCGTCTGAAAAATATCCTTCCGCAGCTGCTCGATGTTGGATTTTTGCACTCGCTGAACACCGACCCGATAGAGCCTGCTCAGGATGGACCCCAAACGATGTGCTTATTTTTGCACTTTGCATTTTCTTCTACTCGAACCTGAGACCTGTGTATTGTTAGGTCAACACTCTAAACACTTAAGCTATTCAACTTGATTGTTGATAGGTTGGCTCCTCCGCAATGATATACACCGATGGCTTCAACTTGGCTCTGATACCACTTGTTGGATTTCGATAATCAGCAAGAGAAATCCCTTCTTCTTGGTGAGAGGAAATCTTCGACAAGAGGTTGTTGGAAGAAAAATAAAATGCGTAAAAATAACAAAGAGAGAGAAAGGCTGAAATTTTGACTGCGCTTAAAATCAGGTTGTTTGATATTCTAAACAGATTTCCTATTTAAATATAAATTATCCTAAAAATGGCTCGAGAGTGGCCAACTAAATCTGTGCCACTCCCTACAAAATTGCCGTCTAAAACTTTGGTGATCCATTCGACGTGTTTGTCAAATGGTCAAACGGAGGTATTCTGAAATCGTGTGAATCTAAATAAGGAAAAATGAAAAACTCAGGTTTTATCTAACAAGGGATACATGCAACGACAAGGAGTTGATTTTGAAGAGGTTTTTGCGCATGTGGCTAGACTGGACACTGTAAGGTTGATTCTGGTCGTTGCAGCTCAACACGAGAGGGAGGTCCATCACTTGGATGACAAATCAATATTCCTAAATGGGGACCTCCAAGACGAAGTGTATGTTGCCCAACCTGAAGGGTTCGTCATCAAAGCCGAAGAGCACAAAGTGTATAAGTCGTCAAAGGCCCTCTATGGTTTATGGCAAGAACCTAGGGCATGGAACATACGTTTTGACAAGAGGTTAAAGAGTCTAAACTTCATGAAGTAGAACAAGCATTGTATACAAGAAATAATGGGGCTGAAGTACTCATAGTTGGCATGTACGTTGATGACTTGATCGTCACTGGTACAAGTGTTGAAGACATCAAAGAGTTCAAGCAACAAATGATGAAAGAATTTGAGATGACTGGTATCGGGTTATTGACGTACTACCTCGATATTGAAATGGACCAAAAGAAAGTTTGTATCATGCTAAAGCTATTAGTCAGAAGTTGTTGCAACAATTTAAGATGGAAGATTGCAAACCAACCAAGTATCCCATGAAAGTAAAGTTACAACTCAGGAAAGATGCTAAAGGAAGCTTGGTGAATTCCACTAAGTATAGACGCGTCATCAGAAGTCTAACGTATTTGACTCATACTCGTCTGAACCTTTCATATGCTATTGGAATAGTGGGTAGGTACATGAAAAAGCCCATTATGGTGCATCATGAAGTGGTTAAGCACATTCTCCTCTATTTGAAGGAAACCACAAGCTACGTGTTGAAGTATCAAAGAGGGTGAGGTGCTGAAGAACTATTTGGTTTTACCGATAGTGATTTAGCTAGAGACATTGACGATAGAAAAAGCACTATAGGAATGACGTTTTATCTCAACGAAAATTTGATCTCTTGGCAATCTCAAAAGTAGTGAACTGTGGCACTATTTTCCAGTGGGGCCGAGTTCATGGCACCAACTGTGGCATCATGTTAAGCATTGTGACTGAGAAATTTGTTGAGCGAACTGACTAGAAGTAAACTAAAGCTAGTAATTCTTTACGTCGACAATAAATCTGCTATTGCACTGATGAAGAATCCAGTATTTCACAGACGCAGCAAACACATTGACACTCACTTCCACTTCATCCGTGAGTGTGTTGAGAAAAGACAAATTGTTGTGGAGTTCATATGCACTAGAGAGCAACGTGCATATATTCTAACCAAGGCCCTAACAAGAGTTAAGTTTGCAGAGATATGGGAATTGCTGAGAGCGAAGAATCTTGAACAAATCAAGTTTACGGAAGAGATTGTGAGCTAATAAACTTGAGCTAGTTGAACAAGTTACTAACTTACATAGTAACTTTAGGAGATTTGTTAGTAAACTTAGTAGAACAAGTTACTAACTTATGGAGTAACTTTGGAGAATTGCTAGTAGTTGCCAAATAGTGGGCCAAGTTTTGTGCTTTAATTAAGAAGATTATTAGTCGTTCTTAACTTCTGAAGAAAGTTTAGGAAGTTAGTTAGTGCTGCTTTTTACACCGTAAATACTAATGAGATATATTAATTTCACTACAATAACAACAAAGAGAATTGTAAAGGGCTTAAGATTACTTTGTTCCAAAAAATCTCTCCACTCAAGTTTTCCCTTTTCTTCTTTTACTTGTTTCAACATATTTCGATCGTGGGTAAAATTCATCAAATCCCACTAGGTAACTACAAAATGGCACTCAATCTCCATGTCTCTCAACCATCCAATACAATCCTTTACATAGACATAGAAACATTAAAGTTCATATGTGAATCATATTGATTCATGTATTAATGTGGGAGAATGTATCACATGGAAGATGAACGAAATGAATCCCAATCGGTGCATGAATAGAGGAGGGGAATGTACAAAAAATGTTCAGGATTCAGGAACTGATTCTTCATGACAATTCACAACCATATCCACCTCGTCAGAAGATTTCCAAGTAGATAACTAGTTGACTGCCACCACGTCAACAAACTACTTCTTCCGTCCAACATTGATCAGATTTAAGTAAAGCAAGAACTTTTCATGAGTAAACACCTTTGTCAACATATCCGCAAGATTATCACTAATTTCAATTTTTAATAAATAAATGTCCCCTTCATTGATAATTTCTCGAATAAAATGAAATCAAACATCAATATGCTTGGTACGAATATGATGGATTTGGTTCTTTGACAAACCAATAGCATTCTAGCTATCACAAAACATCTCTACGTGTTCTTGAGTATAATACCTAAGTCATCAATAAAACAATGCGTCCATAGCTTTTTTAAAAGTTTCAGTCACTGTCATGTACTTTGCTTCAACGGTATACAATGCAACAATAGACTGCAATATTGAAAACAGGTCCACTAGCCTTAGTGAATAGATAACCAATGGTGGATCATTGCTTATCCAAATCACCAACATAGTTAGAATCCACATAGACAACTACAAGGTTGTCAAGATTAAACATCTCTTGTTCTTTGAAACTTGATTCCAACATCGATAGTCCCAAAAATGTACGTGAGAATCCATTTGTCAGCATATCAATACTCTTTGCCAAGATTATGCATGTAACGGCTCACCATGCTTACTGCGTGTGAAAGATCAAGCCAAGTATACACCATAACATACATCAAAGTACCAACAACATTTGCATATGAAACATCCTCTATATGTCTTGTCTCATCATCAAAACTCGGACACTTATAAGCACTGAGCTTGGAATGAGGAACAAGCTGTTAGGATCGGACAACAACACACACTCGATCAAGATGAACACAAAGAAATAGGAGAGAAAATGCAATGATGAATATTGGCTAAAGGATAGTATATATATGGTTTCCGTTTACTCAATATAGCTTTAGCATATTTAACCACCTACAAATTATAATCTATCAAACATATCTCTACCACCTCTTTATGAAATATCTCCAACATATATAGTTCTACCCGATCTTTAAGAAATATGTGTCGGATACTAGATCTTTACGGAATATCTGTCATAAGCTTCTCTCGATTCTCTTCAACTTTCGTCACCATTTCACTTTTTCAATGGTCCTTCCCTGATTTTTTGCTGACAAAAAAGAGAAAAAAAAAAAAACATCAACCAAACTATATGGTGACGAAATGTGAGTGCTCACTACCTTATGCGAAAATGGAAAAACTAAATAAATATTGTAATGTGGAGTTGAATCCATGATTTATTTTTTTTTATTATTATTATTATTTTTTTTTTTTGAGACGGTTATGAATGAGAAACAAGAGTGGGATTCAAAATATCCCAAAATCCCATCTTCATTAATGTTATTAATGTTCACAACGTTTAAATAAGATACGAGCTACCAACTAAATCCTAAAAACAAGTGAAAATATTCTACTAACAAACTTTTGAAAATAAGATAATTATGATTTTATATTTGATATATTTTAGGTTCTCTTCACGATTTGATTAATAGAATATTTTATGTTATTTTTAAGATTTAGTTTTATCTTCAGGATTTGGTTAATAGAATATTTTATGTTATTTTTAAGATTTAGTTTTATCTTCAGGATTTGGTTAATAGAATATTTTATCTTATTTTTAAGATTTAGTTTGTAGTTTGTGTTCTATTTAAATGTTGAGAACATCAATGAAAATCCGACTTTATATCTCACCTGGACTTTTGATCCCACCTATGTTTCTTGGACTTTCAATCCTACTTCCATTTCTCATTCTTAACCTGGTATGAAAGCATCATTTTTAACATACAAACCAATGGCTAAAAATAATGGAAAAATCCCAACTTATTACCGCTATATAAAATATATTCCACAACTAACTTTATATCTTAAATCAAATTTCATAATACTCCCCCTCAAGTTGGAGAATGCATGTCAAATCACACCGAACTTGTCTTTTATTAAATCAAATTGCTGTCTTCCCAAAGCTTTAGAGAAAACATATGCCAATTGCATTTTAGTCGAAACATAACATGGTTTGATGATTCTAGCTTGTAACTTTTTTCAAACTATATGGTAATCTATTTCAATGTTCTTTGTAAGTTCGTGAAAAACTGGATTTACTACTATATGCAATGCTGCTTGATTATCACAATACAACAATGCTGGTTGGAACAACGAAACTTTCAAGCCATGAAAAATGTATCTGAGCCAAGCTAACTCTAAACAAGTGTTTGTCATAGCTCAATACTCAGCTTATGCTTATGATCACAAATTAGTTTGGAAATAATTGAATTTCCCAGGAAGATGTAAAACCCAGAAATAGACTGCTTGTGATGTATCTAAGAACTCGAACACCTTCCTCTCAATGTGGTTTTCTTGGTTCATGCATAAATTTACTTCACCATTGGTAATTTTTCCAATTGAATTTGATTGGAACAAGTGAATATCATGACTGATCACTTCTTAGTTCATGCATAAATGATTTACTCTAGGATTAGTAATTTGTCCCATTAATTTGATTGGAACATGTGAATATCCTGGTTGATGAGACTAGTGAATGTAATAAGGATGCGTTAAATCAACATCCAAAATTTTGAAGTTTGATTTGGCCGATTCCGCCAAAACAAGAAATTTTGATATTTAAGAACACCTACCAAAATCGATGTTCTCCTTGAATCACTTGAGAGGTTTATGCGCATAGGATACTCTAAGCATCAAGTTCTTGATTCATTTAAAGAAACTTCAGAGGATAACTCGAACAAGGATATCTCATCACTTTGGCCAGTAGTCTTATCTCACCTTCGTGAAGATCTTGTTTACCGTCAAGTAAAAATAGTTGGAAAGGAAATAAGTCGACAGGTTCTTCTAATGAAGGGCATGTGCCAAAGATCGTTGTTAGTGATAATGAAGAGAGATCTTTTAACTTGAGAGCTTGCTCATCATCCAATCATTCCATCATTGAATGTTGTAAAGACGTTGTGAAAGAAAATACGAACCTCTTGAGCATGCCACCTTTGAGATTTCGTGAGAAATTTGAAGATGCTTATAACGTAGCCTTGATATTGGATGATCCAGAACAGTTTGCCAACCACAATTCTTGGTTTAGGAGAATGATTGAGAATATCTGTAGCCAAGTAAAGATCAAGATTTAGATTAGGAGGCTCGCCACAAACATCTTGATAATGAATATGTTAAAATATTTAGTTTATAATCCCATTGTTTACCAAGCTGTGAGTTGATTTAGTTTATGATCTGATTTAGTGTGCGATCCTATTAGTTACGAAGTTGTGATTTGTTTTGAGTAGTTAGCCAGTGATTACTATTTATCAGCTAATTTTTCTCTTTTTATATATCTATTTCAGTTCATGAAAGGAGATAAATTTGATAACTTTGATTGTATATTGAAATTAGTTTTCTCTTTTTTTTTTTTTACATTTGGTGTCAAAGTCTGCTTACCTTGAAAAGTAGCAACCTTTTCAAGATAAAAGGAGCGATATGGTGACGGAGAGTAGTTTTTGTGCAGCCATCAATTCTAAAATTTGATGGACATTACGATCACTGGTTTATGATGATGGAAAACATTCTCAGATCAAAAGAATATTTGAGTGTGGTGTGTTGAGGATTATTGGGATTGGGAGTGTCCCACATTGGTTAATTTAGTGGAAGATCATGGGTTTATAAGTGAGGAATACTATCTCCATTGGTATGAGGCCTTAGGGCTCCAGAGAAAGGAGTGTAGTCAAAAGTGACTAAAGTGTCGATGGTGTACTTTGTTCGAGGACTCTAGAGAAAGGAGTCGAGCCTCAATTAAGGGGGAGGCTATTCGAGAGCTCCATAAGCCTCAGGGGAGGCTTATAGTGTGCTTTGTTCGAGGGGAGGATTGTTGAGGATTATTGGGATACTATCTCCATTGGTATGAGGCCTTTTGGGGAAGCCCAAAGCAAACCCATGAGAGCTTATGCTCAAAGTGGACAATATCATACTATTGTGGAGAGTCGTGATTCCTAACATGGTGGAGCAAGAAGTTTCTACATCAGAAGAAGAAGTTGTTCGATAAGGACAAAAGAAAAGCCAAAAACTATGAAGGACCATGTTTGTGAGGAAGAACAAGCTTTAAAGTCACACATGATGGAAGTTTTGACACTAGAGTAAGAGGATGCGGTGGATTTCGAGGACAAGGTAGAGGAAGAGGTCGACAAACCTTTAAGAGATCAACTGTGGAATGCTATTGTATCTACATCAGAAGAAGAAGTTGTTCGATAAGGACAAAAGAAAAGCCAAAAACTATGAAGGACCATGTTTGTGAGGAAGAACAAGCTTTAAAGTCACACATGATGGAAGTTTTGACACTAGAGTAAGAGGATGCGGTGGATTTCGAGGACAAGGTAGAGGAAGAGGTCGACAAACCTTTAAGAGATCAACTGTGGAATGCTATTGTATAGAAAGTTGTGATTTAGGAATGCTAAGCTAATAAGGAAAGTGACCAAGGTATGATTGTGTCTGCCTTTTGACGGTTGCGTGTACCATATTAATTATGTGTTTTTAGCAATTTTGTTTATTTTAAAATTTTCAACTTTACTTTCGATGTGATAAATATAATTTTCTTATGTTTTTATTTTGTAAATCTTATTTATTTTAGACTCAGAAAAATTCTATAGTATATTAGCTTATAATTATCATTTTTCCACCCATGCAGTCATTTGGTAGCTTAAAAAAGGTTTTGTTGGCACATATAGGTTCTAATCCTATTTAGGTTTTAATGTTTTACTTGGTTTGGCCTTCCATAGTTTTTCATCGTCTAGCTTATTCAAGGCTCTTGTCTAGGTGTGATATCATACCCTCAAATCACTAAAGTGCATCTATTTATTAGGGTTCGGTAAGGGATCCTAGGATGAATCAGTTAGCTCTTAACGATTTCCTATATCATAAAACCAATGCATCGTAATCTATGAGGAGTGACCTAGTTCACTATTAGAGATTAGTTGGCAACTCCTTGAAATGTTAACCCTCATGTCAATGTGTATCCATTTTAGAGATCCTCTACTCATCTCCATGGCACGTAAGCTAATTTAGGAGCACTGCCATATCTATATTCACTCCCTGTCATTGGGGTGTTGAGGGGAAATTGGCTTCCATGCAAATAGTCGTCCATGTAGTCTTTAGGTCAAATGTGAGGAAGTGATCCCATATTCTGGCAAGACCATGCAAATACTCTTAGCAAGTCTCCTAATCATCCCTACAATATCACAACACCCAACCGTATGATACTCATCACTAGTCATACAACCTGAACCCTTATCATGCTCATGTTTCACCTACTTGGCATGGTATCTAGTACATACAAATTAGCTACACGGTAACATTGTTGTTTCTCATGATCTCAAAATTATGAAGAGTGGTGCCAACCTCATTATTTCTCATGATTTTAGATTTAGAAATGACAATAAACTTATTCTTTCTCATACTCTCAAACATGTTCTAAAAAATACAAAGAGTAGAAAAAATCTTACTGTTACTCATAATCTCCAAACTACAAGATTGTTTCTCGTGGTCTTAGAATTACTAAAAGTGGCGACAACCTTGTTTTTTTACTATCACAAACATGGTGTCTAAACTACAAAGAATTACAATAACCTTACTATTTATCACGATCACAAACTTAGTCTCAAAACTACAAACAATGGTAGCAACCTTATTCCTCATGCTATAAATGAGTTGTATGAATGAGACAAATAATCCAATCAAGTACGATCCACCGAGAAGAAAATCTCTACCATATTATAGAATAATATCGAGTTCATGAAATAAAACAAAATATTTATTAAATATAAAAGTGCCCAAGGTTAGCCATGGTATGTTTTTGTTTAAATGGAGGAAGAATTTTGAAATTTGAAATTAAATTGTCAACATTCTATACTTGGAATATTCCCAAACCCACAAAATTTAAGAGCCATTCTATTTTGTGGTCTTTTCTAAATATAGTTTTTCCATCAAAGTATATATAGGGCTTCACATTATCAGAGAAATCCAAGCACTCACACCTTAGCCATTGCTACTCTTCATCATTTGTGAAACGAGCTTGTAGCCCTACAACTTCAAGACAATCCACAATGGCCATGGGCAAAGGTTTCAAGCTCTTTCACACCCTTTTCTTAGTGATTGCTTGGCAATATTGTGTGAGAGTGGGTGCCACTTTTGGGGATGAAACCGGTGTCGTAAATCTTGATCATCAATTTTCATTTCGTGCCTTTGGATCACATGACACACAAGCTCCAACTCTTGCACCAATTGGAAGTAGCACAAAAGTTTTAGTGGCAGCACCATTTGGAAGCATAGCTCAAACTCCCGAGGCTCTAACCCCGGAGGTTGCGTCAGCTGAAAGCATTGCTCTAACTTCGGAGGTTGCGTCAGCTGAAAGCATTGCTCTAACTCCGGAGGTTGCGTCAGCTGAAAGCATTGCTCTAACTCCGAAAGATGCACCAGTTGGAAACACTCAAACCACAGCCATTACACCAATTGGAAGTAGCACACAAGCATGAGAGTAGCATTGATGTACATGGAGGTTTCTTTATTGAACCTAAGCCAATTGGTAGACAAATTCATTATTTCTATATTTTTTTTTCTCAAATGGAATGATATTCTTTTCTCATATTTAATTTTCTCCATTAATTAAAGAATGGTATTTTTGAAACTTAATCAAACACGGTTTCACCATCTACTCAAAGACCATATGAATTTATCCATACATTAATAGAAAACGTCACTAATACATAATTAATTTGGTTAATTAATAAAATTTAATATAATTCTATTTTTCAATCTTGACAAATTAAATAATAATAGGTTACTATGAGGATTTTATGTCCAATTCAACAAATAGCCAAATTCCTTTCTTTTTATATATATATATATATATATATATATATATATATATATATATATATATATATATATATATATATATATATAGCAATCAAAATTTCAAACTCCACAAATAAGAGATTATGGTAACTTTGTCGATCTTTCTTTTAGTTGTTGAATCTCTCTTTAATTGATCAATGTGTGATATTTCGAATCCTCATTACTAATGGAATCGAAATGATCTCTTGATTGATCAGAAAATCCTTTCAATTGGCTAGAATCCGTTACTTGAACGAAACTAGATCTTATGGAATCATATTGAATATTTGACAAGACATTCCGTACCTTGCTAACAAACTGATCCTTGTTTACCAACAACACATTGTCTAACCAAATCCAATTCTCTCTCGATATGTTCCTCAAAAATTCCAATTCGTGCGGATTCTTCCCCCAACTAAAGAAGAGATCTTGGCGGAATTGCCACATGAAATTGAGCACAATTTTGCAAAGAAATAGCCCACTTGTTTTTCGAGAAGAGATGGGAAACACATGCTCAATATCATTTGATTGAATAGTTGACCCAGCTCCTTGTTGTTTGAAGAAGCCCTCCACTTCAATTTGTGTTTTTCACGAAAAGCAAACATGAGATAAAGTGTCAATTTTTTCTCCGACAATTTTGCTTAGCTCTGCCACTCGAAGCATACAATAAGAAGATGGGAGTGTCAAATCGAATTGATCAGGTCATGTAGGGTTCAAGGCTGGGTCATCTCCCACAACCTTCTCTTGAATTCTTAAAACTTCTGTAGCTCCATCCCGGGGCAGAGAACCATCGCTGCTACCGGTAGCTCCATCCCGCAGGGGCAGAGAACCCATCGCTGCTACGGGTTCAAGTCTACCGATCTGTGTCATCTCCCGTAACCTTCTCTTGAATTCTTAAAACTTCTGTAGCTCCATCCCGGGGCAGAGAACCCATCGCTGCTACCGGTAGCTCCATCCCGCAGGGGCAGAGAACCCATCGCTGCTACCGGTAGCTCCATCCTGCAGGGGCATAGAACCCATCACTGCTACTGAAGGCTCTGGGAAGTCAGAATATGAGAACACTCTTCAAGTCTATTAATCTGTGTCAGAATATGAGAACACTCTTCAAGTCTATTAATCTGTCTCAACTCACCGTGACCTTCTCTTGAATTCTCAAAACTTCTGTCGCTCCATCACCGCAGGGGTAGAGAACCCACAGCTATGCTACCGAAAGAGCACTTATCTTGGAAGTGTTCCTAGCCGCAACTGAGCCATGGCTGGGATTGACACTTGTTGAATATTTGTAATAAACTTCAACTACCAAAAATATATTGATAAAATAATATTGATCACATCTAATAGTATCATGACATTTTTTTAACAGAGTCGTAATGATGTAATTAAAGTAAGAAATTAATCATTTTTAAAAATTAACATTTAAAATTAATCAATTAAAAATTAATTTATTTAATTTATTAACGAAACTAAGTACTATATATCTTTCAAAATTAATAATATCCAATAATTATTGCGTGATTAATAAAAAAATACTTTCTTAATCATTTATGCGGAACACTATTTCTACATAAACATTTATGGGGAATACTATTTCTACCTAAAAGTTTAATACTTTCATATATGAAATAAATATTTTCATCTTGTAAATATTTTTAAAATTCAAGTTAAATTTTGAAACAAATAAAAAAATTGCATTAATAAAAATTTTACTATTCATCTTTTGAAACTAAAAAAACGGTAACATTTGCTCGAGACACTCGTCTAGCAACGTTTCTTTCACTGTGACTAGCACATGTACCACAGAGTAGCACGCTTAGGCTATAGGGCCCAAGGGTGGTGGGGGAGCGGAAACAATGCCTTCCTCTAAAGTATATTTAAGGCATTTCAAATCTAGCAAGTGTTGACATGATTTAGGTGAACTATCATATGGTGTCATAGAACATCCGTCTGGTGTTTGATTGACACAAAATTTGGTGGGCTTTCATATTTATAAACACAGGCTTAATTTCAAAGTCATATACCCAAATTCTCTCTAAAACTCTGGCTTTAGTGGTTAAGGCTTGGGGCCCTTTATGATCCTTCACAAAGCCTATTATTGATACTCATGTCGACACAATGCCTCTATCTTGCCTATGTCTTAGCCTGTCTTTCTTGCACATCTCTTTGGTGTGTTGGATGATGCACCATCCTCCTCGATCATCTCATGGACTTTTCTATCTTGGCGCTCGTGTGGCCGATTAGTTTTCACTTGAGGGTGACTGCTTTGCTTGCGCAAAGGTCACAACCTACTTTATTCATAGTATGATTGTGACACACAGATCTCGAATGCTCTTGTGTTGCTTTGATATCGAAGATTATATGGTCTCAATTAAAGATAAAAAAGAGCATAAATAAATAAGTTGTATAAGATTTGAAAAGGAAATAATAAAGGAAAGTTTAGAAAAAGTTTAAAAATAGATGTTTTTCTAATATTATAAAATTTCCCAATTTAATGACCAACGTTTTAGAAAGTTTTATACTTTTTGTCAAATAATATTAAAATAATAAAGAAATTCAATTTAGAAAAATATGCCTAAAAGTTAACGAAATTACAAAAATACTCTTACTCAAACTAATCAGACGTAGTATACTATATATTTGAAAAAATTCTATCGAATCTAAACATAGCTGTTGAATTTCGAACATTTTTGGAGATGATCTAGAAGATCTATAGTGTGCAAGTCCATGGTTTAATTTTAAAGTATTTATGATGAATGCTTGCATATGTTTTTTAAAGTATGCATGCGGTGACGTCACTAATTTAGGCAAGAAAATTAGGGACGTTACATTCTATCCCTTGTTGAGTTAAGACAATTGCGATTGACTAAGTTTGCCAACTCTACCGGTCAAAACTCTACGAATCAATTGAAGCAACATTAGCAATAACCTCCACTCATAACCTCAATCGGCATAGCCAATAGGGACAGACAATAATCTAGAGAATAATAACAGCAATAAGGTTGGGGTCGTGAGCATGAACACTTAGAGTTGCAAGTACAAAAAATAAATGAGTGATTGTTGCATGAGCATCCTTTTTCGTAAAAAGTGCATCTAGTGCAACAATACTATAAGGAGGAGACTACAATGTTAAGAATGAGATAGAAAATATAATTGGGAAGATGTGTGTTATTATTGATATTGATATCCTTTAAATAGGATACAAAAAGTACAAATGAGGAAAATATAAAATAATTAAATACTGAGAATAAAATAAAATATACTCTAAATCAAATCATAAATGGAAGAATATTAAGATATAATATCTAAGATATATTCCATAAATAATATATCTCAACATACAAGTCCGTAGCTCGTGTATGTTGAGTGAAAAAATAGGTGGAGAGCAATGTCAGCCTAATTATAGGTAACAAATACAAAATCTTATAAAGAGGGTAACTTTAGAGAAACTTGGAGTCGCATTACCGAAGGTATAGTAGAAGCAAGAATACTTTGACGATTAGCAACATAGCATAGAAGAATGCATTAGAATCGAGCGGGAGCACTCTTCATCATCTATGAATCTCCTTGAAGGAAAAAACTTATTTTATAGGGGAGACATTTTCTTATTTCCTCGATCATCTTTGTATACTTTCATGATGCAACAAGACATAGTTACTATTGCATTTATCTTATTTTATGTGAAAATGTTTAGAAGCTAAATCCTAAGACGGGAAATGTAATCTCAAGATGAGTAATTCAGTTATTACTTCATACTTGTGATAGTGATAAGGAATCAATCATATAGAAAGTTGTGATACCAAATTATAAGGAATCACTACAAGGGAATATATCAAGTGAAGAACACTTGTTTGAGATTCGATTCACTCCAAAAGCAATAGCTATCATGTCTAATTTGAATGATTCTAAACATGAAATCTAAACTACATAAAATTGCAAAGAAACTTAATCATTGGCTAAGGGAAAAGTTAAAAACACTTTAACCCTAATGATAAGGAATCACTCCAAGTTGATCAACTATCTCAAGGCAAGAACACTTGATTGAGATTCAAATCACTCCACAAGTAAGGTCGATCATATCAAACTTGAATGATTCTAAACGTTCAATCTAAACTATATAGAATTGCAAAGAAACTTAGCCATCGACTAAAGAAAAGTAAAAATGTTAATTTCACTACATTTTTCGAGTCTCCTTTATAAAAGCAACATACATGGTTTTATATAGCTTCAAAATAAAATCCTTAACCTTCCTTGAGACATTCTAATAGCGGTAACTTTCATATTTTAAGACCATAATTAGCCACTATGTAAATAATCCTTAATTACATTAAAGAAACACAATAACTCTAAATTATCATCCACCCAAAATTTGTTACTATCTAATAACAAATTAATATTTATTATTCTTTAATGTTGCATGAATTGCAATATCCTGTGATAGTTTGAACAACATTTTTTTCTCATCTTAGGTTTATATTGCTTAATTAATGTCTTGGTTCATATCATATAGTATATACTTGCACTTATATTTTTTTTTATTATTTACACCTTTTTCTATATACCTTCACAAGCGATGAGTAGTAGCATGTTTAATGCCTAAACAAATTAGAAGCAATAAATTACCAAAATGTCCTTACTATATCTTTAAGTTATTTCAAGTCCTAAATAAACTTCAAATTACTTAAAAATCTTATGAAGCCTAGTTTTAAGGTTTAGAATTATTATAAAATATTTTAAAGTAACCAAAAAAAAAAAAAAAAAAGTTTAGGAACCCAAACAAAGATGGGTGAATGACAAAAATACTTGTATGTGTCTTTAAGATATTTTATGGCTTAGAAGGACTCCAAATGACTTAAAAATCTATATTAGGCCTAATTATAAGGATATGAAAGACTATAAAGTTTCAAGGTAATTGGAGGAAGTTTAGATCGTAAATCGAGATTGTGGTAGAAAGGGACGAAAATACACTTTTGGCCTCAAGATGTCGTTCTAAGGTCAAGAACCAAGCAATATAGGTTGGTCCCCAAGAAAGCACAACTCAAGTCCTAATTCACTAAGACTACTAGATTTTACTCTAACCCACAACCTTAGTCATCCTAGACCTCATACCATGATATGCATTATTATCACATGGTTTCCTCACTTTGATAAGAGGCCTAAAACATATTTTTTTTTTTTTGTAGGGCATGGTGTCCATGTTTCTTGGAGGTTTACCCTAATTATGTTTCTTGCAAGATATCTTATCAATGTTTTATTTGGAGGACGTCGTGTTTCGTGTTTCAGTTTTTCCCACCAAGTTTACTCTATCCATGTGACAAGAAACCTGCATAGATGACTTTTTTTTTTTTTTTTTTTTTTTTTTTTTTTTTATATATATATATTTTTTATTTTAAAGGATAACAAGTTTAGATTCATGATATTCACCAACCATTTTACCTTTTTAGGTCTTCTATAGGGAGTATTTTTTCTACATAACAGGGTTAGGTACAAGGATTGAACGAGTATCATGACTCGTGACCATTGATTTAGGAACAAGGTCTTCATGATAAAAAAAAACTATGTTAAGCTCTTGATCAAGTCATAGAGATAGTACCTTAACATCAATCATGTTGTGATTAAAAGCCGATAAGTAGGCTACTTATTGAGTCTTATACTCCTTTTTTACAAGTTTGTCAGGTAAGGATTAATAGTTGGTTGACAGGATTGGATCTAGAGCGGTGCCATAGAGAGTTGATCGTACGAATTAGAGACACTTCTATTTTGTGTCGACTTTTTTCAATTTATTAGTCATTTTCTAATCTATTGATGTTTATATTAAAAACTTAAACATTACATTAGATGTAATAAATATAAATTATTTTTATTTTTATTTTTCCTGTTTTTATCTCTTAAATCTTATTTATTGTAAACTCAAAAAAATTCTATCCAATAATTATCATTTTACCATTCATGGAGTTATTTGATAGCTTAAAAGATTTGTTTGCACCCAAACACAAAAAATTATGGTTTCTTATGTTCTAATCTTATTTAGGCTTCATTATTTTATTTGTTTTACTTGGTTTAGCTTTTCATAGTTTTTCATGGTCTAGCCCAATCAAGACTTTTATCTGGGCGTGATATCATATCACTTACCTCACTGTAGTGGATCTATTCATCAGGGTTCGGTACCTGATGCTATAATGAATTAGTTGGCTTTTAACTAATTTTTGTGTCATAAAACCAATGTATCATAATATATGATGTGTGACTTCGTTCTTGATCCAACTAGTTCACTGCTAGGGATTAGTTGATAAATTTGTAACAGGTCAATCATCATTTTTGTCAACTAATGTGTATCCATGTTTGAGATCGTCTACTAGTTTCCACCAATGATATTCTTGTGGAACAAGCTAATCTAGTTAGATTGCCCTATATATATTAACTCCATGTCATCCGGGTGTGGAGGAAAAATAGGCTTTCAGGCAAATTATGATGGTGACGTTCATGTAGTCCTCAGGTCAAATGTGAGGAAGTGACCCCATATTCTGGCCAAACCATGCAAATACTTAGAAGAAATCTCCTAATCATCCCTACATGGTCACAACATTCTACCATACCATATTGATCACTGGTCATAAAATAGAGTGTCATTTAGTGCATTACATGAACCTTTATAATGTTCATATTTCACCTACTTGGCATGGTATCTAACATATACAAATTAGCTACTTAGCAACATTATTGTTTCTCATCATCTTTTTGTCTTAGAATTAGAAATGACAATAACCTTGTAATTTCTCATAGCCTCAAATATGATCTCAAAACTACAAATAGTTGTGGCAACCTTAATTCTTATGTTATAAATGGGTTGTATGAATGAGACAAATAATCCAATCAAGGACAATCCATCTACCCGAAAATCTCTACCATATTATTGAATAATATTGAGTTCATGAAATGAAATAAAATATCACTTTATTTCACATCAAGAGCAGGTGAGGTTAGTAATGATATGTTTTTGTCTAAAAATATAATTATCCTTAATGACTCTCAAGGGAGGGAAAAATTAGAAATTAAAAAGTCAAATATTCTATACTTTGAATACTTCAGAACCAACAAAATTTAAGAGCCTTTCTAAATTGTGGGGTCATTTCTAAATATAGTTTTCCAATCAAACTAAAATTGTGGGGTCATTTCTAAATATAGTTTTCCAATCAAACTATATATAGGGATTTACATTATGAGAAAAATTCAGCACCCACACCTTAGTCATTGCTACTCTTCATCATTGGTGAGACGAGCTTGTAACCCTACAACTTGAAGACATTCCACAATGGCCATGGGCGAAGGATTCAAGCTCTTTCACACCCTGTTCTTAGTGATTGCTTTACAATGTTGTGCGAAAGTGGGTGCCACTTTTGAAGATGTCACTGGTGCCGTAAATCTTGATCATCAATTTTCATTTCGTGCTTTTGGATCACATGACACACAAGCCCCAGCAACTACACCAATTGGAAGTAGTACAGAAGTCTTAGTGTCTGCACCGTTTGGAAGTATCGGTCAAACTCCAGAGGCTCTAACCTCGGAGGGTGCATCAGTTGAAAGGATTGCTCTAACCCCCGAGGGTTCTAAAGTTGGAAGCATTGCTCTAACCCCCGAGGGTTCTAAAGTTGGAAGCATTGCTCTAACCCCCGAGGGTTCTACAGTTGGAAGCATTGCTCTAACCCCCGAGGGTTCTACAGTTGGAAGCATTGCTCTAACCCCCGAGGGTTCTACGGTTGGAAGCATTGCTCTAACCCCCGAGGGTTCTACGGTTGGAAGCATTGCTCTAACCCCCGAGGGTTCTACGGTTGGAAGCATTGCTCTAACCCCCGAGGGTTCTACGGTTGGAAGCATTGCTCTAACCCTCGAGGGTTCTACGGTTGGAAGCATTGCTCTAACCCCCGAGGGTTCTACGGTTGGAAGCATTGCTCTAACCCCCGAGGGTTCTACGGTTGGAAGCATTGCTCTAGCCCCCGAGGGTTCTACGGTTGGAAGCATTGCTCTAACCCCCGAGGGTTCTACGGTTGGAAGCATTGCTCTGACCCCCGAGGGTTCTACGGTTGGTAGCATTGCTCTGACCCCCGAGGGTTCTACGGTTGGTAGCATTGCTCTGACCCCCGAGGGTTCTACGGTTGGTAGCATTGCTCTGACCCCCGAGGGTTCTACGGTTGGTAGCATTGCTCTGACCCCCGAGGGTTCTACGGTTGGAAGCATTGCTCTGACCCCCGAGGGTTCTACGGTTGGAAGCATTGCTCTGACCCCCGAGGGTTCTACGGTTGGAAACATTGCTCTGACCCCCGAGGGTTCTACAGTTGGAAGCATTGCTCAAACCCCAGCCAGTGCACCAATTGAAAGTAACACACCATCGTGAGAGTAGCATTGTTATGCATGGAGGTTTCTTTTGCTATTAACAAAGCAAAATCTATAGCATTGTTATGCATGGAGGTTTCTTTTGCTATTAACAAAGCAAAATCTAAGCCAAACTGAATCACTATTTTGTAGACAAATTCATTATTTATATATATTTTTTTTAAATGGAACGATTTTCTTAAATTTTTTTCTCATATTTAATTTTTTATTTTAATTAAAGAAGGATATTTTTAATATTTAATCTCCTTTAGAGGAAGCACTAGATGATTAAAGCAAACATTGGTTTTTTTCTTAAACGGACTGATTTTCCTATATTTTTTTCCCATATTTAATTTTATATTTTAATTAAAGAATGATATTTTTAATATTTAATCTCGAGGAAGCACCAGTGTGAGCAGTGGTGGACGAAGTGGAAGCAAGAATTGTGACTTGATTAACGCAAACATTGGTGAGAATCCAATCCCCCGAACATTGGTGAGAATCCAATCCCCCGAACATTGGTGAGAATCCAATCCCCCGAAAACCTAAGGGTTCAAGGTGAGTTAGGGCCCAAGATCAGGCCAAAAGGCATAGTCGATGCACATAAGTAATATTTCTATACTACCCCTTGTTGGTCCTTAGGGACGGAGTAGGCTAGGTTAGCCAAAAGATGGTTAACGGGAGAGCTCTTTCACCCCTCTACAACAAGGGTTTCACTCCCTCACCTCTCTTCCCTTCCCCTATTTAGCTTATGAAAGAATGGGGACTCCTTATTCATTCTCGTTGACTCCTACACCTGATTGAACTCGGTAAAAGACAAAGAGAAAACCTTCCCTTGGGCCTCTCCAACTATCAGCTTCTCCCCTGAACCTTTACTGTCGGTAAGATTAATTAACCTGAACCTATCCTTTCTTTACCTTTACTGTGGTTGAAGGGAAGTGTTTCAATCCCCCGAAAACCTAAGGGTTCAAGGTGAGTTAGGGCCCAAGATCAGGCCAAAAGGCATAGTCGATGCACATAAGTAATATTTCTATACTACCCCTTGTTGGTCCTTAGGGACGGAGTAGGCTAGGTTAGCCAAAAGATGGTTAACGGTTCAAGGGTGCAAGGTGCCCTTGTTTTTTTCAAGGGTAAGAAGGGGTAGAGAAAATACCTTGAGTCAATGTTTGAGTACCAGCGCTACTTTGCTGAAGACACAACAAAAACGTGATTCTAAAGCTAGACCTAAATGTTAGTCCTAACAAAATAATCAATATATTAGAATCTCCAAAAAAAAAAAATAATAATAATAATAATAATAATAATAATAATAAAATAAAATAAAAAAATCTTTTAAAGATATTAAAAAAAAAGATGAAATTACGATTCATTCACATTATTTTCTAAAATTCTCAAAATGTTCGATATGCATAAAATTAAAACAACTTTCTTCTTTTTATTTTTAAGTCACACCTTATATTTGTTATTTAACAAATAGTGAAGCTATTGTCTTTTTTTCATCGGTCAAAGTTCCAACACAGAATTTTGTGCTGAATTCAACTACAGTCAAAAGTGATGGTTGCAACTTTATAAGGTTTGGATTTTGTTCTCTAACAATATTATTCAGCCTAGATATTGTCATTGCTTCTTCTTCTAGAAAAGAAGTTCACGACTTGTAGGCCTTCTACCTCCACGTGGCATTGCTCCATCAAGCTTTCACCCATTACGGAAAATTTCCTCCCATAGGAGTCTGGGTCGTGTCTCGCTTATCAATCTCTTAGACCAGCTATTGATCATCGTCTTGGTAAACTATTGCCTCACCAACTAGCTAATCCGATGCGAGCCCTTCCTGAATTTCTCCGTTTGCTCCGCACGGTTGGCCAAGACGTGGACCAACTTCATGCTCCTTCAAATTTACATTTGAAAATTAAAATCGGAGATAATTAAAATAATGGATACTAGAGTTTTGGATTCAACCAAAATAACATTTGAAAACTAAAATTGGAGATGATTAAAATAATGGATACTAGAGTTCGGGATTCAACAAAAATATAAACTAAAACTAAAAAGAGTAACGATTTAGGTCGGTTTCATAGTGTCACGATCATACTTTTTCAACCCTATAATGTCAAGACCTTACATGTGTCTTTGACATATTCATGGGAGAATAGAAAATTCATATGTATTTTTCGCTTGTCTGTGTGGCTTCATTAGACCTTAGGCGAGACAAATTTTTTCGAACGGAACAAAACTTGTTTAAAATTCAAGCTTGTTAGGCCACACATGCTACCTATGTGTGTATGTTAAATCATCTATGACTTAACCGACTTGCCTCTACATTAGGCCAAGTCATCGGACTCGACCTTACCTCTACTTAGGGCCAAGGTCTTTCAATACAACATCACATCTCATCTCATTATTTTTGTTCCCAATAAACACGACTATCATGTCTTGATGGCATACCAAGTCCCACGATGTAATCAATCATCAAAGTTTACTTAGTCATGCTCATCGAGAGTGGGCCAATGTGTAATTTATTGCATCAGGACATCTCTAACATCCATCTATCTAGGTTGTATCGAGTTATTGAACCATCCCGTGTCCATGTTCAGATAGCAGGCGCATAATCAAATCTCTAAAACATGGGCGAGGATGAAATGTTGACACATTTTGTGTCGTTTGATACTATTCTTGAAATACCAACTTGAAAGAAAGTCAGCTGAGACACTCGTCTAGGAACGTTTGCCTTCATTGTGACCTATGAATATGCCATGGGGTAGCTCCCATTGGCCACGGGGCCTAGGATTGGTGGAGAATTGACACCATACCTCTCTCTGAGGTACATTTTGAAGTATAGTGTGGCCAAGGGATGCAAATGATCATAGAGTGTCCTAAAATATCCATCTAGAGTTCAATTAACAATGACAAAAAAAAAAAAAAATTGGTGGACTTTCATATTTCATAGAAACTCACTTAATTCCAAAATGGCATATCCCAATTCTCTCTAAACTTCTTTTTCTAAAAATAGAAAAATGGAAATTTTGAATACACAAACTAGTGATGGTTGTAATTGATAAAGTTTCAATTTTGTTCTCAAATAATTTTATGTAGTCCTCCCTTAACTAAGTCGTCCATAATCGTCAACCTAGTTCCTGCTCCTCTTCTTTACCGCCAATGGCAACTTACACATTTGTAACTATTTTAAGTCGAAATTTTCATACGACGCCACTGGGTCATGACGGTGGTGGTCAAACAAACTAAAATTTCACCGGTGGTATTTAAGAATTCAAAGTTATTACATGAATTTCTGTATATGAACCATGTCTAAAAATATGTTTGGTGATGGATTCAAACAACTTTTCACTAAATTTTTAGTTGATGAATAAGCAATGTTGTAATACTCGAAGAAATAGAAATAGAACTTAAAAAAAAAAAAAAAAAAAAAAAAGGAAAAGTCGGGACAGGGGCAAATAGGTAAAATTGCCCCTCCAACCACTTAGGGGTCCAAAAGAAACCCGGTCAAAAGTCCTGCAAAAGAAAAATTAGTGAGAGAAAAGGGTTAGAGATAACCTAGAGAGAGGAGGAAGAATGAACGGCCGGAAGACTCACCGAAAACTACCGTCGGAGTCTACTCCGGTCAAGAACATGATGCAAGGAGCCTTTCTTGGAAGGGAAAAGAGAATGTGGGTGGCCGGAATCCCATTTTCCATCAAGAAATCAGAAAAACCCGCGAGGTAAGATCTTGAACGTTTTCTTAGATCTACGGTTTTTCCTTTGTGAATCAAGATCTAAAATCTTGATATATTCATTTAGGAACAACTCTCTACAGGATCTTTGAAGAAGTTTGGCTGAAACCTCGATCCGAAGGCAGGAACCCGAGAATCGTACGAGAACGGTGAGCGAACTTTCGACACTCTTAACTCATCCGGTAGTCAAGCAAAAATTACAAAAAAAAAAAAAAATACTAGGACGTAGCCCGTAACACGATCTAGAACTTTGCCGAAGGAATTATGTGGATCCGATCTACGGATCGAAAGATATGAAAATTGGAAAAGAGGACTGTGTTTCGGTTTTCAGAGGGTAGAGAAGAAAGAAGAATGAAAAAAAAAAAAAGATGCCGGCGAGCGGCGGAGGGCGGCGACAGGCACTGGACACGCGTTGACCATCGACTGGAGCAACGCAGCTCCAGCGAGGCGTCGACACGTGTCGCTTGCAAGCCGGGCCGAACCGCAATGCGAGCCGAGGCGACCGGATCGGCCCGGACCTGCCGTGCAGCGACTACGCTGAAGCGGGCGCGCGTGCAGCCTGCGACTAGCGGCTTCCCGCGTGCGTTACCACGCACTCCCAGTGCGCGTGGGACGGCCAATTTGGCCCGGTTGCTTTCTGTTTGCCCAATTTTAGTCCCGGTTCAAGTTCTAATACTGTTTTTACGTGAATAGGGACCTAATTTAAAGAAATCAGTATTTTTGGACACCTCACGGGCAAAGAAACGCTAGCAAAAGGGCACGCGTCAACCAGGTAAGTCACCACCCGGTATTTAGGAAGAAATACTTGTAGGATTCGCTTGGATTGCATGCATGCTAATAGTTTTACTTCAGATTAGCTCTCCATGTAAATTATTTGTCGTCAGAGTAGTTGATATGATTGTATTGGGTGATTTACATGAGTGTTGCTATATGCTTTAGGCTTCCGCTGTATGTATGCATGCACTTAATTTATGTTGGAATTGTGTATTCCGTGTTCCGGGTGCTTGATGAACGAATTCGCCCCATTGAGCTCGAACTTCGTGCTCTGGGTGCTTGATGGAGGTCATCGCCCCAGGTGAGACCACTTATCGAGTAGATCGATGAGATAAGTTATATGTCAAAGAGACGGTATGCCTATACGGGTACCAGACCCTATTGGGTCAGACCAAGACGCGAAGTGTTGGTATGAAAGAGCGACCACGTTAGTAAAAGTCTCGTGGGAGTAACCACCTTAATGAAGAGGCAACTCGAGAACGTAAAGAAGACGGGAGAGGGGCCTGTCCCAAACTCTTCCAAGAGACGCCAACTTTCGGGGACGAAAGTTTCTAAGGGGGGGAGAGTTTGTAATACCCGAAGAAATAGAAATAGAAATTAAAAAAAAAAAAAAAAAAGTCGGGAGAGGGGCAAATAGGTCAATTACCCCTCCAACCACTTGAGGGGTCCAAATGAAACCCTGTCAAAAGTCCTGCAAAAGAAAAATTAGTGAGGGAAAAGGATTAGAGAGAACCTAGAGAGAGGAGGAAGAATGAACGGCCGGAAGACTCACCGAAAACTACCGTCGGAGTCTACTCCGGTCTAGAACATGATGCATGGAGCCTTTCTTGGAAAGGAAAAGAGAATGTGGGTGGCCGGAGTCCCATTTTCCATCAAGAAATCAGAAAAATCCGCGAGGTAAGATCTTGAACGTTTTCTTAGATCTACGGTTTTTCCTTTGTGAATCAAGATCTAAAATCTTGATATATTCATTTAGGAACAACTCTCTACAGGATCTTTGAAGAAGTTTGGCTGAAACCTCGATCTGAAGGCAGGAACCCGAGAATCGTCCGAGAACGGTGAGCGAACTTTCGACGCTCTTAACTCATCCGGTAGTCAAGAAAAAATTACAAAAAAAAAAAAACTACTAGGACGTAGCCTGTAACACGATCTAGAACTTTACCGAAGGAATTATGTCGATCCGATCTATGGATCGAAAGATATGAAAATCAAAAAGAGGACTGTGTTTCGGTTTTCAGAGGGTAGAGAAGAAAGAAGAAAAAAAAAAAAAAGATACCGGCGAGCGGCGGAGGGCGGCGACAGGCGCCAGACACGCGTCGACCATCGGCTGGAGCAACGCAGCTCCAGCGACGTGTCGCCTGCAAGCCGGGCCGAACCGCAATGCAAGCCGAGCCGACCGAACCGGTCGTGCCGTGACTATGCGGAAGCGGGCGCGCGTGCAGCCTGCGACTAGCGCCTTCTCGCGCGCGTGACCACGCACTCCCAGCGCGCGTAGGACGGCCAATTTGGCCCGTTGCTTTCTGTTTGCCCGATTTTTGTCCCGGTTCCAGTTCTAATACTGTTTTTACGTGAATAGGGACCTAATTTAAAGAAATCAGTATTTTTGGACACAACACGGGCAAAGAAACGCTAGCGAAAGGGCACGCGTCAACCAGGTAAGTCACCACCCGGTATTTAGGAAGAAATACTTGTAGGATTCGCTTGGATTGTATGCATGCTAGTAGTTTTACTTCAGATTAGTTCTATATGTAAATTATTTGTCGTCAGAGTAGTTGATATGATTGTATTGGGTGATTTACATGAGTGTCGCTGTATGCTTTATGATTCCGCTGTATGTATGCATGCATTTAATTTATGTTGGAATTGTGTATTCCTTGTTCCGGGTGCTTGATGGACGAATTCGCCCCATTGAGCTCGAACTTCGTGCTCTGGGTGCTTGATGGAGGTCATCGCCCCGTTGAGCCGGTATGCCTAGTTTGCATAAATTATATAGTACGATGTTAGAAGACGATTGCATGCACACTCTGTTAATTGCTAGGGCCCATTTCTATGATAAGCTTAGGAAATTATTGTTAGGAGCGATATGTCGCTCTGGCTAGATTTAATTTTTCCTAGGAACTTAGCGGTTTACCACGGCAAGAGGGTACCTCAGAGTGTTCATAGATTGCTAGCGTGAGAACGGTATCTATAGCTTCGTGGGAGGACCAAAGGTCCCTGATCAATCCTTACTGCTCTTAGCCATTTCGCATGGGAAATGTGTCCCCACGTCGTACAGCCCATTAGCTGCATGGGAACAGGTTGGGTCGCCCCCCCCCCCCCCCCATAGGGGGACTATATGGGCGTAGGGGTATTCAGCACACCCCTAGGCTAGATACCATGTAGTCCCAGATAGCCATGTAAAGGTAGCACCTTATAGAGAGATACCGACCACATTAGGTAGGCGTAAGGAACCTCTAGGCCTTTAATGAAAGGACGACGAACCGGTGAAACCCAAGGGGCAAGCCCCAAGGGACTAAGATTAGAACAAGATGTCCTAGAACCGAAGTAGGAAACCGTGAGAATTTTGTTAAACTAAGATGCGAAGAGAGCCTACAAGTAGGTAGCTTACTGAGTATAATTTTTATACTCATTCCTTTCTACCTTCCTTTTGTCAGGTGCTGGTCGAGGTGGAGGAGCGTTGGAGAGTTGTGCGGTCACAGAGGGGGTCGTTCCGGAGCGTCAGTCCCTTGTCGGTCTTTTGAGTCTTTTGTATTTTTTCTTAATAATTGTATTTCCCGTTGGAAATATTTGGTTTTAATTTTGTATTCGTAATTTCTTTTTTATTAATTTGAAACAAAACTTTTCTCTATTTTGTTTTAATTAAATGACATTTTTACCTTTTACTTTACTATTTATTCCTTTTTGTTTGTTTTCGATTTCATCTTTTTAGTCCCAACTCGGCTTTTCGAAGCCTCGAAAATTGGGTCGTGACAAATGTTGATTTAAATATTTTTCTATTTGTTTTTTAAGTGTCATTATGATATATCAAAATAATATAGATAATAAATAGTTTCAATTAGCTAAATTTATCTATTGATACTTGTGGTTGAATATTTGTAATAAACTTCAACTTGGAAGAAATATTGATCACATCTGGTATGATAAAGAGAGTGTGGCCTGGAAGTGTCTCGAAAGCCCTAACAACAAATAGGAGCAAGTTCTCTTGACTTTAAACATCCATATCGCATGCTATAGTGCACTATAAGGTATGATATCACTCTTTGACTCTTCCTTGATGTTCCATCTTCAAGATTCAAAGTGATCGAGAGTTGAAACAGTTTGGAATAAGATAGGGAATGCCATTTTTTGGAGGCGAGGATGTGATGTGAATGTTCTCTCATCGAAGGAAGAAGACAATGACGAGGTTGGTTCAATTAAACCTGCCACGTCATCCCAAATCTCGACCCTCCCCTATTTTTTTATTCAATTGAACTTCTTTTAGACCTCAAAAAAAAAAAAAAATTCTCAATTATATATATTTGGACGAAATACTTTAGTAATCATTTGAAATTAAAGATAAACCTTAAGTTAAATAAGGGGATCATAACAGAATTTGCCCAAGAACCATGAGTTAAGGCCCTTAACCGAGCAGTTTGTTTGAGCTTCAAGTAATATTAAAATAACCTACTAAACAAACTCTACTTATCATAAAATTTTATTGTTCTATATTATGTCATGTTAAGGTCATATATGAAATTTTGTTGTCATTGACAAGGTTGAATAGCTAAACCATATATCACTATAAAATGACCATAATGTCCCTAAGGCTTAATACCTATTGTTTACGACTTTAATGATCTCTAAACAACTTAAAAATTCGTACACAACATTAAATCATGACTACCAAAGTATTTGTGAATTTTCATGACCATTACACCACGTTAGCAGTTTAAACCAGTAGAAAATTACTATATTGCTCTTATTTTCTAAAGGCTATGAATTTTAAGAACACAAGTACTTGCTTATAAGATATCCTAAATACTCATAACATGAATGAAGGTCATGAAGGTAAGAAAATGCTCATGTTTATCTTAGGGCCATAAATGCACCATGAATAGGATGACATAAGAAATCTTAGGGCTATTATGAAGTATGCACTAAGAAGCATACCCTATGATCAAATTAAGACATTTAAGTTTGGTAGGTACTATGATACGACACCCAAAATGACGATCACCTATACCCACACGGTGTGTCAGGATCGTACTTATTCAGCCGTGGGACATTGTAATATTGACATACTCACAATAAGCCTTAAGGAGAACACAAGCCCCATTCAATTTTTTTGCTCACCTTGCGACTTAAGTTTGTCTTTGCTAACCAAGCATCAGTTGTCCACAATTGCAGCTTATTTGGCTACACACGTTGCCTTCACGTGCATGTTCAATCGTCTGGGACACAACCGACTTGTCTCTACACTAGGTAAAGTCATTTGGGTTGACCTTGCCTCTACTCGGGACTAAGGTCTCTTAATATAACGTCACATCTTGTTGTCAACTCAACTCAAAACAACACAATTCATGCATCGTGATGTCATCCCATGTCTTGAGAAAGCTCGACCATCTCCACTTGCTTGGACACATATGTTCAAAACTAACCTATGTGTCGACCACCAGTGTTGATTCTCTTCTATCCATCCTTGACCATTTATGGCATCCATTCTAGGTAGTGGGTGCATAATCCAACCTCCAACACATGAGTTGGGACGCAATAACTGCACAACCATATTGTCTGGTAATGTGATCCTTTTCAAAGGAAGACGTCTGCGACATTTGCCCATGCTATGAAACACAAACGTTCCACAAGGTAGATCGCTTAAGCCACAAGGCCAAGGAGTAGGGGAGAGCTGACATCATACCTTCCCCTATTCTACATTTTGAGGCATTACAATCCTTCTCGAGTAGACGTCATTTTGTGAGCGACATACGACAATGTGTGTAGTTCGTCGAATCTCTAATTGACACCCAATTTGGTGTTCTTTAGTCTTTCATAAAGACAAACATAATTCCAAAGCCGGTGCCGAATCTCATATTGAAACCTTAATAGAGGTTATGGTCCTGAGCCCTACCCGGCCCCCCCTTCGAGTCTATCTTTAACACTCATGTTGCTTCGTTCTCTCTAACCTTGCGTGTGCCTCAGTTTAGCATGAATGCACACTCCTTGTGTGTTGGATGGTGCACCGTCCTCATGTTGGCCCTCATGTTGCATCATGGAACTTCTCAATCTTAGTCCTCATGGTGCCAAATGGGCACCACTTGAGGGTCGCTTTTTGTGTATTTTGCGTGTGGGGTCTAAAGCTACTTTCTCTTAATGAGATTGTGTCGCTCACTCCAATTTAGCCTAGTAATTGTCCTCGATGACTTTGTTGAGGGCCCAATTGCATAATCGATTGTGACGTTCTCTCCCTCTTGTTTTTCTCGCTGAATTATTTATGTTTCCGTAATGAATACGGAAACTTTACCATTATAGGACGTTCTCCTGGTCTCCAAGACTCACAGAATAAGCACGACAAAACAAAACTTACCAAATGATTGTGGGCTATTCCTCCATGGACTTAACTTCACCATATTTTTTCGTTTCGGACTGGGACTCACTAGAAAAACCATGCAAAAACTAGCATCGACATTCCTCACCTAAGCTAGGGGGAGCGTGCCCCAAACGTGGCATCATTTCCCAAACCGTCGTATTCTCTAACACGCATAAAGATCTGTAACATGGCATTCTCTCATCATGGCCACGTCCCTTTTTGGAAGCAAGGCGTAGAAGCTTATAACTAATCCCCTATTGGCACTACACTTCATCCAACTACTTAACTGGTAACCTTCATGTAACAAACACTGCACGAACCAAATGTCTTGCTGCAGCTTCGCTTCACAGTTTCACCCATGTCCAACCAGATGCTCTCTTCTTAAGCGAATGCTGGTCTCGACACTTTTGTGAAGCCATCCACCTTAAGTACTAGGTGATGGCTCAAGGAACACACGTGTACTCACTTCTAAGAGTACTTCCTCGAAGTGATCAACCTATTCTCTCGAGCTCTCCCCCAACTAACTCAGTTGCCTCTCTTACAGTGCGTTGTCCACCCATATGGACTTGCGTTGTGTACATTTGGTACTTGGTCGATGCATTTCTATCTGACCCCTTGCTTTTTTGCTTGCAACCATTGACATTATTCCTCTGATGTGAATGACTTTTTCAAAGGCACCAACCTAGTACATCTTCTAATTGATTGCCTACCATTTTGAACTCCTAAGCCCTCGACAAATGAGCTTGGTTCATGCTTCATTGACAAGTAAGACTCCCCCTTAGGGAGTCCAACTTTTGACCCACAAAGCAATTCTTGATTTTGACTTGCAATTGTCCTGCCCAATCTGGCACTCGTGAGACATTTGAAAGGTCTTCATTTGACCCTCAAAATCTCTATCTTGTTTGAACTAGATACATAAAGTGTGGCTTGGATACCAATTGTCATAGTCGTACTTCTTCAACAGTGTGTCGTCGTGATCTTGACACACTCATGACAAGCCTTAAAGGGGAACTCAAACTTCATTCATATTTTTTGCTAGACTTCACAGTTTCATCAGACCTTAGGTGAGGTTTTTCTTTGCCAATCGAAAATTACTTGTGCGGAATCAAATCTTGTTTGGCCACACACGCCGCGTATGCGTGCATGTTCAATCGTCTTTGACACAATTACGATATGAATAAGATTGCTATGCCATATCATCCTTAAACAAGCTTGCAAGCATAGGCTTCTAATCGAATGATTAAAAATATTCTCGGAAAGTGGTGCAAACAACCAACCAAAAAAAAAAGATTGGTCAATCAAACTTCTTGACGCACTAGGAATATAACCTTATAATTTAATTTTTGGAAAATTATGTCATTGACCGTTAGTGTTAGAGTATAGAGGATTATTGGGAGGAAGAATGCAAAATATACAAAGAAAAAACAACGAGACGGGATGACAAGAAGATAATCCTAGGAGTTTAGTAGAGGATTATAGAAGTCTTGGAAAATGGAGAAGTGAAAATAAAGAACGAAGAGGATTGGAAAAATGGTAAATAGTTTGAGACTGAACGATTATTGGGAGGAAGAATGCAAGAGAGAAAGCTAGTTGGAGAGGGAGAGGTCAACAAAAGCATAACCTAAGAAGGTAAGAAAATTAATGGCAAATGATTCAAATATTGGGGAATCAATAGATGTTGCGCAATTTTAGAAAAGTGGTAATTGTTGAAAAATGGGAGGTGATTTTTGTATGCTCTATTCATAACAATAAGAGAATTGAAAATAATTGTTACTAGTAATTAACGATGGGTGATTCTATGATATAAATCTACTTGAACGAGTTACAGTAGTCGCTCAGTACAAAAAAAAGTTTGAACTTGGAACGACAATCTTACTTGTTTGGAGACTAGACAATTTTCAAATAGCTGGTTTGAGTTTATGATTTTGGGTAGCCCCATAGCCATCTTCTTCTCTCCCATTATTTTGAGCGCTTGAAAGTTCACGTGCCCAAGTCTTGCATGTCATAGCCAAAAGGGGCCTGCGACAGTCATCACTAGAGAGGTGGGTTGGCTAGCCTCCAATAGTATCTTGTACAAGCTGTTATTCTACCATTTTACCTTCATAAATAAGGTTTGATTTCTGAGCCAACTAACTTCACTCGATTTCATTCTACCGTCATCTGACCAAGACTGATAATATTACTCTTCAAGCTTGGGATTTAATATACTTGGGTCAGTAGCGTTGGTAGTCGTTCTTGCACTGGAACAAGATGGATCCTTTGCCTTGGATCGGTATAATTGATCCATCGTCAACCTTCACATTTTCAATGAGTCTCTCATCGAGCTCCTAGAAGTTTGCTCGATCTCAGGTTATGTGGTTGCTTGTTCCGTTGTCTAAGTGCACATGTTGCTTGCTTCGTTGCAAGTGACGATCACCATCAACTTCATGGTAAAGTCATCTAATAATTCACCATTCTTCATGAGGATAGCCTCGAACTCACTCTTAAATGTCTACACCTTTGCTTCTTTGACACGTTTCAAACCCACATACATTGTTTGCAGCTTCTTGTTAGGTTATGGAGCCTGCTGCTTATTTATAGCTGAGTCAACGGTTATACATAGTAAAGTTATATTTGGTAAGTGACATATAAAATAATGGTCGTAAATAGTAAATAGCTATGTATAATAAAAAGCTATATCGGGTAAAGCTATATATGGTAAATAGTTATATATAGTAGATGGTTATATCTGGTAAAGCTAAATATAGTAAGCTAAACTATATATATATATCCCCTCGGGCAGAGCTTTGAAAATGTACTTTCTATTCTCTGTATTCTCTCTTATACATACTCATCAATACAAATTCTTTTACCCCGAGTTCTCCTTGCAATTTTCTCTATCTTGTTCTTTGTGTTCATCTAGATCGAGTGTGTGCGTTGTTGTGCGATCCTAACACTTCTCTCATGCTGCATTTGCCGAATCCTTCTGTTCCAACATAAAGAGGACGTTCTCTAGGACTAGTTGATACATGACAGAAAAAGTCATCCTATCCTTACACTTCTCAATATCAACGTTCTCGATGGTGCCTCACATGCCTTCTGGCTATAAGATGATACGCTTCTTTATCGACCATGTTGCATAGTTACTATTTGTGAGTAACAGGTACTAGAGCGTTATAGTCTCCTCCTTTCTACTCTTTATCGTTGTCCTATCTCTTTGGCAACTTTCTGTGGCGACAATATTTGTTTCGGCATCCTATCTCTGATACCAAATGTTCAATATGGCCCATGATCAAAATGTCAAAAAAAAAAAAAAAAAAAAAAAAAAAAAAAAATTGAAGTTGAAAGAAAAACTTTTGGAAAGAGTTTCTTGGAACAAAGAACTTTAATCACTTATGCCTCTCAATTCTCTTTATTGTTGTCAATAGAGCAGACATTTGATGAGCATTTATATTGGAGAAATCACTAACAAATTTTCTTAACTTTCTCCTCAGGTTAAAAACGGTTGGAATAAACTTAAAATGAACAAGTTTTCTTAACTTTCTCCTCAGGTTAAAAACGGTTGGAATAAACTTAAAATGCTAAAGGTTAGTTTGGAGTCGGGTAAAAGAAAAGGTCAAAAGCCTGTATAGGAATAATGGTAGGCTTATGGGTGTCTCTCTCGTACCTATTATAGAGTTAGAAAACCTATAAATATGTGTAATCCTTCTATTGTAAAGTTAGAGCAGAGCAAAAGGAGAGCAAGGGTGAAAAGAAATACAGAGCAATAGAAAAGGTTTTTTTTTTTTTTTTTTTTTTTTTTTTTTTTTTTTTTTTAGAATCAGTGTTCTTTGTTTCCTTGTCTCTCCTTTCTCGACATCTCCTTTACAAGTACGCGAGTAGTATTTTCACAAAGTGGTATCGGAGCGTTCTATCGTTAGTGTGTGTGAGATTTACTTCATAGATTAGTAAGTTTTATTTTAAGAAATTGGTATCAGAGCCAATGGCGAATGTGATGGGTCAAATGCCGCTACCACGATTAATGAAAACAAACTATGAGAATTGGAGCATCCAAATGAAAGCTCTTCTCGGTTCTCAATATGCATGGGAGGTGGTCGAAGAAGGTTTCGAAGAACCAAAAGATACCACGGGTTATACGACGGCACAAAATAAGGCGTTAAAACAGTTGCGATCAAAGGATAAGCGGCATTATACATGTTGTTTCGAGTCGTTGACGAGTCGGACTTTGAGAAGATTGCTAGTGCAACTACTTCAAAAGAAGCATGAGACACTTTAGAAAAAGTGTTCAAAGGAACCGACCGAGTCAAGTAAGTGCGTCTCCAAACTCTTCGTGGCGAGTTGGAGAGCATGAAAATGAAGGAGTCAGAAAATGTATCTGACTACATTACGCGTGTACAGACTGTGGTAAACCAACTCAATCGAAACGGACAAATGTTACCCGAAACGCGGGTTGTGGAGAAGATCTTGAGGTCATTAACCAACAACTTCATGAATGTTGTATGTGTGATAGAAGAGTCAAAGGACCTAACAACGTTCACGGTTGATGAGCTCGCCGATTCTCTTAAGGTACACGAGCAACGTAAGAAGAAGGAGGAGGAAACACTTGATCAAACACTTCAAACCAAGGCATCAATCAAAGATGAATAGGTACTCTACTCTCAAAATTTTCAAGGTAGAGGTTGTGGTCGTGGAAGTCGCGAAAATGGTCAAGGAAAATAAGGAGAAGAGACAGTCGAGCGAAGCAAATTGGCGTGGAAGAGAACGCAGTCGAGGAAGAAGCGGCCGATCAATCTACTCCAACATTCAGTGCTATAAATGTCACAAGTATGGTCACTATGCGAATGACTGCAACTCGGACAAATGTTACAACTGTGGCAGAGTGGGCCATTTTCTAAAAGATTGTCGAGTCGAGAAAAAGGTGGAAGAAACGATCAACCTAGCTTTGGATGCTGCAACAAACGAAGGCATTCTCTTAATGGCCCAAAATGAAGAGCTGAAAACAAAAGAACACGACGGCGCGACAGACGATGGCAGTAGTCGTGAGGCAATGGAAGTTGTTGAAATGGGGTGATACGCAACGGATTTGGTGAAATCACGGTATCGGAGATGAGAAAATCAAAGAATGATGAACAACCAGATAACAGAGAGCTTGAGCTCGAAGAGGGAGAGCTTCAATGGCGAAAAAGGGAATTTGGGGAAGAAAGAAGAAAGAGGATGAGAATGGAAGAGAAAATGGGAGAAGAAAAGATGAAATGGAGAGAAAAGATGACAGAAATGTAGATTGAACATGAGAAACAGATGGTGCAAAGCGAGCTGTAATCCCTTTAAAATCCCTTCACAATCCCAAACGAATGACGAAGAAGAAGCCTATGCGATCATCGAACGAGTCGAAGAAACTGCCAAATCATGAGGAGGAGAATAGAGATTCAGAACAACAACTCAAAACGCCCGTGGATAAATCTGTGGAGAAGTCTCAATTGCAGACGTTGAAATCCCTAAACGAACGCCTTTCGAAGGAGAAAGTAGAGATTGAAAAAGAAAAGAAAGATTTAAAATGGAGATTGAAAGGTTAGAGAAGGAAGTGACTGAGCTAATCGAGAGTTCTTTCTATTTCAAACAGGAGAAGGAAGAGAATGGGAAGGTAATCTCTGAGCTTGTGAAGAAAATTGAAGAAGGTGTGGAGAAGGAGAATGACTTATTAATGAAGATTGATGGTCTAGTGGAAGAGCTAGTGAGGGAGGAGAAAGATATAGAGATGCTAACTCAACAGAGAGACTCACTCGACGTGAATCTGAATCGGGTCCAACAGGAGGCAGTGAATTTATGACACACGATTGAGATAATCACTCGTGATAAAGCCGAAATGGAGGAGGCAAAAATGGATGTGAAAAATGTCGTTGTGGACTTCCGAAAGGAATTGAGTAAACTAAAATAAGCTATGACGTCTGAGTCATCAATAATAAAACCTTTAGCCAATATTCCTCCTTGCGTTTTCTCTCTCCTGTTCTTTGTGTTCATCTTGATCAAGTGTGTGCGTTGTTGAGCGATCCTAACAATTGGTATCAGAGCTAACAACTGGTATCAGAGTGAGGCGAAAGTCACCACAATCTGTGAAGATGGAAAGTTCAAAGATTGGAATTGAGAAGTTCGATGGATCCGATTTTGGTTTCTGGAAGATGTAGATTGAAGATTATCTGTACCAGAAAGATCTTTACGAATCCCTGTTGGGGGTGAAATCGGATACCATGACCACAAAGCAGTGGAAGCTCAAGGATCGACGAGCCTTAGGGTTGATCCGATTGACGCTATCCAGAAACGTGGTGTTCAACATCATCAAGGAGAAGACAAAGTCAGATATGTTGAAGGTGCTGTCGAATATGTACGAAAAACCGTCGGCTATGAACAAGGTGTATTTGATGCGGAGATTGTTCAATCTACAGATGTCTGAAGGTGGATCTGTTGTGGACCATATAAATGAATTCAATATGATCGTAAGTCAACTGAGTTCGGTAGAAATTAATTTCGAGGATGAAATTAAAGCACTGATTTTTATGTCATCTTTACCCGAGTCATGAGATACTATAGTTGCCGCAATCAGCAGTTCCCGAGGATCTGATAAGCTGAAGTTTGATGAAATCGAGATGTAGTTCGCAAAAGTATTCGCAGATGAGAAATTGAAAATTCATCTGGTAGTGCTCTCAGTGTTGACCAACGGGGAAGAAGTAAATCAAAGGGCCTAAACAATGGGCGATCAAAATCAAGGAACCAAGAAAAATCTCCAAACAAACCAAATGTAAAGTGCTGGAGTTGTGGAGAAAAAGGTCACTTTCGAGCAAATTGTACAAGGAGGAAGCAGAATCACTAATCAGAGAATGACGATGATTCGATACATTCAGCAGAAGACATTGGGGATGCTCTAATCCTCAATGTGGACAGTCCAGTTGAATCCTAGATTTTGGATTCGGGTGCATCTTTTCATTCGTCTCCAAATAAAGAGTTGTTTCAAAATTTCAAATCTGGAAGTTTCGAGAAGGTATATCTTGCCAGCAACAAAGATTTGAAAATCAAAGGAAAAGGGGATGTCTGCATAAAAACTCCGGCAGGAAATCAGTGGACATTAAAGGATGTCAGATATATTCCTAATCTCAAGAAGAACCTGATTTCTATTAGTCAGTTGGATAGCACAGATTATGCAACAAAGTTTGGTAAGAGTTCGTGGAAGATTGTGAAGGGTGCTATGGTGGTAGCACGTGGCACAAAATCTGGAAATTTATACTCCACTGCAGGGTGTATGAACAAAGCTGGTGTTGCTGAGAGTGCTTCAAATTCAAGCCTATGGCATAATAGACTTGGACATATGAGCGTTAAAGGAATGAAGATGTCGGAAGGAGTTTTGGAAGGTCTTAAATTTGTTGATATGAGTTCTTTTGTGAACTGCGTTATGAGCAAATAGAAACGAGTTAGCTTCACAAAGACGGTCAGAGAATTGAAGAAAAGTACCGGGACAACGAAGCAAGTGGGAGTTGAGGTTGAGTTGCAGAATAATTCACAGAGTGGTGTTGTAGCAAATACTCAAGAAACTCCTAAGACTGTTGCTGAGAAACCAGAGGTGAAGCAAGTGGGAGTTGAGGTTGAGTTGCTGAAAGATTCACATAGTGCTGTTGTAGCGGATACTCAAGAAACTTTTGAGACTCTTGCTGAGGAACCAGAGGTGAAGCAAGTTGGAGTTGAGATTGAGGTTGAGGTTGCAGAAAAATTCATCTAGTGATGTTGTAGCTTATAATCAAGAAACTCCTGAGACTGTTGCTGAAGAACCGAAAGAGGAGCAAGTGACACCTGAGCAAGTGTTTAAAAGATCATCTAGAGCCATCAGATTACCAGATATGTATGTACCTTCTTTACACTATCGGTTGGTAACTGATGAAGGGAAACGAAAGCCCCTTGATGAGGCCCTACAGTTGGTGGATACAACTAAGTGGGAGCAAGCCATGGATGAAGGGATGTCTAGGCTTCAGAAATGCGTTGCTCTTTCATCTGCTGAGGCTGAGTACGTGGCATTAGCTGAAGCTAGAAAGAAGATGATATGGATGACAGATTATGTAGAAGAATTAGGCAAGAAGCACCATGAGAAGATTCTTCAGGTAGATAGTTAGAGTGTCATGTAGTTGACGAGGAACCCGGTCTATCATTCAAAACACAGAAAGCGATACCATTTCACTCGGAGGTTAGTTGAAGATGGTGATGTGTTTGGAGAAGATAGAGGGTGCAAGTGTTGATGCTGGAATATTAAGGTTGTGCAAAGCCTCAATTGGTATGGTACAGATTGAGAATGAAATTCTTGGTTGACTGGATTAGTCTCCAAGTGGGAGATTGTTGGGGATGACTGGACCAGTCTCTAATTGGGAGATTGTTGTGGTTAACTAGATCAGTCTCCAAGTGGGAGATTGTTGGGATATGGAGCCTGATGCCTAGATCTAGTAGAGATATATTTGGAAGATATTTCGTAAAGATATGATAGAGATATATACGGTAGAGATTTGGTAAAGATTTGATAGAGATATATTGGTTAGATTATATCTACGTACGTTTAAATCTTTTGAACCTATATTTAGTAAATTGAAACTATATATACCGCATTAGTCAGTGCTCTCAAAATATACTTTTCTTCATTCTCTGTATTCTCTCTTGTTGTACATATCTGAAGTCATCAATAATAAAACCCTTAGCCCATATTCCTCCTTGTATTTTCTCTCTCCTGTTCTTTGTGTTCATCTTGATCGAGTGTGTGCGTTGTTAAGCGATCCTAACAATTGGTATTAGAGCTAACAAATGGTATCGATCCTAACATTTTATTTTAACAAAAATAGCTAACAATCACCCTAAGTAAATCACTAAAGTTTGTTCACAATTTGACAACTACTAATAAATCAAGTTTTCTTAACTTTCTCCTCGAGTTAAAAACATCTAACAACCACCCTAAGTAAATCACTAAAGTTTGTTCACAATTGGACAACTACTAATAAATCTCCTAGAGTTGATACATTAATTAGTAACTTATTCTCACATTAAACTCATGTTTATGGAAACGAGATACTAAAGGGACCTCAAACATTCAATTAAATGCAATGCTTTAAACAATATGTCTAGAGGGAGTCAAGTGGAAGATATCCATGTCGGCCATGTGGGCGATGCTAGCTACTTATTTATTCCCCTAGAAAAAGACATTGTTTAATTTAGTGGAAGATCGATCATTGGTTTATAAGTGAGGAATACTATCTCCATTGGTATGAGGTCTTTTGGGGAAGCCCAAAGCAAAGCCATGAGAGCTTATGCTCAAAGTTGACAACATCATACCATTCTTGAGAGTCGTGATTCCTAACATGGTATCAGAGTCATGCTCTAAACTTAGTCATGCCAGTAGAATCCTCAAATATCGAACAAAGAATTGTGAGCCTCGAAGGTGTAGTCAAAAGTGACTAAAGTGTCGAATAAAGGGTGTACTTTGATCGAGAGCTCCAAAGAAAGAGTCAAGCCTCGAGTAAGTGGAGGATATTCGAGAGTTCCATAAACCTCAAGGGAGGCTTATAGTGTATTTTGTTCGAGGGCTTGAGAATATGAAGAACATAAGCCAGATGAAGGAACGAAAAGACCTAGGATGTATCCACTCATGTGGTACTTCATTGGATGATATATATAAGATCCATATGTATAGATATCATCATCTACATCCAGAAAGCCGTATGCTTTGGAAGAAGGTTGTACAGTTTGGGAAGGGATTTTGATTGATCAAAAAGAAGAATCTACTTCAACCCATATGCCTTTAGGCACGACCATACATAACATAGAAATCACACTTGGGAAGGGAGGATAATTAGATAGAGTAGCCGTGCTAACATGCTATTCATCCCAAATACAATAACTTGGTTGTGCATACCTCTATAGAAAAATGAGTAAACAATTTGATTGACCCCTCCCTTGATACAATGATGCTACAAAAAGACAAGGACATCCAAAGTACGAAGTGTAGTGGTATGATTGTCGGAATTGATAACATCCCTAGATAAGCTAGTAGAAATGGGCTAATAGTGCGAGCAGGCGGAGGCAGCAAATAAAGCGTATTGGAAGTGTGCTGAGAAACGGACAAGGTCATAAGGAAGGCTTTTCAAGCTAATTTTGTGCCCCTACCCGGTATTGAAGACTTCCCTGCATTTCTAAAATTCTCGAAGGAAGCCTTCAATGTCGAGGCACAAATGTATTAACCAATGAAAGACAATGTGTCATGCACAAGAAGATGAAGAAGATTGAAAGGGAGTACCTACATCCCTCTTTTTTTCTTCGAATGGATCGAACATAAACCAAAAATGTCTGATAATTTGACTACAACTGTTATGAATGAAAATCATGGGGCCTAGTGCATGTATGATGTCTTGTGTATTGGAATACTTATCCGTTATGTTCACAATGATATCATGTGGCCTTTTCCTTTTCTGAGGCATTCGGTGACGTGTAATATGTTGTGTCCGACCAAGTCAAGCTTAAGAGGTATGCATACGAGCTCGATTAATGAGTCCATGTCCACTTGCGCAGACCGTGTGTGGAAAAGTACTATACATCCAACCCTACCCGCAACTGGAAAGAGAAAATTGTCATGTTACGATTTTAAAAGATAGGTCTCAATCATGTATTGTGTGTGATTGCATTACTAACCCCAATAGTGAGGTGACTTATTTGAGTATTTTTAAAATACTCAAGCCACATGCTACCCTTATATTTTTAGGTAACGATGAATGCTAGAATGACCATAGAAATAGATAGGGTAGTAGTATACATTGGTTTCATGTCAGTAGTTGTTAGGTGTTTCTTCATATTTTGTGTTAAAAAAAAAAAAAACTATGTTATTCATTATTTTTTGTTTTAAATTAAATGTGTAGTCATGGCTTCATTTTAAAGGGTTTATGAAAACTTTTTTCATATGTTATTTAAAACATGCATGTAATGATGTCACTCATTTAAGTAAGAAAATTAAGGGTGTTACATTATATCCGGACTAATAATTATTATAGGTTTACCAACCCTACCAATAACAATCAATTAACCCAACATTAAGAATAACCTAATCAATGGGCATAGCCAATAGTGACAGAATAATCTTGAGCATCCAGCTAAGAATCCTCAAAATGCCTTTGCAACCAATATATAATCATTGAGGATAATAATAGCAATAAGGTTGGGTTGTGAGCATGAACACTTAGAGTTTTAGGGACATTCCTCAGTCTCGAAGTACTTAAGTTCGTGGTGTTGCTAAAATAATAATAATAAAATAGAATTTTGCATGGCTCGTTGTTATGCAACTCGCACAAAACAAACTAGGATTCCTTGAATCAAAGGTGCAGCATGCTAAAGAAGAAAAGAGAGAGAAAATAGGAGAAATAATGGGAGAGAATGGTTTGCCATTAGGAGAAAGGGACTTCAATGGTAAAATATATTTTTGTTATTCTTTCAGTTTCAATAAAATGGAACGAGATCTAGTACGAGTTGATAATCATAATGTATATGGATAGAATGTATAATCTCAAAAAAGTACAAAAAATTATGGCATACTCGAGAAAAATGAAAGGACTGAAAATCAAGAATAAAAAAATACAATAAAAGTAGATGAGTATGAGTAACATAGTAAGCTTGAGGATGTGATAACGGAAAATTTGCTTATTTTTTGTAACATTTTTTTAAAATTTCAAGATAGTTTAAGAGACTAGTTGTGCACATCTCGTTGTTTACTATAAGAAAAATATTTATATTTGATACAACTTGAGTTTAGTGCTATTTTGAATGTCGCTGTGAAGAATAAATGGATTGTATAAAAGTAAATGAGTTACCGTTGCACGAGAATCCCTTACGGTAAAATGTGCATCCAGCGCAAGAATATTATAACGATGAGATTACAAATCGATAGCTTGTGTATGCTGAGTGAAAAACATGTGGAGACCCGTGTTAGACCTAATTATACGTCACAAGTACAGACTCCTTAGGGTAGCTTGTTGAAATATCATCACTAGCTCAATAGAGTCAATCACTAGCCCAATAGAGTCAAGCCCAATAATAGTATGAGCACATTGTATATTTATTTTAGTAGAGATTTTAAGAAAGATACGATATTTTTTAAGAAAAAGATTTAGATTTGTTAGGTCTAGATTTAGATTTGTTAGGTCTAGATTTAGTATAAATACCCCTCCACCCTACCTAGGTTATTCATCCAAAAAATCCAAAGTAGTATTCTACCGAGTGTCTTGTATTCTCTTCTCGATTGGTCTTAATAAAGAGTGCGAGTGTTTCCTACAAAGAGTTGTGTTCAACATTTGGTATCAGAGCGAGGTTAGTGTGGGTTATCTGATCTCTTGGAATTCTTAGTATGCTCTGTGGTTGCAGCTTTGTCTGATCTTCCACAACAGAAACGATTTCTTGAGATGAGTAGTGAGTGAGTTTCTTTTGTGTCGTGAGTAGTCCGTGAGCAAGTCTTGTGTCGAAAGAGCTTGTTTGGTATTACTGAGGTATGGCCAACACGATGGGTGATTTCCAAATCGTTGGAGGAATCAAGAAACTCAACAACAACAACTACAACACGTGGGCCACATGCATGATGTCCTATTTACAAGGACAAGATCTTTGGGAGATCGTTGGCGGGTGTGAAACTACGCCGCCAGAGGAGGATTCTAATGGCGCCTTGCGCAAATAGAGAATCAAAGTAGGCAAAGCAATGTTTTCCTTGAAGACCACAATCGGAGAAGAGATGTTAGAACATATTTGGGATGACAAGACACCGAAAGAAGCATGGAACACGTACGTGATGTTGTTCTTAAAGAAGAACGATACGAGGCTACAACTTCTGGAGAATGAGTTGTTGTCAATTTCACAACGTGACATGACGAATTGCTCAGTACTTCCACAAGGTCAAATCAATCTGTCAGGAGATTACTGAACTAAACTCAAAGTCCGCCATTATAGAATCTCGAATGAAGAGGATTATAATGCACGGATTGCGACCGGAATATCGAAGCTTCATTACTGCTGTACAATGATGGCCCACTCAACCAGTAGAGTTCGAAAATTTGTTAGCCAGCCAAGAAGCCATGACTAAACAAATGGGAGACATCACATTGAAGGGTGAAGAGGAAGCACAAGTGAAAGTCGGAGCAATAATAGGCCGTCTACCAAACGTGGATACAATGGTGACAAAAGAAGAAGCCACCAAGGAACTGCACAACCTGAGAGAGCTCAGAAGAACGACAACAAGAGTTTCCAAGAAAAGAGATCTGGAGGTATTTGCTAGAATTGCGGGAAAAAGGGCCACATGTCTAGAGATTGTTGGTCCAGGAAAAATTCTATTGAAAGCAATGTGGCAATATCCAAAAAGAAGATAGAGGATGAATGGGATGCAGAGGTACTATGTCCCATAGAAGAAGACGAGCTAGCACTCATGGCGACAATGAAAGACCATATCAATTATGAGAATGACTGGATCGTTGATTCAGGATGTTCAAACCACATGACTGGCGATCAGAGAAAATTGCAAGACAAGAAAGAGTACATAGGAAGTCGTATGGTACGTACAGCAAATAACACAAAGTTATCAATTGCTCAAATCGGCAATACGACAATCAGGCCTGGCAATAAGTCTGATACAGTGTCGCTACATAATGTTTATCATGTACTGGGTATAAAGAAGAACTTTTTGTCAGTGTCACAACTAACAACATCAGGAAGCTACGTCTTGTTTGGGCCAGAAGATGTAAAAGTTTATCAAGATGTTAAGATAATAGGAAAGCCGACAATAGAAGGACGAAGAGTGGAGTCTGTCTACGTCCTATCTGTAGAGTCTGCCTATGTTGACAAGACCCGAAAGAATGAGACGACAGATCTATGGCATGCAAGATTGGGACATATTAGCTACCATAAGTTGAAGCTGATTATGGAGAAATCCATGCTCAAAGGTCTACCTCAACTTGAAGTCAAAATGGTAAAGCTCATCAATTACCATACAAAGAGTCAAGTTTCAAAGAAAAAAAACCATTAGAGTTAATTCACTCTGATTTGTTCGGCCTAGTCAAACAAGCATCGATCAGTGGAATGCGGTATATGGTGACATTTATTGATGGCTACTCAAGATATGTGTGGATTTTCTTTATGAAAGAAAAGTCTGACACGTTCTCAAAGTTTCAAGAATTCAAGATGATGGTCGAAGGAGAAGTAGGAGTGAAGATTCGTTGCCTACATTCAGACAATGGCGGAGAATAAACGTTAGATGAGTTCGATCAATATTTACACGGTGTGGGATACGACATCAATTTACATGTGCCAACACGCCACAACAAAATGGTGTAGCAGAAAGAAAGAATCGACACCTTGCAGAAATCTGTCGAAGCATGTTACGTGCAAAGAACGTTCTAGGAAGATTTTGGGCTGAAGCTATGCGAACTGCTGCCCATGTGATCAATAAGCTTCCTCAACCAAAGCTAGGATTCGTCTCACCATTTGAGATACTATGGGATATGAAACCTACAGTTAGTTACTTCCAAGTATTTGGTTGTGTTTGCTATGTATTTGTGCCTGACCATCTACGTAGCAAGTTTGACAAGAAAGCAGTCAAGTGTGTATTTGTTGGATATGACAATCAAAGAAAAGGATGGAGGTGCTGTGATCCAACAAGTGGAAAATACTATACATCAAGAGATGTAGTTTTCGGTGAAGCATCTTCATGGTGGTCCTCGGAGAAGAAAGTCTTACCAGATTCAAACATCGAAGAAATTCTACAACAGAAGATGGGGGAGAAAACTACACAAATTCAATCAAATGTCGATGCACCTGAAAATCCAAGTGACATTGATATTGACAAGCAAGAGGTGACTCAATCAAGCGAATCTCATAAAAATGAAACGACACATCAACAACTTAGGCGATCAAATAGAATCTGAAGGCCAAATCCTAAGTATGCAAATGCAGCTATTGTAGAAGATAGAGTTTACGAACCAGAGACATATGAAGAAGCATCATAAAACTCGGTTTGGTAGAAAGCGATGGAGGAAGAAATTATAGCCCTAGAGCAGAATCAAACTTGGGAACTAGTGCCAAGACTAGGAGATGTCAAACTCATCTCTTGCAAGTGGGTCTTCAAAATAAAGCGTCGACCGGATGGATCAATCGAGAGATACAAGGCTCGACTCGTGGCTCGAGAATTTTCTCAACAATATTGACTAGACTATGAGGAATCATTCAGTCCAGTGGAAAAGATTACTACCGTACGAGTCCTGCTAGCACTCGCAGCATGTAAAGATTGGAAACTTTGGCAAATGGATGTGAAGAATGCCTTCTTGCACGGAGAGTTAGACAGAGAGATTTATATGAACCAACCAAAGGGATTTGAGAGTGCAGCTAATCCTAATTATGTATGCAAGCTTAGAAAAGCTCTTTATGGACTGAAGCAAGCACCGAGAGCTTGGTATGGTAAGATTGCGCATGCAGACTCAAGCCTATTCATCAAAGAAAGAGAAGAAAATTTGAAAATTGTGTTGGTCTACATGGACGATTTGATTATCACCGGGGACGACGAAAGAGAAATTTATCAAATAAGAGAAAATTTATCAGTACGCTTTCAGATGAAAGAGCTAGGAGAGCTTAAACACTTCTTAGGCCTAGAAGTTGATCGCATAGATGAAGGATTGTTTCTCTCCCAACAAAAGTATACAAGAGATATGCTTCATAAGTTCAACATGTTAGAGTGCAAGAAAGTTTCAACACCGATGGAGACAAATGCCAAGATTTGTGCACATGAAGGCAAAGAGTTGAACGATGAAACAACATACCGACAACTAGTAGGTAGTCTTATCTACCTAACTTTAACTCGGCCTGATATCTCTTATGCAGTTGAGGTTATGAGTCGATACATGCAAAGTCCAAAGAAGCCTCATCTGGATGCAGCTCGACGGATCTTGAGATATGTCAACGGTACAATCGACTATGGTCTTTTGTACAAAAGAATCAAAGACTAGAAGCTAGTTGGATATTGTGATGCTGACTATGCAGGAGACCACGATACTCGGAGGTCAACCACTGGGTATGTGTTCAAGTTTTGTTCGGGAACAATTTCTTGGTGTAGCAAGAGACAACCAACAGTATCATTATCAACTACAGAAGCAGAGTATAGAGAAGCGGCTGGAGCAGCTCAGGAAAGTACATGGCTAAAACTCTTGATGGAAGATTTGCACCAGAAAATTGACTATCCAATATCACTTCTTTGCGACAACCAATCTGTGATTCGCCTAGCAGAAAATCCGGTGTTTCATGCTAGAACAAAGCATGTGGAGGTGCACTACCATTTCATTAGAGAGAAAGTCCTAAAAGAAGAAATCGAGATGCATCAGATCAATACAGATGACCGAGTGGCAGACTTGTTTACAGAAGGGCTGAATACTGGCAAACATGAGAGTTTTCGCTGTCAGCTCAACATGGTGCAGCGAATGAGGACTAGTGCTGATGGGAAGTGTTCAAATATCATCACTAGCCCAATAGAGTCAATCACTAGCCCAATAGAGTCAAGCCTAATAATAGTACGAGTCCATTGTATATTTATTTTAGTAGAGATTTTAGGAAAGATACGATATTTTTTAAGAAAAAGATTCAGATTTGTAAGGTCAAGATTTAGAATTGTTAGGTCTAGATTCCGTAGGCTCTAGTATAAATACCCCTCCACCCTCCCTAGGTTATTCATCCAAGAAATCCAAAGTAGTATTCTACAGAGTATCTTGTATTCTCTTCTCGATTGGTCTTAATAAAGAGTGCGAGTGTTTCCCACAGAGAGTTGTGTTCAACATAGCTTACCCTAAAGAAAAAGATAGTCGAATTAGGGAAGGTATAGTAGAAGCAACGGAACTTTGACAAACAAAAACAAAGCAGATAAGAGTGCATTAGGAGCGAGCGGGAGCTGTCTTCATCATCTATGAATCTACATGAAGGGAAAAATTTATTTTATTGGGGGAGGCGTTTTCTTATTTCCTTGATTGTCTTTGTATATTTTACTTATGCAATAAGATATAGTTACGGTTTTATTTATCTTGTTGAATATAAATGTTTATTAGGTAAACCTTAAGATGGGGAACGTTTGTTTGTTGTTTATCCTTTATTAAAGATAATTGATTCTTTTGAGATTATTTATACAATGCAGTAAGGCTGAAAGTTTTGATAATTCGATAGGGATATTGAAGCTAATATGACAAAAGGTTAGTTGAGAGATAGCTATGAGAAGAATCGGGCTCGCACAAGTTTATTAGCACATCTTTAGGTTTTTAGGAGAGAGTCGCCCTCCTCGTAGCTTAAAATTAAAGAACCCTATAGCCCTATCTTAATTTGATCCAATCTTGTTATTCATATTCCTCTCTACTATATCCCGCTTAGGGCATCACAGTTGGAGTAGTTATTAAACAACAACAAACAATAACATTCATAAATGATGTTATACATAATTAACTTGTACTACTCAACTGAGTGATTAAAGAATTTATTAAACTCCCTGTGAAATTGGTAATTTACTTATTACTTGATACTTTGACGGTGATAAGGAATCAACTCTATGAAAAGCTCTTATGCTAAATAATAAAGAATCACTGCATGGGAAGTAAGATTCAGATTACCTTGTTGATCGAATATATCAAGACAAGAACACTTGTTTGAGGTTTGGATCACTCCACAAGCAAGATCAATCATCTCTAGCTTAATGTTTCTAAACATGCAATCTAAAGTGCATAGAATTGCAAAGAAATTTAGCAATTGGCATAAGGAAAAGGTAAGAACACTTAACCCTAATGATAAGGAATCACTCCAAGTTGATAAAATATCTCAAAGCAAGAACACTTAATTGAGATTCGAATTACTCAACCAGCAAGGTCAATCATATCAAGCTTGATAGAATTGCAAAGAAACATAGTCCTTGGTTAGGAAAGTAAAAATGCTCGTTTTATACATTTTTTAAGTTTCCTTTACAAAGACAACATATGTGGCTCTATATATTCTGAAAACTAAAACCGTTAACCTTCCATGATACATTCTAAGAGTTGAAAATTTTATGTTTTATGACCATAATTAGCCACTATGATATACTTTATAGCTATAATTAGTCACTATATAAATAAGTCTTAATTACATTAAAGAAATACCATAATTTCAAATTATCATTTATCCAAAATTGTAACTATCTAAAAAGAAATGAAGCAAAAATTCTTTCTTAATTGGGCATAAATTTCAACATCTTGTGATAATTTGAACAACATTTTCTTCACCTTTTCCTTGAAGTTTATATTGCATGATTGATATCTTGGTTCATATCATATAATATATACTTACATTTATACTCGGATTATTTACACCTTTTTCTATATATCTTTAGAAGCGATGATGAGTAAATATTTAGTGCTTCAACAAATTAGAAGGGATTACCAACTTGTTTCTACTATGTCCGTAAGTTATTTAAGGTCCTAAATAAACTTCAAATTACTTAATATCTTATATTAAGCATATTTTTTTAAAGGAACAAAAGAATGTTTAGGACCGAAACAAATATGAGTGAATAAAGATAAAAATACTTCTAGTGTATGTTTTAAGAAATTTCATGACTTAGCTCCGAATGACTTAAGAATATATATTAGGCCTAATTACAAGGATATGAAAGAGTTTGTAAAATTTCAAGGTAATTGGAGTAAGTTTAGATCTTAAACCGAGATTTGGGTGAAAAGGGACAAAAATACACTTATGACCTCAAGATGTTGCTCTAAGGTCAAGAACCAAGTAAGATAGATTCGTCTCCAAGAAAGCACCACTCAAGTACTAAGCCACTAAAGCTACTAGGCTCTACTCTAACCCATAACCTAGGCCACCCTAGACCTCCCACCCTAAATCAGATGTCTTACACATGTTTGTGATGTTTTATTTGGAGGATGTCAGGTTCCATGTTCTAATTTTTTCAACACCCATGTTTATAGGAAATCTGCCAAGGCTTACTTGCAAGATTTATTTATTTATTTATTTGTATTTATTTAATTTAATTTTATTTTATTATTATGACCAGTTAGGTTTATGATATGTACCAACCATGTCTTCTACCAGTCTTTTGGCGAACCGGCATAACAAGGTTAGGTACAAGTATTGAATGAATATCATGACCAATGATTTAGGACCAAGGTCCTTAAGATAAGAAACTATGTTAAGCTCTTGGTCAGATTATAGAGATAGTACCTTAGATCCATCATGAACACGATTAAGAGTCGATAGGTAGGCTACTGAATGAATCTTATACTCGTTTTTTACAATTTTTTTAGTTAAGGATTAGTAGTTGGTCGACCATGAGAGTAGATCTCGAGCAACTGTCATAGAGAGCTGATCCTACGAATTAGAGCCTCTTCTATTTTGAGTCAACTTTTATCAATTTGTTAGTAATTTTGTCGACACGTGTTGCCTCTAAATCCTAACCGACTCCAGATCCGTGGATCAATCAGAGCTGACCCACAACCTGTCAGCCCAAACCAAACCACGGTCCAACCCGAGTGAACCGAACCAGCTAACCCAAAAACAAAACTAACTCGAATCGACCCCAGTGAATTGCAATTGCACAAACAATACTCGCACTTGGTACTCGTGCGTGCCGCCTGCGACTAGGTTTCTGCTCGTTAGGGCGTGTGGCCGACACGTGTAAGACTCTTTTGATCCATTTGACTTCTGTTTGCTCGATTTTCATCTCGATCCTAATTTTATCCCTATTTTTATGTGATTTAGGAACTAATTGTGAAAAATAAGTATTTCTGGACACCTTACTTGCATAGAATCGCTAAGCGAAAAAGGCACGTGTCAACCTGGTAAATCATCGTATGGATTTTTAGGAACCAATACTTGTTGGGATTTCTTGGAATGCATACATGCTACTTTAATTACCTTAGGTGATTAGAATTTCAATGAAATGAGCTTATGTAATAAGATATTGTATTATGAGGAGTTTATCATGTTTTATACTTTCGCATAGTATATATGTACTTGATTAATGTTGAAACGAGTATGGAAAAATGGTTAACTATGTGCTCTGAGTGTTGATGGATGTTATGGCCCCGTTGACCATGTTTACCTATTTTGCATGAATTGAATGTGATGTATTTAAATGCTTGATCTATGCATACCAAGCTAATGTTTATGATTCATTGTTATGTGAAAACTATGGTTTTAGTGGTTAGAGTGAAAAGTCACTAAATTTAGATCTAAATTTTCCCGTAAAAGCCTAATAGATCATCACGGCATATGAACAACCTCAAGAGATACCCTTAGGCTGTATGTGGTGTGAACAGTGTTGTAGCTTCGTGGGAGACCAAGGGTTCCCGATCAGAATCCACTGCTCCTATCCGTTTCGCATGTGAAACGTGAGCCCACATCGTACAGACCATTTAGCTATATGGCATAAGGGAAGGGTAGCCCCTCCTCGATGAGTGGGACTATTATGGACCTAGGGGGTTGTAGCTCACTTCCAAGGTAGGATACCAAGTAGTCTCATATGCCATGTTGAGGTAGCTCCTCGTAGGTCACCGGTCATTCACAGCTCGGCATAAGGGAACTCTTAGGGTTTAAGTGAAAGGACGAAGAACCAGAACCATTCCAAAGGGTTAAGACAAGAACTAGACATCCTAGAGCCAATTATAAGTTTGTGAAAATTTTTTAAGCCTAGGTCGCGATGAAAGCCTACAAACAGGTGGCTACAGTTATACTCATTCTTGCTATATCTTTCTTTTTCAGGTGCGTGAAGCGTTGGGTCAAGAGAGGGCGTGTTGAGAGCTGTGGATTGTCACAAGATTAATTCTCATGATCTTATAATTACAAAGAGTAGCGACAACTTTCTTTCTTTTTTTCTTTCCTTCCTTTCAAAACATGGTCTCAAAACTATAAAGAATTATAATAACTATGATGATCACAAATATAATCTCAAAACTACAAATAAGGGTGACAACCTTATTCCCATTTGTATGCATGAGACAAAATAGACCAATAACGTACAACCCATCGAAAAGTAAATTTCTACCATATTATAAATAATATTGAGTTCACCAAATAAAATAAAATATCAATTTATTAGGCATCAAATATAGAGAGGTTAGCAATGGTATGTTTTTGTTTAAAAATGTAATTATTCTTAAATTAAAATGAAGGGATGGAAAAATTAGAACTTAGAAATTAAATAGTCAAACATGTTAGGTTGGAATTCTCCCAACCCCACAAAATTTAAGAGCCTTTCTAAATTTGGTGATCTTTTCCAAATATATTTTTCCCATCAAACTATATATAGGGTTTTACATTTTCAGAAAAATTCAAGCATCAACACCTTAGTCATTGTTACTCTTCAACATTTGTGAAACAAGCTTGCAACTGTGAAGACACTCAACAATGGCCAACGGCAAAGGTTTCAAGTTCTTTCACATCCTTTTCTTAGTGATTGCTTGGCAATGTTGTGCGATACTAGGTGCCACTTTTAGCGATGTCACTGGTATCGTAAATCATGATCATCAATTTTCATTTCGTGCCTTTGGATCACATGAAACACAAACCCAGCGGTTGCACAAATTGAAGTAGCATAGAAGTCCTAGTGGCTGCAACGTTTGAAGCATTGCTCAAATTTTGGAGGCTCTAACCCCGAAAGTTGCATCACTTGGAAGCATTGCTCTATCACCGGAGGCAGCACTGTTTGGAAGTATTGCTCAAACCCCTTTGAGTAGCATTGTTGTGCATGGAGGTTTTGTTCGTTATTAACAAATTGAATAACTATTTTATAGACAAATTCATTATTTCTATATTTTCTATTTGAATTAAAGAATAAGATTTATTTCTATATTTTCTATTCTAATTAAATAACAAAATTTCAAAACTAATGAAACGTGTTGTTTTCATATGGTATGGTTTCACAATCTACTAAGTAAAACCATACCTAATAAATTTATAATGTCTAATAGAGGAAAGTATGTGCCACTTTTGCACTTTTGGCGATGTCACCAGTGTCGTAAATCACGATCATCAATTTTTATTTAGTGCCTTTGGATCACATGAAACACAACTCCAGCGGTTGCACAAATTGAAGTAGCACAAAAGTCCTAATGGCTGCACCGTTTGAAGCATTGCTCAAACTCTGGAGGCTCTAACCTCAAAGGTTGCATCACGTGGTGGCATTGCTTATCACCGGAGGCAGCATCACTTGGAAGCATTCCTCTATCATGGAGGCAGCATTGTTTGGAAGTATTGCTCCCCTAACCATTGCATCAATTGGAAGTAGCTCACAAGCGTGAGAGTAGCATTGTTGTGCATGGGGTTTCTTTGGCTATTAACAAGACCTAAGCTAAACTGAATCACTATTTTATAGACAAATTTATTATTTCTATTTTTTTTTAATTAATCAATGAAATTTTTAAAATTTAATGAAACACTCCTTTCGATATGGTATGGTTTTACCATCTACGAAGTGAGACGGTAACTAATAAATTTATTGATAACTAATAAATTTATTGATAACTAATAAATTTATTGATGCATGTCTAATAGGGAAAAGTAATGAACCACCCCTAACCCCTCCAATCTCCCCCCATCGCACATAGAGGGTTACTTTAGCAACTAGTTCCCGCCCCTAATCCCTCCATCTCCCCCTCTTCATCCACTAAGGTTTGAACCTGTGTGTTACACTAACAACCAGTTCATTCTCTTGGTTGACAAAGCTACGACACTATTTTGGTGGAAACACTATCTTTCTACACCGGAAGAAAAGAAGTCTTAAAGTTTTAGGTTTGAACATGTGTGCATTCTCTTGGTTGACAAAGCTACGACACTGTTTTGGTGGTAAACACTATCTTTCTACACCTGAAGAAATGAAGTTTGTCTCACCGGCGTTTATGTTTGACAGGGTAAACCATTCGTATTCAATCATTTTCTTTCTATATTTCACCTTTTCTTTTCTTGTAGTTGAGCTTATGACGAGTAGTCGGGTAGAGGGTACATTTGGGGATTATTTGTGGTTCGTTGGATGTCTTAAAACGAGAGGTGGGGTTTTGTTTGTCTTTGCCAGTTTGCATTCGTTGAAAATTACGACGACCGACATTCGTTGAAAATTACGACGACCATTCGATCTCTCTCTCTCTCTCTGTTACTCATGGGCCGACTGAGTGTAATTTCATTTTGTGTACCCTGAGGAGGGAATGTGAGTTGCGGGTGTTGCGGGTGTTGCGGGTGCTCAAATTTTGGTGTTTTCCGACAACATAAATTTTTTTGTCGAATCCTTACACATTCTCACAAAACTCTCAATTGTTTAAGACTATACTAAAAAAAGAAGCTGTCAATTGTTTTTTTTGAACTTAAAGAGTGTAGGAAGTTCGAGAAACAAGGTCGTGAACCAAAAAAAGAGGTAACTAGCACTTCTATATCATTCTATAGAAATACAATTTTTAATTCAATATATGTTAAAGTAAGAACTAGAGATCATAAAATAATTTGGCTAAGAATCATGATTTAAGGCCCTTAATGGAGAAATTTGCTTGATATTCAAGTAATACTAAAATAACCTTGCTTGATATTTAAGTAATATTAAACTAACCTACTAAACGAACTCTACTTCTCATGAAACTTTATTGTTGTATATTATGTCATGTTAAGGTTATATATGAAATGACCACAATATCCCTAGGGCTTAATACCTATCATTTATGAACGACGTGAAAATTCATACACCAACTTAAATCATGACTATCAATGAAGTTATGAATTTTCATGACCATTAGACCACATTAGAAATTTGAACCATGGTTTAAATAGAAAATTACGATATTGCTCGTATTTACTAAGGCTATTGAATTTTAAGAACATAATCACTCCTTTAGTCATAACAACATTAAGACTTGCTTATATGATATCCTAAGTATTCATGACATGAATTAAGGAAAGAAAATGCTTATGTTTATCTTAGAGCCATGTATGCACCGTGAATAGGATATGACATAAGCAAACCTAGAGCTAGTATGCACGAAGAAGCATATCATATGGTCATGCAGTAGCATACCCTACACACTCCACGCCCTCAAATAATGACTTTTATGTTCGCTAGGTACTATGTTATGATACCCTAAGTGACAAGCACCTCTGGCCACATGGTGTATCACGATCGTACTTATTCAACCGTGTTGCGACTTTGTCGGACCTTAGGTGAAGTTTTTTTTTTTTCATTAATCGAACATCCCTTGTGCGCAATCCAATCTTGTTTGGTTACACGTGTTGCCTGCGCATGCATGTTCAATCTTCTACGACACAACTAACTTGTATCTACACTAGGTAAAGACATTCGGCTTGACCCTGGCTCTACTCGTGGTCAAGGTCTCTTAATATAACGTTGCATCTTGTTGTCATATCAGTTCCGAATAACACAATCTATGTATGGTGACGCCCTTGACTTGCTTGGACACATTCGTTTGAAACTGACCCATGTGTTGACCATTTCATTGGGATATCCTAAACATCCATCCATCTAGGTTCTCATTGTCGGGATTCTTCAATTTGTGAAACTCTCACATGTCCGCAACCTTAACCCTTGCTAGGGTATTGGTGAGAATGTCTACACATTCCTCTCTAGTTTCAAATTTGCTTTGTCCCTAGTTGTTTGAGATATGATTCAAAGTATTCAAAAAATATATGATTCAAAGCAGGTGAGATATGATTCAAATAATCAAACTACCAAGATTTTAGGAGATTTTAGGAGATTGTTAGTAGATTTGAATTTTCCTAGATTTCGATGATTTACTATTTCTGGTCCAGTGTATAAGCTATAAATACTGGAATTGTGTAACCTCTGAGTATTGAGTCAGTAGAAAATAATAAAGCACTGCAGCATTCATCTATTTTATCTATTCTTATCTCTTTCACTATCCCTTTTCCCAACAATTTTGGTATCAAAGCCAAGTTCGTTCGACACGAGGGCGAGTGATTATTTTTTTTCACAAAACAAAAATGGCAGTAGCTGGTTTTTCTTTCCTCTACACCGTTGTTACCAATCTTTAATGGTGAGAAATATGAGTGGTGGAGCATCAAGATGAAGACCTTGCTCAGATCGCAGGAGCTATGGGACTTGGTGGAGCACGGGTTTGTTGATGTATTAGAACCCACAATAGAAGAAAAGGAGAGACTAAGAGAAACCAAGAAAAACGATGCCAAAGGCTTTGTTCATTATTCAGCATGCAGTTCATGAGACTATCTTCTCACCGATTGCAGCAGCAACCACATCAAAGCAGGCATGGTCAATTCTACAGAAGAAGTTTCTAGGAGATTCAAAGGTCATGACAGTGAAATTGCAATCTCTAAGACGTGATTTTGAAACTCTACTCATGACGAATGGCGAATCAATTGCTGATTTTTTATCAAGAGCAATGGCAATAGTCAGTCAGATGCGTACCTATGGAGAGAAAATTTCAAATGAAACAATTGTTGCAAAGGTGTTGAGAAGCTTGACTCCAAAGTTTGACCATGTGGTGGCTGCCATAGAAGAAGCTAAGGATCTATCCATACTCTCCGTTGATGAATTGATGGGCTCGCTTCAGGCTCAAGAGGCAAGAATCAATAAAGCATCAGAAAGGAATGAAGAAAATGCACTACAGGTGAAGGAGACAACCAACAACGAAAACAACGAAAGAGAAAATATTCATTTAGCAGGTAGAAGTCGTGGAAGAGGAGGATTTCGCAGCTTCCAGGGTGGTCGTGATAACAGGGGTAGATGGAGAAGTGATGGACAGAGAAAATTCAATGAACAAAGGGCACACAAAATCTGATTGTTGGTATAAAAATCAACGAATGAATTTTGCAGCAGAGAATGAAGAAGAAGAAGAAAAGCTGCTTATGGCGTGCATGGATACTAATCCAAAAAAGGGTGACTTATGGTTTGTTGATAGCGGATGCTCGAACCATATGACAGGCACCAAATCCTTATTCAAAGAGCTTGATGAGACGCAAAAAATTAAGGTGCAACTTGGAAACACAAAAGAGATGCAAGTTGAGGGAAAAGGTACAGTGAAAGTTGAAACCAGTCATGGTAAGATAAAACAATTAGATAATGTTCAATTTGTACCTGATTTAGGGTATAATTTATTAAGTGTTGGACAATTGATGACTAGAGGACATTCAGTTCTATTTGATGACAACACATGTGTCATTACACATAAGAAATCAGGTCATAAAGTTCAAATTGCCATGACTTCAAATAAGATGTTTCCACTTGATATTTCTAAAATGGAGGATTTTGCTCTTGCTGCTAGCACGAAAGATGACTCAACAGTATGGCATCTCAGATATGGACATCTACATATGAACGACCTCAAAATACTCAAGAAAAAGGTATGATTTTCGGATTACCAAGAATTGACTCAACTAATTTATGTGAAGGATGCATTTATGGCAAGCAGACTAGGAAGTCCTTTCCTGTTGGAAAATCTAGAAGAGCTTCACATTCTCTAGAACTAATTCATGCTGATTTATGTGGGCCAATGCAAACGAAGTCCTTGGGTGAGAGTATATATTTTTTACTATTCATTGATGATTATAGTCGCATGAACTGGGTTTACTTCCTACGACATAAGTCAGAAACTTTTCAGAAGTTCCAGATTTTTAAAGCTATGGTAGAGAACCAAAGTGGCTGTCACATTAAAGTTCTTCGAACAGACAGAGGTGGCGAGTTCATATCTAAAGAGTTCAATCTATTTTGTGAAGAAGAGGGCATCCAAAGAGAATTAATAGCTCCCTACACTCCAGAACAAAATGGAATCGCTGAACGAAAAAATTGAACTATTGTGGAGATGGCAAGAAGTATGTTACAAGTAAGGAGACTTCCAAACCAATTTTTTGCAGAAGTCGTAGCAACATCTGTTTATCTGTTAAACATCTCACCAAAAAAGACGGTTATGAATCGAACTCCTTATGAAGCATGGCATGGAAGGAAACCATCTGTAAGTCATTTACGAATCTTTGGTTGTGTTGCTTATGCTTTGAAACATCCTCAAATTCGTCAAAAGCTTGATGAAAAATCTGAAAAATGCATTTTCATTGGCTATTGTACTCAATCAAAGGCATATAAATTATACAACTCCATCAGTGAAAATATTTTAGTTAGAAGGGATGTGATATTTAATGAAAACGTGAGTTGGGATTGGAGTAAAGAACAGGAGCAGCAAAAGATTACCGTTGAAGTTTTCCCAAATGAAGAGACAAGGGTCAACTCCAGTGCATCTCCTAGTGCCTCCACTGCAACACAAAATATGTCAAATTCATCATCTTCAGCATCACTAAACAGCGATTTTTCTCTTGAAGAACTTTCGGATGAGACACCTCCAAAGAAGTATAAATCTTTAACTGACATATATGCATCATGTCAATTTACTCTTACTGTTTCAGATCCTATGAGTTATTTATAAGCAGCTGAAAAAGAAGAGTGGAAGAAAGCCATGGTAGAAGAGATGCAATCCATTGAGAAAAATGGAACATGGGAGATGGTTGACTTACCAAACGAGAAAAATGCAATCAATTTGAAATGGGTGTTCAAGACAAAATTTGCACCAGATGGAAGCATACAAAAGCATAAGGCCCGTCTTGTAGCAAAAGGGTATGCACAACAACAAGGTATAGATTTTGAAGAAACTTTTTCTCCAGTAGATCGTTTTGAAACTGTAAGAACTATTCTAGCATTAGCAGCAAAATTGCGGTGGCCGGTTTATCAGTTTGATGTTAAGTCAGCATTTCTTAATGGAGATTTACAAGAAGAGGTTTATGTAGCACAACCAGAAGAATTCATAAAGAAGGACAAAGAAACAAAGGTATACAAGTTGAGAAAGGCACTATACGGATTAAAGCAGGCCCCTGGAGCTTGGTACAGCATGATTGATGGGTATTTTCAAAAGAAAGGATACATGAGAAGTGAGAATGAGCCTACTTTATATGTGAAGAAGGAAGGTAAAAGTGATTTCATCATTATTTGCCTCTATGTTGATGATATTATTTACACTAGCTCTTCTAACTCTCTTTTGGATAAATTTAAGTCTCAAATGATGAGTGAATTTTTGATGTAAGATATGGGTCTATTACACTATTTTCTTGGTCTTGAAGTATATCAAGTTGAAGATAGAATTTTTATTTCACAAAGAAAATATGCCAAAGATATTATGAGTAAATTTGATATGCTTAATTGTAAGCCTGCAGCTACACCTATGAATATTAATGAAAAATTACAACATGATGATGGAGTAGAAATGACAGATGCTAGAAGGTTCAGGAGCTTGGTTGGCGGACTAATTTACTTAACTCACACACGACCCGACATCCTGTCGGTATTATTTCTAAGTTTATGCAACATCCTTCAAAGGTTCATTATGGAGCAGCAAAAAGAGTCTTACATTACATTGCCGGAACTATGGAGTATGGAATTTGGTATTCTAAATCCTCTAAATTCAAACTATATGGATTCACCGATAGTGATTGGGCAGGATCATTAGATGATAGACGAAGCATTTCAGCCAATGTTTTCAGTTTAGGGTCAGGAGCGATCACTTGGAGCTCAAAGAAGCAAGCAATAGTGGCGTTGTCAACGTCAGAAGCAGAATATGTTGCAGCAACTTCAGCAGCGTGTCAAGCCATTTGGCTAAGAAGAATGTTAGCTAATCTTCAACAAGAGCAAAAAGGGGCAACAAAGATATTTTGTGATAATAAAGCAACTATTTCTATGACAAAGAACCAAGCGTTTCACAGTAGAACAAAACATATTGAACTTCGACATCACTATATTCGTGATCTTGTTGCGGACGAAGAAATTGTCTTGGCATATTGTAACACCGATGAATAGCTAGTAGACATACTTACCAAGGCTTTGTCAAAAGAAAAGTTTTGCTACTTCAGACTTTACTTGGCATTTGCAACTTTGAATCAAGGGGGAGTGTTGAGATATGATTCAAAGTATTAAAAAAAGATATGATTCAAAATAGTTGAGATATGATTCAAATATCGAAACTACTAAGATTTTAGGAGATTTTAGGAGATTGTTAGTAGATTTGAATTTTTCTAGATTTCGATGATTTACTATTTCTGGTCCAGTGGATAAGCTATAAATACATGAATTGTGTAACCTCTGAGTATTGAGTCAGTAGACAATAATAAAGCACGGCAGCATTCATCTATTTTATCTATTCTTATCTCTTTCACTATCCCTTTTTCCAACACCGGTCACCTCTGTCTTCTTTAGAAGAAATTTTAATTTTGCAACATGCACTTTCTTCCACTCTTCTCTTCAGTGCAAAGAATTTATCGACAGATTTACTTAGAAAATTCTTGTGACATACTCCTTTGTTTTTAAACCTTCTTTTTAGGCCCACCTCTAGGTTTCTTTGGTTGAGATGACAACTTTGAAATCTCATCTTTCTTATGCCTTAGTAGTCTTCCTCTAGGCCTCCTTTGTTGAGGTTATAAGTCTGATGAAACACATTGACTTGTAGGTTGCACTTCGCTGATTGAAGCAGCCTCTCGTTGCTTCTTGGATTTATTGTTTGATTCCTTTTTCTCCTGACCTGTTGGTTTTTTCTTTACTTTCATACTGCCAACACCAATAGATACTTTTGGAAGATGTTGATAGTCTTTCAATAGTATCTTATATAGGCCGTTTCACGACTGTTTTACATTCATCAACAGGGCTCCATTTCGGTCATATATCTTGAAAAAAATGAGCCGACTATCTCCATTTTACTTCCTTCTTCTTTCATTTGACTAAGGCTAATAATATTGCTCTTCAAACTCGAGATGTAATAAACATTGGTCAATAGATGTTGATCACCATTCTTGCACTGGAACAAGATAGATCCTTTACCTTGGATTGGTACAATTAATCCGTCGCAAAGCTTCATGTTTCCAATGAATTTCTCATCAAGTTCCTTGAACTTTGCTCGATCAACGGTCATGTGGTTGCTCGCTCCATTGTCTAGGTACCACATGCTGGTCTCCACTTGTCTTCTCCATCTATGGAGGGATTCGCCATAACCTCCTCTTCAGTAAGCATCAACAAGTTGGGCATTTTCTCAACCAACATCAATGTGGGCACTTCATCATTCGTGAACAAGAGGTTTGCCTCCTCATCGCACTCCTTGTCGTGGCACTCTTCAACATAATGCCCATATTTTCCATAAGAGTAACACTCCATCGTACTCTTGACCTTCCTATGGTTGGCATTTTATTGGAATATATTTTATATACTCCTAATCAGTTAGGATTTTATATTTGATATATTTTATCTTATTGGTTAGTAGAATTTTTCTCTTATGTTTAGGATTTAGTTTATAGTTTGTATTTTATTTAAACGTTGTGAATATTAATGAAAATTAGATCCCACCTATGTTTCTCGGACATTCGATCCCACTTTTGCTTCTCATTCTTAAGATGTATTCAGAGCATCATTCTTAACGTGGTATCAGAGGGAGAAGAGGAAGAACAGAAGAAAAGTGACAGAGATCAAAACAGAGGATGACGGATGAATTTTGATCACCTTCGACTAGATATTTCATCCTTATAAGCCCACATCTCAAAAGAATTAATTTCTGGTCTCTATAGCGATTGTCACACTGCAAATCATCAATATTTTCCCTCTCAACAATAAAATCAAGAACATGCTGCTTAGAGTAGCTCATGCGCATAAACCACTAAAATGATTCAAGGGTAACATCGATCTTGGTATTCTTAAATATCAAAGTTTTCTTTATGGCGGAATCAGCCAAGTCCAGTTTCAAAATTTCTGTGAGCCACTCCTTATGTGTGAGTAAGAGGTATTTCTTCTCCTCTTTGTCTTCGTAGCCACGAAGTCTCTCCTCATGGACTTTAAGATGACCAACGACTTCCTCAACCGACATGTTCTTCAGGTCGTCAAACTACTCAATGGAGGTAGCAATCTGTATGAATCCTTGGGGAACAGCTCAAAGGAACTTCATGACAACGGAGATCTCTTCCACCATGTTGCCTAATGAACGAATGTTGCTGATGATCGTCGTCAACTTCATGGCAAAGTCGTCTATTGACTCACCGTCCTTCATGCGAATAGCCTTGAACTCACTCTTCAAGGTCAGCACCTTTGCTTCCTTGACACGTTCCACACCCACATGCATTATTTGCCAAGACCTTCTTTGCCAACATGAGAAGAACGTCCTCCGTGACTGCTAGGTAGATGGTGATGGTGTTAATATAACACATGTGGAAGCAATTTGGATCTTAGGCACTTTTCGAACATCAATTATAGTAAATAACTAGCATGTTCATAAGTATTAAAACTTAATGAGTTTCAATACTAACCTTTTGTAGTTCAAACTTCTTTTTCCTCACGAACCGGTTTCAAACCACCACTAGTGTCTTCTCCACTATCCTCCGGCCTTAGAACGGGATTGTGAAATCCGGTGAGTGACTAAACTTGGGAGGGATTTTATATATATGAAGAGAGTGTTTGTGAGAGGTTTTTCTCAAGGTTTTTTCACCAAGAAGAAGAAGACCTTCCATGTACCATGATCACTCTATTTAAAGAGTCATGTTTGCATGTTCAGGCAAATTTGAGTTCACCAAATTTTGACACTCAAAATTTCACTCAAATGTTTGGGATTATGTGGCAAGCATGCATGTTTGAGTTAACCAAATTTTAACACTTAAAATTCCACTCAAACTTGTGGGGTTTATTTGGCAAACATGGAAGTTTGGTTAAACCAAATTTTGACACCTTAAAATTCCACTAACATGTATTTTTCCATTAAATGATTTTGACTTTCTTCATTTTAATTCAACAATTAATTTGAATAATTAATTTCAAATTAAGGTAATATTAAATGATTAATTAAACTATTTAATTAATATTTAATATTAATTCAAATGCTAATCCCAATCAATTCCGACACATAATTGATTAAGATATTTAAATCTTATTTAAACATCTCAGATTCTCTCTTTTTGTTTAATTCGTAAATAAAACAAAAATGCGGTTAAATATATCGTATATATGTAGCGCATATTCTCTAATTTGAATTCGAACACTTCGAACTCACTCGTCACACTGTTCTATGGTTTAGTCCGATATGAGCTAGCACAGGAACCTAATGGACCTATAGATCATGGGCTCCAATGATCCAAGATTAACCGGTTAAACTCATTAACCTGGTTAACCAACATTCGTTAACTACTAGGACACTCCACTATAGCCTAGTAGTTGCACTCCACTCACTATAGATATATTTCTGTCCATTTGATATAACCATGATTAGTAAGTCGATCATTCACAGGTTGTTCGTAACTAGAGCTAGGTCGATTTACCGTTTTACCCCTGAAGTTACTTCTTGTTCCTTATGTCTCACTGATTCTCTAATGAACAATTGGTTTGTGGTCCAACCAGTAAACCGAATCCCTCTCAGGCCAATGAGAGGGTGGGGCCCCTTGTTCAAGAACTGGAGTCAATGCTTAAGGGAACTACCTCTCTTCTATCCCTAAAAATTGGTAGGAGTGAATTCCATCTTGCACCCCACGTCCCCAGCCATTCACCCAGTCTTACCCTTGAAATGGGAGGCCTATTGAGTCGGCGAACTAGAGCCACTCTCACCATGCAAATCTAAGGATAATTCCGAATAAACAGGAGTTCATGGTTAGCTCAGGATTAAAACCGAGTTACCTAGGTTATCGAATGAAAAGAAAATCAGTCTCAACAGTAAACGACATTATAAAGTGAGAGTGGTTTTCTTCATGGTCCGATCTTATGCAATACTCATTGCATAGGACGCCCCCACTCACATGTCTCCACATGTACAATTTAGTGATCACATTGTTTATATCATATACAAAAGTGAGCCACATCTATAGTGTCCCCAGAATAAGGTACTCAGCCTTATCCTTATACTATTGATCATTGTGACTATATACTTGAACTTGATCCACTCTTATGTCTCTACATATAGTTCAAGTAATCATACTATAGCCAGAGTGTTCTTAGTTTATTGGATTTAGATTAATGATCGTAAAATTCACTTTATTCAATAACAATCTTTACTGAATAAATAGCAATAATAACTTTATTGAAAATAGAATATGTTTTTGTTTACAAACTATGAGTTTTAGGACATAAAACCCAACAGATGGTGCCAACAACCATCCTATCCTTACGCTCCTCAACTTCGCCACCATGCTCGATAGCGCCCCACACGCTCTGTGTTTGTAAGTTAACACACATCTTTATCGACCATGCTGCGTAGTTACTTTTCGTGAGTAACGGGTATTGGAGCATTACATTCCCCTCCCTTTCGCTCCTTATCATTGTCACATCTCCTCCGGAAACTTCGTGTGGTGACGACATTTGTTTCGACATCTTAGCTCTGATACATAATGTTGGAAATTGCCCATGATCGAAATATATAGAAACAAATAATTGAAGCTAAAGAACAATTTAAGGGGAGAGAGCGTTTAGATAGAAGAATCTTAAGCTCAAAGAAATGGTGAGCCTCGATTAAGGGGAGGTTATTCAAAGGCTCCATATGCCTCAAGGAAGGCTCTATAGTGTAATTTATGTACACTCGGCCTTACTATAGGCTAGTGCATGGGCAACCAGAACCTAATCATTAAGGGCAACCCAATGCGAATTACAAAGGTTAGAGAAACCATCAACGCTTCACGTGGAAACAAATAACATGCACATAATCAGCAAGGGCAACCGCGAGCGAATTACCTCACTAGTTTTTGTTTACGAGGATAGATGACACAAGGAACTCAAGCTAACGCACAAGGTAAGGAAAACAACAAAGAACAACAAATTTCCCGGACATCCTTTGAGGGTATGATAAAGGAGTATATGAATGATGCAATGATGCATAATCAGTAGGTATTCCTATGAAATTTTGAAGTTCAAATGGGCCAATTGAAATCTGAAATAAGAAATAGACCCACTGAAAAGCTACCGGTGGTTATTAAAGCCCAAAAAGAAAAGCCAAAGAACAATACAAAAGGATAAAGGTGAGAAGTGGTAGAGTGTTTCTTGACAATGGCAATGAAGACCATGTTGGTGACAACAAAAAAAAACTGAAGTGAGATTGAGAGGAGGAGTGATTTGAATGATGGGGAGGGTGGTCCTTTTACACGGGGATTCCCGGAGTTGGTTGGGATTTTTGTGGATGAATTTGAATTCAACTCCTCCTTCTCTTCCGTAGTAACTAATTCAAATTACTATTATTAGCTTCAACACCCTCCCTTAAACTGAATTATGCGGAAATCAGTTTAGGACTTCACTTCATCTTTTTGATATACATCTTGGATTCTACACATCCCCATCTTTCTTCTAAGCTTCTCGAACAATGGTTGTTTCAAGGGCTTTGTGAATAGGTCTACGATTTGTTCATCACTTCGGCAAAAGTTGAGTTCAATAATGCCTTCTTTACACAAATCACGCAAGAAATGAAATTGAACATCGATGTGCTTACTCCTTCCATGCAACACAAGATTTTTAGACAACTTAATAGTTGACATATTATCACAATATATAACCGTCGTATTCTGATTAAGAATTTCAAGCATTTTTCTTAACCAAATTGCTTGACACGAGCATGCTGCTGCCACAAATTCTGCTTCTGTAGTTGAGAGTGTTACAATAGGTTGCTTCTTTGAAGACCAGCAAATAGCTCCTGAACTCATCATGAAAATACTTCCTGAAGTACTTTTACGATCATCTATATCACCTGCATAGTCGCTATCTGTATAGCCAACCATCTTCGGATCATCTCCTTTCTTGTAGAATACCCCCAAATCAAAAGTTCATCTCACATAACGAAGTATCCTTCTTGCTGCATTGAGATGTTTTTCCGTTGGATGCTCCATGTAACGACTTATCATACTAACCGCATACATGATGTCTGGTCTTGTTGAAGTTAGGTATATCAAACTTCCCACAATTTGTTTGAAGTACCTATTATCAACGAGTTCCAAATGTGCGCTCATCCAATTTAAATTTTTCAAGTAATTCTTGAGCATATTTCTTCTGACAGATAAAGTTACCTGCAGGAGTTTGAGTAACTTCTACTCCATGAAAATATCTCATCAAACCAAGATCTGTCATTTCAAATTCCTTCATCATGCTTTTCTTAAAAGATTCAAACATTTC